>NW_025334310.1:0-308056 GCF_014858855.1 Bufo gargarizans
AAATGTGGAGAAATAGGGGTGGACGATGTCCATATACTCTGGAAGTGTAGAATGATTCAGAAATTCTGGGGACAGGTTAAGGATAAAATAGAGCAAAACCATCAGTTTATAGTACCTAATAAATTTGAGATTTGTGTACTGGGAGTGATGGATAAAACGGACACCCTCCAACATCAAGAAATTGCATCCAAACTCCTCTTTCAGGCAAGGAAATGTATTATGGGACATTGGGGAGGAAGGGCCTCCCCCTCGATGGGAGAGGCTCACTAAAAATGTACTAGAGAAGAATTCCATTTGGTAAATGTTCAAAAGAAAAATAGATTTGCAAAACTATGGAAGATATGGCTAGTGTAAGCTTTTTCTGATATTCCTTGGATGTTTTCAGTTACTTTTTTTTTTCAGGCAGCAAATAAAGAAAATGGGGGGGGGGTGTTATACATGGAACTGTAATTTTAAACTTGTTACGATGTTTTGTATGATGCAAGAAAATATATAATAAAGATTATTTAAGAAAAAGGGAAAAAAGGAAGGAAAAAAAAAAAAAGGTGAAGTAGATGGTTTGGAGCTAAAGGGTCCAAACTTGTTGGATCGTTGATGTTATTAACTGTAAGTGGACGACTGTTAACAATAGACATTACTTCATAGAATAGGGTCCTAAGTGAAGCATCATCTATTCTTCCGGCATTCTTTTTCAACACTGAACTTAACACATTTCTCACAGTTCTGATTTGTCTTTCCCAAACTCTTCCTGTATGGCTTGCATGTGGAGCATTCATATGAAAATCACACTGTTTCTCTAACAAATACTCAGTTACTTTTTCTTTATCGATCTCTTTTAGAGCTTTCTTCCATTCATTCTTTGCTCCGACAAAATTAGATCCTTGGTCAGATCTAAGCTCTCTGACGGTACCTCTAAGGGCCATGAAACATCTCAAGGCGTTAATGAATGCATCAGTTGACATATCTTCTAACATTTCCAGGTGAATTGCTCTGGAGCTCAGACATGTTAATACAAACCGGATTCCAAAAAAGTTGGGACACTATACAAATCGTGAATAAAAACTGAATGCAATGATGTGGAGGTGCCAACTTCTAATATTTTATTCAGAATAGAACATAAATCACAGAACAAAAGTTTAAACTGAGAAAATTTACAATTTTAAGGGAAAAATATGTTGAATCAGAATTTCATGGTGTCAACAAATCCCCAAAAAGTTGGGACAAGGCCATTTTCACCACTGTGTGGCATCTCCCCTTCTTCTTACAACACTCAACAGATGTCTGGGGACCGAGGAGACACGTTTCTCAAGTTTAGAAATAGGAATGCTCTCCCATTCTTGTCTAATACAGGCCTCTAACTGTTCAATCGTCTTGGGCCTTCTTTGTTGCACCTTCCTCTTTATGATGCGCCAAATGTTCTCTATAGGTGAAAGATCTGGACTGCAGACTGGCCATTTCAGTACCCGGATCCTTCTCCTACGCAGCCATGATGTTGTGATTGATGCAGAATGTGGTCTGGCATTAACTTGTTGAAAAATGCAGGGTCTTCCCTGAAAGAGATGACGTCTGGATGGGAGCATATGTTGTTCTAGAACCTGAATATATTTTTCTGCATTGATGGTGCCTTTCCAGACATGCAAGCTGCCCATGCCACACGCACTCATGCAACCCCATACCATCAGAGATGCAGGCTTCTGATCTGAGCGTTGATAACAACTTGGGTTGTCCTTGTCCTCTTTGGTCCGGATGACATGGCGTCCCAGATTTCCAAAAAGAACTTTGAATCGTGACTCGTCTGACCACAGAACAGTCTTCCATTTTGCCACACTCCATTTTAAATGATCCCTGGCCCAGTGAAAACGCCTGAGCTTGTGGATATTGCTTAGAAATGGCTTCTTCTTTGCACTGTAGAGTTTCAGCTGGCAATGGCGGATGGCACGGTGGATTGTGTTCACTGACAATGGTTTCTGGAAGTATTCCTGAGCCCATTCTGTGATTTCCTTTACGGTAGCATTCCTGTTTGTGGTGCAGTGTCGTTTAAGGGCCCGGAGATCACGGGCATCCAGTATGGTTTTACGGCCTTGACCCTTACGCACAGAGATTGTTCCAGATTCTCTGAATCTTCGGATGATGTTATGCACAGTTGATGATGATAGATGCAAAGTCTTTGCAATTTTTTGCTGGGTAACACCTTTCTGATATTGCTCCACTATCTTTCTGCGCAACATTGTGGGAATTGGTGATCCTCTACCCATCTTGGCTTCTGAGAGACACTGCCACTCTGAGAAGCTCTTTTTATATCCAATCATGTTGCCAATTGACCTAATTAGTGTTAATTGGTCTTCCAGCTCTTCGTTATGCTCAAATTTACTTTTTCCAGCCTCTTATTGCTACTTGTCTGTCCCAACTTTTTGGGGATTTGTTGACACTGTGAAAATTTGAATCAACGTATTTTTCCTTTAAAATGATACATTTACTCGGATTAAACGTTTGATCTGTCATCTACGTTCTATTACAAATAAAATATTGACATTCGCCATCTCCACATCATTGCATTCAGTTTTTATTCACAATTTGTTTAGTGTCCCAACTTTTTTGGAATCCGGTTTGTATTAGTCCAAATCTCTTATACTCCTTGCGGTTCTGTTTGGTGATGAATGGGCCAAAACAATCCATTCCGCTATAGAGAAATGGTGGTGATGGGTTTACACGATCTGTTGGTAAATCTGCCATTCTTTGTTCTTCTGTAGGTCTACGTGCCTTTCTGCAGACTACACATTTACTTATATACTTTGCTTTTGTATCTACCACATAAACATAGGAACTGTATTTAACTGTCCGCTGCGGACATCGTCTATGGAAAAAGTACACTGGATGTCACTGATATTTTAGGGATGCGCACACTTTACACAGGAGATGTGGCGCGGATAATTTAACTGTCCACAGCGGCCTATTAGACGCTATTTAGCACAGAATGAGCTAAAAATATATATTGCTGCTGTCACACACAATAGTACTTAGAAGAAATTTTGGGTCTCTGAAACGTTTTTCTAATAAAAATCTTCCAATAACACAGCTTACACTCTGTCCCTTCCTATGCTATGCACAGCTCTCCCTAAGACTTAGCAATTTAGCGCAGGTTGCGCTACAAACATATATTGCTGCTGTCACACACAATAGTCCTTAAAAGGACTATTAAAAACGTGCGGGGAGGAGACTTGAGCATTGCGCTCGAGCACATGTGGTACTCGGCCGAGTACCGCCATGTGCCGGGCATCGAAATGTTCGAGCCGAACAGGTGTTCGGCCGAGCATGCTCGATCATCACTAAAAGGCAAGTCTCTCATTCAACACTTAATTGGCAAGTATAGAACTATACAATGTAAAATGTTGTTACTTCTGAAGGAGTTGATCAGCAGTTTAAATGTATGTTTAAATGTTTGTATTTCTCCTACTTTCAGCGTTTGAGTCTCATGCTGCAGTCTCTAGCTGTGCTGTGTTCACTTCTCCCCAGCGTCTCACCTGGTGTCCCAGGTGGTTGGAGGGTTGGTCTTTGATTTGCTTGAAAGGTTAGTAGTATACCTACAGACTCAATAGATCTAGGACTTCTCTGTAAGCATTGATAATAGGGAAGCAGTAGTATTCTTAGTCAAATTGCATATTAAGGCCAAAATAATACACCAAACATGTTTCAGAGCTATACTTGCTTCAGTGGTTGTGCATATAATGAATCCAGTCAATCTGAGCCTTTTATAGTAGCCTCTTCTAAAGGAAGGGGGTGGTACATCCCTCATAATGTGGGTCTACTTTAAAACCCGGATCAAAATTCGGTTTTCATACGTATAATCTCATATATTGTTCTCTACTTCAAATATTTACCATTTTATTTCTATCTGGAGGTATTCATGGACAGCACATAAATAAAAAACAAAACAAAAAAGAATCACATGCGTTTCTGCTGTGTTTTTCTTGCATTTTTATGCACATTATTACACAACAAGGTCTATGGTTAGACAATTCTAACGTTACCGGAATACTCCGCAATACAATTCAACAACAACAAGTAAAGAGTATATAATTCCTTAAATAAAAATATAAGTTTATTGAAATTCATTTAAAAAGGTGTACAAGACACAAATTCAGACTGTTAATATGATGAGAATATCCAAAGTTATCCACATCTATGACACCCAATAACTATGCAATAAAAACTGTGACAACCATAAGTTGATATAATGAAGACATGCTATGTGCCTGACTGTATGGAGTAGTGGGGAGAAAATCCCAACTAAGTTCAACCGCACTGATGTCTATCACTATGACTATGGGTAATAAAGTGGCTAATGCATACAGAAGAACCTCATCTGAAGTTCGTCCTTACCTATGTTAGGTGGGTGTTATAGATGAAGGTGCCGCTCCTCGACGCGCGTTTCGTCGCCTGTGACTTCCTCAGGAGGAGTGAACTTAAGGTGGGGAATACTGGTTATTTAAATCATGCGTTGTCCTATCATTTTCTTCGCTTGGGGTCATATGATTTTACTAATTGGATCAGCTGATGCAGTAACTAGTTCGGCGCATGACAAGCCTCCTCCGTATGCGCTACGCAACTTCCGCCCTCACCCTGGGTCCACGCATTGGGGAGTGCAATCCTATGATGTCACGTATGAAGTGGATTGGGATCTCCGATGCGCAGTGCCGGTGGATGACGCAAGCGCGTGTACAGTGAGGTCGTCATGCGCACTGATACCTTCAGCATATCTATATTGACATCCTATGTGTTTTGGGCCAGTTAACCTCTTAAGGACACATGACGTACCGGTACGTCATGATGTCCTGGTACTTTCGGAACCTGGCATGGTTCCGATCACCGCCACGAGGCGGGCGGTGATTGGAACCCGGTGCCTGCTCAAATCATTGAGCAGGCACCTAGGCTAAATGCGCCGGGGGGTCCTGTGACCCCCATGTCGGCGATCGCAGAAAACCGTAGGTCAATTCAGACCTGCGGTTTTCTGCGTTTCTGGGTTATTCGGGTCTCTGAAGACCCGATAACCCGGAACAGGATGGTGATAGTGGTGTGATTTCACCCCACCAATCACTATCCAGCGATCCTGAGAGGTGATGGTGACATCACCTCTCAGGATCGCCTCTGATTGGTTGGTGGGCGGGACGGCGCGAGATTCAAATGATGCAAGCGCTCCTCTCCTCCTCCTTTTGTGTTCCGGAGCCGAAGGAGAGAGGAGCTGCCTGCACGTCGTCCATTGCTGCCAGCATCACCCCATCTGTGCCCCCCAGGACCCGATCTGTGCCCGAGCACCCCCATCTGAACTTCAGGTACATAGGGAAAGCATAGGGAAAGTTTGGGTTAGGCAGGGAAAATAAAGGGAAAGTTAGTTGGATTAATTTTTTATTGCATCACCCTAAGTTAGGGTGTCTGGGGTCCACAGACCCTAGACCCCCCAGGGGTGCTGCCGCTTGCCCCTCCCTGCCCACCCCCCCACCCCACTTTTTTGGGGTGCAGTTTTTGTTTTTTGTTTTTTGTGTATGCTGACTGTGGCCGGCACTCTTAGCGTCCGGCCACCATTAGCGAATCGCACACCCCACCGCTGATCAACTTCGGACGGTTGATCAGTGGTTTTTATTTTATTTTTTACATTTTTTGCCCTTTTTTTCTGTTAGTTTTAGGGTGAGTTCGTGAACACCCGTTCTCCCACACACACGCACACCAAAAAAAGATTTACACACACGCACATACACACACAGACACACTATGGCCCGCCGGACGTTCTCGGCCGAGGAGGCATACGCCCAGCTTGCCTCTGACTCCGAGAGTCCCAGTGAGGACGATGATGACCCCACATTCCTGTTGTCATCCGCGTCCTCCTCATCATCTAGTGATGATGATGAGCCCCCAAGGCGGCAGAGACGCCGCCAGGCGGAGCAAGGGGACAACCATTTTAGGGACCCTGTGGCCCAGCCTAGTACGAGCAGCTCTGGGGCTCTTACTGGTTTCCCGGCCCACCAGTTAAATCCACCGGAGCACCCTGCCGGTGAACTAGTCTGGTGTAGCCCAGAGCGATACGAGCCCATGATTCCTGATCTTGTAGGCCAATCAGGAATCCAGATTTAAACAGTGGGCTACACTGAATATTACTTTTTTTGTCATTTTTTCAGTGACCCACTGGTAAATCTGATGGTGGAGCAGATGAACCTGTACGCCCAACAGTTAGTCGCTCAACACCCGGGCTCCTTTTTGGCCAGGCCCGGAGGCTGGACGCTGGTCAGTGCAGCCAAAATGAGGACATTTTGGGGCCTCGTGCTGCATATGGGCCTGGTCAAGAAACCCAGTGTCAGGCTGTACTAGAGCGGGGACGTCCTATACCAGACCCCACTTTACAGTACGGCCATGACACGGTCCCGGATTGAGGCCATCCGGAAATGTCTGCATTATTCAGATAATGCAGCATGTCCCCCCCGAGGTGATCCTGCCCATGACTGTCTGTATAAGATACGGCTGGTCATCGATCACTTTGGGGCCAAATTCATGGAGGCCTATGTACCTGGAAGGGAGGTCGCGGTTGATGAGTCTCTCATTGCGTTCAAGGGGAGACTCATTTTCCGCCAGAATGTGCCCTCCAAGCGGGCGAGGTATGGCGTGAAGCTATACAAAATTTGTGAGATTACCTCAGGGTACACTTACAAATTTCGTGTATACGAGGGGCGAGATTCCCGGATTCAACCCCCAGAATGTCTCCCCACTCTGGGTGTTACCGGGAAACTTGTGTGGGACCTTATGCACCCACTGCCGGATAAGGGTTACCACCTGTACGTGGATAACTTTTATACCAGTATCCCCTTGTTCCAGTCCCTTGCCGCCAGATCCACGTCCGCTTGTGGGACCGTGCGGAAAAATCAACGCGGCCTCCCTGCCCTCCCCCTCCAGGTACCTATCCCCAGGAGTGAGACCCGTGCCCTTACCACTGGAAACCTGTTGCTGGTCAGGTATAAGGACAAGAGGGATGTCCTTATGCTGTCCACAATTCATGGTAATGGCATCACCCCTGTCCCTGTGCGAGGTACCGCGGCAACGGTCCTCAAGCCCGATTGTATCGTCGACTACAATCGGTATATGGGAGGAGTTGATCTCTCTGATGCAAAACCCCGGCATGGTACAAAAAAGTTGCGGTCTACTTGGTACAGGTTGCCATGTACAACTATTTTGTGCTGTCCCGAAGCGCTGGCGACACAGGGACATTCCTCCAGTTCTATGAGGCAATCCTCAAGGCCCTGATCTTTTCGGACCGGGAAAGAGCAGGCCGGAGTACCTCGGGAATTGGAGGCGCCCGGATCGTCCCTGGCCAACACTTTCCAGGTGTGGTCCCCCATACTGGAAAGAAGGGACGAACCCAAAAAAGCTGGTTCTCAGACTTGAGACACCCAAAAAAACTAAAATAATTAATTAAAAGTAGACATATTAGGTATCGCTGCGTCGGTAATAATCTCCTCTATAAAAATACCCCATGACCTAACCCCCCAGATTAACACGGTCCAGAAAAAAAAAAAAAAAGGTGCAAAAATTTTTTTGGGGGTCACCTTACATAATAAAAAGTTTAATAGCAAGCGATCAAAAAGCCCCCAAAATAGCCCCCATCATTTAGCCCCCAAAATAGTGCCAATAAAACCGTCCTCTCATTCCACAAAAAATGAGCCCCCACATAAGATAATCGGATAAAAAAAAAAAAAATGACTCAGACTTTAGAGATACAAAAAAAAATTTTTGTATCAAAAAGGATAATGTAGTCTAAAACCTAAATAAATGTAAAAAAAGTAGACTTATTAGGTATCGCCGCATCCATAAGAATCTCCTCTATAAAAATACCCCATCACCCAACCCCCCAGATTAACACGGTCAAAAAAAAAGGTGCAAGAAAAGATTTTTTTTTGTCTCTTTACATAACAAAAAGTTTAATCGCAAGCGATCAAAAAGTCATATAGCCTCCAAAATAGTGCCAATAAAACCGTCCGCTCATCCCGCAAAAAATGAGCCCCCACATAAGATAATCGGATTAAAAAAATGACACTTAGACTTTAGAGATACAAAAATTGTTTTTTGTATCAAAAAGAATAATATAATCAAAAACCTAAATAATTGTAAAAAAAAAAGTTGACTTATTAGGTATCTCCGCGTCAGTAAGAATCTCCTCTATAAAAATATCCCATGGCCTAACCCCCCAGATTAACACGGTAAAAAAAAAAAAAAAAAACTGTGCGAAAACCGCTATTTTTGGCACTTCCGTTTTTTCCGGTAACAAAACAAGGGTTAACAACCAAACAAAAGTAATTATTTATTACCCTGATACTGCAGTTTACATAAATGCCACATTTGTGGTTGTAAACTGCTGTATCAGTAAAAGGGAGGCCGCAAGAGGAAAGGACAGACATGGTTTCTGGAAGGCCGATTTTGATGGCCTTTTTTATTGACACCAAGTCCCTTTTGAAGCCCTCCTGATGCCCCCCTAGAGTAAAAACTCCCTAAAAGTGACCCCATCTAAGAAACTACACCCCTCAAGGTATTCAAAACTGATTATACAAACTTTATTAACCCTTTAGGTGTTCCTCAATAGTTAATGGCAAATAGAGATGAAATTTCAGAATTTCAATTTTTGGTAACCTTGCCTCACAAAAATGTAATATAGAGCAACCAAAAATCATATCTACCCTAAAAATAGTCCCCAAGAAAATGCCACCTTATCCCGTAGTTTCCAAAATGGAGACACTTTTAGGGAGTTTCTACTCCAGGGGTGCATCAGGGGGGTTGAAACAGGACACAGTGTAAATTAACCGGTCCATAAAAATCAGCCCTCCAAAAACCAAATGGCGCACCTTTCCCTCTACGCCCCGCTGTGTGGCTGTACAGTAGTGTATGGCCACATATTGGGTGTTTCTGTAAACGGCAGAGTCAGGGCAATAAAGATACAGTCTTGTTTGGCTGTTAACCCTTGCTTTGTTAGTGGGAAAAAATGGGTTAAAATGGAAAATTAGACAAAAAAATTAAATTCTCAAATGTCATCCCCATTTGCCAATAACTCTTGTGGAACACCTAAAGGGTTAACAACGTATGTAAAATCAGTTTTAAATACCTTGAGGGGTGTAGTTTCTTATATGGGGTCATTTTTGGGTGGTTTCTATTATGTAAGCCTCGCAAAGTGACTTCAGACCTGTAGTGGTCCCTAAAAATTGTTTTTTTGTAAATTTCAGAAAATTTTCAAGAATTGCTTCTAAATTTCTAAGCTTTGTAACATCCTCAAAAAATAAAATACCATTCCCAAAATAATTCAAATATGAAGAAGAAATATGGGGAATGTAAAGTCATCACACTTTTTGGGGGTATTACTATGTATTACAGAAGTAGAGAAACTGAAACTTTGAAATTTGCTAATTTTCCCAAATTTGTGGTAAATTAGGTACTTTTTTTATGCAAAAAAAAGAAATTTTTTTTGACTCCATTTTACCAGTGTCATGAAGTACAATACGTTACGAAAAAACTATCTCATAATGGCCTGGATAAGTCAAAGCGTTTTAAAGTTATCAGCACTTAAAGTGACACTGGTCAGATTTGCAATAAATGGCCTGGTGCTTAAGGTGAAATAAGGCTATGTCCCTAAGGGGTTAAATGTCATCTAGGTGTGTATCGCACATTTAGGCAATCTACATGTTGTCACACGATTATAGCTTACTCAAAGGAGGAGGAAATGAATATGAACCTAATTCTATGTGTTTGCCCTATATTAGTGAACTGGAATTTGTGTTTTTGGATTAAAAATAATTAATTATTATACAAACCGAATTCCCAAAAAGTTGGGACACTAAACAAATTGTGAATAAAAACTGAATGCAATGATGTGGAGATGGCAAATGTCAATATTTTATTTGTAATAGAACGTAGATGACAGATCAAACGTTTAATCCGAGTAAATGTATCATTTTAAAGGAAAAATACGTTGATTCAAATTTTCACGGTGTCAACAAATCCCCAAAAAGTTGGGACAAGTAGCAATAAGAGGCTGGAAAAAGTAAATTTGAGCATAACGAAGAGCTGGAAGACCAATTAACACTAATTAGGTCAATTGGCAACATGATTGTGTATAAAAAGAGCTTCTCAGAGTGGCAGTGTCTCTCAGAAGCCAAGATGGGTAGAGGATCACCAATTCCCACAATGTTGCGCAGAAAGATAGATGAGCAATATCAGAAAGGTGTTACCCAGCGAAAAATTGCAAAGACTTTGCATCTATCATCATCAACTGTGCATAACATCATCCAAAGATTCTGAGAATCTGGAACAATCTCTGTGCGTAAGGGTCAAGGCCGTAAAACCATACTGGATGTCCGTGATCTCCGGGCCCTTAAACGACACTGCACCACAAACAGGAATGCTACTTTAAAGGAAATCACAGAATGGGCTCAGGAATACTTCCAGAAACCATTGTCAGTGAACACAATCCACCGTGCCATCCGCCGTTGCCAGCTGAAACTCTACAGTGCAAAGAAGAAGCCATTTCTAAGCAAGATCCACAAGCTCAGGCGTTTTCACTGGGCCATGGATCATTTAAAATGGAGTGTGGCAAAATGGAAGACTGTTCTGTGTCACGATTCAAAGTTCTTTTTGGAAATCTGGGACGCCATGTCATCCGGACCAAAGAGGACAAGGACAACCCAAGTTGTTATCAACGCTCAGATCAGAAGCCTGCATCTCTGATGGTATGGGGTTGCATGAGTGCGTGTGGCATGGGCAGCTTGCATGTCTGGAAAGGCACCATCAATGCAGAAAAATATATTCAGGTTCTAGAACAACATATGCTCCCATCCAGACGTCATCTCTTTCAGGGAAGACCCTGCATTTTTCAACAAGATAATGCCAGACCACATTCTGCATCAATCACAACATCATGGCTGTGTAGGAGAAGGATCCGGGTACTGAAATGGCCAGTCTGCAGTCCAGATCTTTCACCTATAGAGAACATTTGGCGCATCATAAAGAGGAAGGTGCAACAAAGAAGGCCCAAGACGATTGAACAGTTAGAGACCTGTATTAGACAAGAATGGGAGAGAATTCCTATTTCTAAACTTGAGAAACTGGTCTCCTTGGTCCCCAGACGTCTGTTGAGTTTTGTAAGAAGAAGGGGAGATGCCACACAGTGGTGAAAATGGCCTTGTCCCAACTTTTTGGGGATTTGTTGACACCATGAAATTCTGATTCAACATATTTTTCCATTAAAATGGTACATTTTCTCAGTTTAAACTATTGTTCTGTGATTTATGTTCTATTCTGAATAAAATATTAGAAGTTGGCACCGCCACATCATTGCATTCAGTTTTTATTCACGATTTGTATAGTGTCCCAACTTTTTTGGAATCCGGTTTGTAAATACCTATCTATAACTTACTATATATATTTATATCTAAATGAATGTGTGAAGTGCTAAATTAAATGAAGAGGTGTCCAAATGAATTGATACAAGTGCAAATTCTATAATGGTGTATAAATCACATTGTGGTAATATTTGACCATGATGAATCTCATAACAATATGTAACAATACCAATTAAAGTCCAAGATAAAAAATAAAAGATGAAAAAAGATTATCCCGGACAGTGAATAATGTTAAAAAGCTGCATAATGCAGAATAATAAATTATACTGTGCCCTTGTTTGTTGCCACAATTCGCATAGTAAATAAAATGCTATAGTGCATTCCTAATTAATGTTAAAATCCATCAATGTTATTGACATGATAATAAGATCCCTCCTTCCCTCATATACTCCAGAACCCAGCCATGATCCGCAGGATATTACTGTGGACCCACTAATTGCTGTCCTTATCCTGATGGTTATTTTTGTTCTTGATTGTAGATGACCTTCAATTTGACGCTAATTACCCCATCGACTGACTAAGCAAAAGGAATCCATGATTGTACGTCCATACTCGTACTGGACAACAACAATTATATCTAGAAAAGAAAAAATATATTTCAATACTAACTCTAAACAGTGATTTAATCTAACAATTATAAGCAATGAATAAAATGATGGATCCCCATCAACTTAAAAGATGCTACGGTCACAGGAAAGAGCTAAATCCCAAATTTTCGTTCAATCCTTTGGGTGCCAATGTCTCGAGTCTGAAAATCCATCTGCTCTCTAATTGGGCCAATTTCTTTCCCCTATTGCCTCCCCTAATTCCAGGATGTATCATATCAATGCCCCTGAATCGCAACAGATCAGGGTTATTATCATGGAATATTTTAAAATGTTTTGGGAAATTCTTTAGGCAGTTGATGTCCGTCTCGTCTTTGGCTTTTTCAATGTCTCTGGCGTGTTCCCTCACTCTTTTTCTTAATTCCCTCATGGTAAGCCCTATGTAAATCTTCTCACAGGGACATACTGCATAGTAAATTACTCCTGTTGAGGAGCATGAAATATATTCACAAATTTGATAGTTTTTCTCTTTACTTGAATCTGTGAAGCTGTTTTTTTGGTCTATGTTCCTACACGCCTTGCATAAACAACAGGGATATGACCCCTGTCTTCCTACTCTGCCATCTCTATCATCCGAGGGTACATAGTGGCTGTGCACCAACATATCCTTTAAATTTTGGGATCTTCTAGCTGTCATCAATGGTCTATCTGTGATACATTCCCTCATTTTAGTATCCGTTTGTAGGATCTCCCAATGTTTATTGAGGATATCATTGAGTTGTGCCCACTATTTGTTATAATTGGTAATGAACCTTGGTTCATTATTACTATTTTTCTTATTTGTCTTGATTGTATTGGGGCATAACAATTTTTCTCTCGTTCTTTTTGTGGCTATTTTAATCCCTTTGTATATTTGCCGGTTACTATATCCTCTATCTTGGAACCTACCTTTGAGGTCAGCCGACTGTGACTCAAATGTCCTTTTGTCCAAACAGATCCTTTTCAATCGCAAATAATGGCCTGTGGGAATTCCACCAATAGTCGCTCTTGGATGTGCTGAGCTTGCGTGCAGTACAGTGTTGACCGCTGTGTCCTTTCTATGGATATCCGTCGCCAAACATCCCCTTTCATTCACTTCGATCTTGAGGTCCAGGAAGTTAATGTTCCTTGCTGCCTGGAAGGTAAGTTTGATGTTAAGATTATTCTGGTTTAACTCTCCCATGAATTGATTCAATTCTTCGATGGATCCTTCCCATATAAACAGCACATCATCGATGTAGCGCATCCAATTGTTAACCCGCTCCACACTGACGATGCAGCTGTCATGGAAAATGTTTCTTTCCCACGCCCCCAAAAACAGGTTGGCGTAGGAGGGGGCACACGTGGCCCCCATTGCCACACCCTGTATATGGAGGTAATATTTATCCCTGAATACAAAAAAATTGTGCTCAAGCACAAACTCCAAGAGGTCCAATATCAAGTTATTAAAAGGTTGTTCCTGGTTGTTACCTCTCAAAAATTCTGCCACTGCCTTCATTCCGTCTTCATGTCTAATACTGGTATATAGAGATTCTACGTCTGCAGTGACTAGCAGCATATTGTCTTCCATTTCTATATTTTCCAGTCTATTGAGGACTGCCGTGGTATCCTGCACAAAAGAAGGTAAGTTCACGACCAGTTGCTGTAGATGAAAATCTATGAACTTGCAGAAATTTTCACATAATCCCTCATTTCCAGCCACTATAGGTCGCCCCGGCGGATTTTTGTGTTTTTTGTGTATTTTTGGGATTATGTAGAAAGTGGGGATTCTGGGGTGACTTACCAGTAACATATCTGATTTTTTGGGGGGATAACGTGATCATCTTCTGCGAAATCCAAGATGCTGTTTAATTCCTTTTGAAAGACAGGAAGTGGATTATGCGGTAGACATTTATAACACACCCTGTCCCTCGATAGCTTGAAAACCTTTCGTACATAGTCTTTCGTACATATTGGATGGCCAGATGACCACATTGCCTCCTTTGTCTGCTTGCTTGATAACTACCCCTTTTATTAGTTTTAAATCATCCAAAGCTTTGTTCTCAGCTATGCTTAGATTATGTCCAATTTTGGCTCTACCCAGCTTTTTAATGTCCTCACTGACTAATTTGACAAAGATGTTCTAATTTCTAAACTGTTAAGTTTAGAAACAGAGTTGCACGTCCTGCAAACCCAAATAAAAAATGAACTGGCTGAGGAAAATTTCCAAAAGTTTAATGAGGATATCAGTAATAGCTTTCTACCATGGGAAAAGGAAATAACCTCCCAAAAAATTAAGAAATTTCAGAGAGATGTTACAGACTAAAACAACAATAAAGTCTACAAATGGCAACAAGCCAATGAGGGGACTGGCTCCAGATCCAGAACGTACTCTCTATCCTCAGTAGGTACAGTCTCTGATGCCGGCTCTAGAAGTGGAGATGAACATGTCTTAAGATCTGGACTGGCCAAAAATAATTGGCTGAGCAGACAACAAGGCAATAAACGTAAAACAGAAAATCCCAATGAAAATAAAACTAAAAAAAGGAAAGGAAGATATTCCTAAGGTAATTAATTTGTCTGACATTGAATTAAGCCCGGATCAAACTAATGTATTAGAAAGAGGTTTGAGTTTCTGCCCAGCCACTAACATGAATTTATTCACAGTAATAAAGGATGTGCATTTATTTGCAAGAAAACTACTTTTAAAGAGATTACATCATCAGGGGGGCAATAAAGACGGACTCAATACCAAAGAAGAAAGAGAAGCATTACAAATATTGGAAGATTTGGCGGAGGAAAATGAACAAGAACAAAAGGTAAGTCTTCTGCCCATAGATATGAGGAAAAAAATCACAGACGTTCCCACCTTTCAATATTTGTCCGGCCATTGACATCTTTGTCAAATTAGTCAGTGAGGACATTAAAAAGCTGGGTAGAGCCAAAAGTGGACATAATATAACCATAGCTGAAAACAAAGCTTTGGAGGATTTAAAACTAATAAAAGGGGTAGTTATCAAGCAAGCGGACAAAGGAGGCAATGTGGTCATCTGGCCATACGATATGTACAAAAGACAGGTTTTCAAGCTATTGAGGGACAGGGTGTGTTATAAATGTCTACCGCATGTTTTTGGGGGCGTGAGAAAAACATTTTCCATGACAGCTGCATCGTCGGTGTGGAGCGGGTCCGCAATTGGATACGCTACATCGATGATGTGCTGTTTATATCGGAAGGATCCATCGAAGAATTGAATCAATTCATGGGAGAGTTAAACCAGAATAATCTTAACATCAAACTTACCTTCCAGGCAGCAAGGAACATTAACTTCCTGGACCTCAAGATCGAAGTGAATGAAAGGGGATGTTTGGTGACGGATATCCATAGAAAGGACACTGCGGTCAACACTGTACTGCACGCAAGCTCAGCACATCCAAGAGCGACTATTGGTGGAATTCCCACAGGCCAGTTTTTGTGATTGAAAAGGATCTGTTTGGACAAAAGGACATTTGAGTCACAGTCGGCTGACCTCAAAGGTAAGTTCCAAGATAGAGGATATAGTAACCGGCAAATATACAAAGGGATTAAAATACCCACAAAAAGAACGAGAGAAAAATTGTTATGCCCCAATACAATCAAGACAAATAAGAAAAATAGTAATAATGAACCAAAGTTCATTACCAATTATAACAAACAGTGGGCACAACTCCATGATATCCTCAATAAACATTGGGAGATCCTACAAACGGATACTAAAATGAGGGAATGTATCACAGATAGACCATTGATGACAGCTAGAAGATCCCAAAATTTAAAGGATATGTTGGTGCACAGCCACTATGTACCCTTGGATGATAGAGATGGCAGAGTAGGAAGACAGGGGTCATATCCCTGTTGTTTATGCAAGGCGTGTAGGAACATAGACCAAAAAAACAGCTTCACAGATTCAAGTAAAGAGAAAAACTATCAAATTTGTGAATATATTTCATGCTCCTCAACAGGAGTAATTTACTATGCAGTATGTCCCTGTGAGAAGATTTACATAGGGCTTACCATGAGGGAATTAAGAAAAAGAGTGAGGGAACACGCCAGAGACATTGAAAAAGCCAAAGACGAGACGGACATCAACTGCCTAAAGAATTTCCCAAAACATTTTAAAATATTCCATGATAATAACCCTGATCTGTTGCGATTCAGGGGCATTGATATGATACATCCTGGAATTAGGGGAGGCAATATGGGAAAGAAATTGGCCCAATTAGAGAGCAGATGGATTTTCAGACTCGAGACATTGGCACCCAAAGGATTGAACGAAAATTTGGGATTTAGCTTTTTCCTGTGACCGTAGCATCTTTTAAGTTGATGGGGATCCATCATTTTATTCATTGCTTATAATTGTTAGATTAAATCACTGTTTAGAGTTAGTATTGAAATATATTTTTTCTTTTCTAGATATAATTGTTGTTGTCCAGTACGAGTATGGACGTACAATCATGGATTCCTTTTGCTTAGTCAGTCGATGGGGTAATTAGCATCAAATTGAAGGTCATCTACAAACAAGAACAAAAATAACCATCAGGATAAGGACAGCAATTAGTGGGTCCACAGTAATATCCTGCGGATCATGGCTGGGTTCTGGAGTATATGAGGGAAGGAGCGATCTTATTATCATGTCAATAACATTGATGGATTTTAACATTAATTAGGAATGCACTATAGCATTTTATTTACTATGCGAATTGTGGCAACAAACAAGGGCACAGTATAATTTATTATTCTGCATTATGCAGCTTTTTAACATTATTCACTGTCCGGGATAATCTTTTTTCATCTTTTATTTTTTATCTTGGACTTTAATTGGTATTGTTACATATTGTTATGAGATTCATCACGGTCAAATATTACCACAATGTGATTTATACACCATTATAGAATTTGCACTTGTATCAATTCATTTGGACACCTCTTCATTTAATTTAGCACTTTAGCTTCACAGATTCAAGTAAAGAGAAAAACTATCAAATTTGTGAATATATTGCATGCTCCTCAACAGGAGTAATTTACTATGCAGTATGTCCCTGTGAGAAGATTTACATAGGGCTTACCATGAGGGAATTAAGAAAAAGAGTGAGGGAACACGCCAGAGACATTGAAAAAGCCAAAGACGAGACGGACATCAACTGCCTAAAGACTATCCCAAAACATTTTAAACTATTCCATGATAATAACCCTGATCTGTTGCGATTCAGGGGCATTGATATGATACATCCTGGAATTAGGGGAGGCAATAGGGGAAAGAAATTGGCCCAATTAGAGAGCAGATGGATTTTCAAACTCGAGACATTGGCACCCAAAGGATTGAACGGAAATTTTGGATTTAGCTCTTTCCTGTGACCGTAGCATCTTTTTTTTTTTAGAATTAACAATTTTTATTGATTTTCAAATAATAACAAAGATAGATGACAGTGGCGGGAAAGTAGCGCCAATATGAAAGTACAAAAATATAAATATACGGTATTAAGTCATACCAGCACATCATAACACAGCAAATCAGTAAGCAGTGCCATAAATTAACATAAATGGGGAAAGGGAAGTGGAGAAAACATCAACAAAACAAATGGTATAAATCAGGTAAGATACAAATATACGTTATAGCTCACTTGATGCAGCAACAGGGTACGGTACTAAGTCAGTTATTTGCCCTATACAATAGAGAAAGGGTAAAATGGTAGTAATGAGAAAAGAAAGCTAGAAAAAATAAGCAAGTAAAAATCAAGGAAGGCCCCTAAACGTCTTCCAAGGAGCCCACATGTCCAGGAAGGTGCTTCTAGTGCGGGTTTCCCAATGAGAGAGTTCCTCTAATCTATACAGTTGGTCCACCTTTTGTGTCCATTTAGTCTCATCAGGGGCCTCTGTAGAAAGCCAGGCAGCAGCAACTAAAATTCTAGATGCCGCTAATAGTATAAGTAAGTGACCGTAGCATCTTTTAAGTTGATGGGGATCCATCATTTTATTCATTGCTTATAATTGTTAGATTAAATCACTGTTTAGAGTTAGTATTGAAATATATTTTTTATTTTCTAGATATAATTGTTGTTGTCCAGTATGATATGAGTATGGACGTACCATCATTGATTCCTTTTGCTTGGTCGGTCGATGGGGTAATTAGCGTCAAATTGAAGGTCATCTACAAACAAGAACAAAAATAACCATCAGGATAAGGACAGCAATTAGTGGGTCCACAGTAATATCCTGCGGATCATGGCTGGGTTCTGGAGTATATGAGGGAAGGAGGGATCTTATTATCATGTCAATAACATTGATGGATTTTAACATTAATTAGGAATGCACTATAGCATTTTATTTACTATGCGAATTGTGGCAACAAACAAGGGCACAGTATAATTTATTATTCCGCATTATGCAGCTTTTTAACATTACTCACTGTCCAGGATAATCTTTTTTCATCTTTTATTTTATATCTTGGACTTTAATTGGTATTGTTACATATTGTTATGAGATTCATCACTGTCAAATATTACCACAATGTGATTTATACACCATTATAGAATTTGCACTTGTATCAATTCATTTGGACACCTCTTCATTTAATTTAGCACTTCACACATTAATTTAGATATAAATATATATAGTAAGCTATAGGTATTTATAATAATTAATTATTTTTAATCCAAAAACACAAATTCCAGTACATTAATATAGGGCAAACACATAGAATTAGGTTCATATTCATTTCCTCCTCCTTTGAGTAAGATATATTCGTGTGACAACATGTAGATTGCCTAAATGTGCGATACACACCTAGATGACATTTAACTGGCCCAAAACACATAGGATGTCAATATAGATATGCTGAAGGTATCAGTGCGCAAGGCGACCTCATCGTGCGCGTGCTTGAGCTATCATCCACCGGCGCTGCGCATTGGAGATCCCAATCCGCATCATACTTGACGTCATAGGATCGCACTCCCCAATGCGTGGACCCAGGGTGGGGGCGGAAGTTGCGTAGCGCATAGGGAGGAGGCTTGTCATGCGCCAAACTAGTTACCCCATCAGCTGATCCAATTAGTAAAATCATATGACCCCAAGCAAAGAAAATGATAGGACAACGCATGATTTAAATGACCAGTATTCCCCACCTTAAAGGGGTATTATCATCTTAATGATCACTGTTAAATCTGTTAATGATTTAACAGTGATCATTTTTCTAAATATATTTCATTAACAAATCCCCACCCCTTAGAAAAAAATAAACCTATACTTACCTGACTGTTGTCTTCCGTCTCCCCTGGTTACGGCCACCGCCCTTCTCAGGAATCGCGGTGGCCGCACGTGCGCAAACGACTTATTTTCTTCTCCCGGCCGGCCGCGCGCTGTACTGAACACGCACGCCGAGTCCGCGCATGCGCCCTTGTGACTTCTTCCTGGCAAGTATACTATACTGGCCAGGAAGAAGTCACCAGTGCGCATGCGTGGATTTTGCATGCGCGTTCAGTACAGCGCGCGGCCCGGCCGGGAGAAGACATTAATGGAGATGGAGCCCGCCCCCTGCCGAGTGCCGAAACCAGGAAGTGGACGGCGAGCCGGGAGCAGGTAAGTATCAAATAGCATGTTGAGAAAACCCCTTTAAGCTTACTTCTCCTGAGGAAGTCACAGGCGAAGAAACGCGTGTCGAGGAGTGGCACCCCCATCTATAACACCCACCTAACATAGGTAAGGACGAACTTCAGATGAAGTTCTTCTATATGCATTAGCCACTTTATTACCCATAGTCATAGTGATAGACATCAGTGCGGTTGAACTTAGTTGGGATTTTCTCCCCACTACTCCATACAGTCAGGCACATAGCATGTCTTCATTATATCAACTTATGGTTGTCACAGTTTTTATTGCATAGTTATTGGGTGTCATAGATGTGGATAACTTTGGATATTCTCATCATATTAACAGTCTGAATTTGTGTCTTGTACACCTTTTTAAATGAATTTCAATAAATATATATTTTTATTCAAGGAATTATATACTCTTTTCTTGTTGTTGTTGAATTTTTATGCACATGCGGTTTTTATACACATGCGGTTTTCATGCATTTTTCATGCACATACATTTCCAATACATGTGTTTTTCATGTGTTTTCATGTGTTTTTGTCAGATTTTACAGTTTTATAAATTTTATGATTGTCTATTCTCAGAATTCTTTTTCCAACCCAAAAAATATATAAACATATCAATTTCTCTTCATTATTTGAATTTACTTTTTTATTTCTTTACATTTCTGAAAAAAATTCCTTTTGCTATTTAGTATATAATATTTGCAATGTTTCTAATATTCTTTTTTATCTCTTTTCTTTCTTAGATGAGGACTTCAGAGGAGTGGAATAAAGCATAGGAATGGTGGCTAGTGATGGACGAACATCGTTCGGGACGGGTTCGCGAACGCGATCAAATGTTCGCGAACCACAAGTTTGCGGCGGGCTCCATTCATGTTAATGGAAGGTGAACCTCAAAACCTTCAGCTCATATTTGCAGCCACCAAATACTTAGTAGAAGTGTATAAATAGTCCCACAACATGAACAGTGACATACTAGAGGGGGATCGATGACAAAAATTCCAACAAAAAATATGTATCTTAACCACCTCAGCCCCCCTAGCTTAAACACCCTTAATGACCAGACCACTTTTTACAATTCTGCACTACACTACTTTCACCGTTTATTGCTCGGTCATGCAACTTACCACCCAAATGAATTTTACCTCCTTTTCTTCTCACTAATAGAGCTTTCATTTGGTGGTATTTCATTGCTGCTGACATTTTAACTTTTTTTTGTTATTAATCGAAATTTACTGAAATTTTTCACTTTCAGTTGGATTTTTTTTTTTTTTAAAAGGCATCTATATATAAATTTTTCTCAAAATTATTGTTCTACATGTCTTTGATAAAAAAAAAAATTTGGGTAAAAAAATTTTTGGGTAAAAGTTTAAGCGTTTACAACTATGGTACAAAAACCCCACAAATGACCCCATTTTGGAAAGTAGACACCCTAAGGTATTCGCTAATGGGCATAGTGAGTTCCTAGAACTTTTTATTTTTTGTCACAAGTTAGTGGAAATGGATGATTTTTTTTTTCCCTTACAAAGTCTCATATTCCACTAACTTGTGACAAAAAATAAAAACTTCCTATGCCCATCACGAAATACCATGGGGTGTCTTCTTTCCAAAATGGGGTCACTTGTGGGGTAGTTATACTGCCCTGGCATTTTAGGGGCCCCAATGTGTGAGAAGTAGTTTGAAATCAAAATGTGTAAAAAATGCCCTGTTAAATCCTAAAGGTGCTCTTTGGAATGTGAGCCCCTTTGCCCACCTAGGCTGCAAAAAAGTGTCACACATGTGGTTTCGCCGTACTCAGGAGAAGTTGGGCAATGTGTTTTAGGGTGTCATTTTACATATACCCATGCTGGGTGAGATAAATATCTCGGTCAAATGCCAACTTTGTAAAAAAAATGGGAAAAGTTGTCTTTTGCCGAGATATTTATCTCACCCAGCATGGGTATATGTAAAATGACACCCCAAAACACATTGCCCAACTTCTCCTGAGTACGGCGATACCACATGTGTGACACTTTTTTGCAGCCTAGGTGGGCAAATTGGCCCACATCCCAAAGAGCTCCTTTAGGATTTCACAGGGCATTTTTTACACATTTTGATTATAAACTACTTCTCACGCATTAGGGCCCCTAAAATGCCAGGGAAGTATAAATACCCCACAAATGACCCCATTTTGGAAAGAAGACACCCAAGGTATTCCGTGAGGGGCATAGTGAGTTCCTAGATTTTTCTATTTTTTGTCAAAAGTTGGTGGAATATGAGACTTTGTAAGAAAAAAAAAGAAAAAAAATCATTTTCCGCTAACTTGGGACAAAAAATAAAAATTTTTAGGAACTCGCCATGCCCCTCATGGAATACCTTGGGGTGTCTTCTTTCCAAAATGGGGTCACTTGTGGGGTAGTTATACTGCCCTGGCATTTTAGGGGCCCTAATGCGTGAGAAGTAGTTTGAAATCAAAATGTGTAAAAAATGCCCTGTGAAATCCTAAAGGTGCTCTTTGGAATGTGTGCCCCTTTGCCCACATAGGCTGCAAAAAAGTGTCACACATGTGGTATCGCCGTACTTAGGAGAAGTTGGGCAATGTGTTTTTGGGTGTCATTTTACATATACCCATGCTGGGTGAGAGAAATATCTCGGCAAAAGACAACTTTTCCTATTTTTTTATACAAAGTTGGCATTTAACCAAGATATTTATCTCACCCAGCATGGGTATATGTAAAAAGACACCCCAAAACACATTGCCCTACTTCTCCTGAGTACGGCGATACCACATGTGTGACACTTTTTTGCAGCCTACATGCGCAAAGGGGCCCAAATTCCTTTTAGGAGGGCATGTTTAGACATTTGGATTCCAGACTTCTTCTCACGCTTTAGGGCCCCTAAAATGCCAGGGCAGTATAAATACCCCACATGTGACCCCATTTTGGAAAGAATACACCCCAAGGTATTCAATGAGGGGCATGGCGGGTTCATAGAAGATTTTTTTTTTGGGCACAAGTTAGCGGAAATAGATTTTTTTTTTGTTTTTTCTCACAAAGTCTCCCTTTCCGCTGACTTGGGACAAAAAGTTAAATCTTTCATGGACTCAATATGCCCCTCAGCGAATACCTTGGGGTGTCTTCTTTCAGAAATGGGGTCACGTGTGGGGTATTTATACTGCCCTGGCATTTTAGGGGCCCTAAAGCGTGAGAAGAAGTCTGGAATATAAATGTCTAAAATATTTTACGCATTTGGATTCCGTGAGGGGTATGGTGAGTTCATGTGAGATTTTATTTTTTGACACAAGTTAGTGGAATATGAGACTTTGTAAGAAAAAAAAAATAATAATCAATTTCCGCTAACTTGTGCCAAAAAATGTCTAAATGGAGCCTTACAGGGGGGTGATCAATGACAGGGGGGTGATCAGGGAGTCTGTATGGGGTGATCACCCCCCTGTAAGGCTCCATTCAGATATGTATATATGTGTTTTGCGGATCCGCAGTGTCCGTGTTTTGCGGATCCACGGATCCGCAAAACACATACGGACGTCTGAATAGAGCCTTACAGGGGGTTATCAATGACAGGGGGGTGATCACCCCATATAGACTCCCTGATCACCCCCCTGTCATTGATCACCCCCCTGTAAGGCTCCATTCAGAGGTCCATATGTGTTTTGCGGATCCACGGATCCATGGATCGGATCCGCAAAACACATACGGACGTCTGAATGGAGCCTTATGGGGGGTGATCAATGACAGGGGGGTGATCAGGCAGTCTATATGGGGTGATCACCCCCCTGTCACTGATCACCCCCTGTAAGGCTCCATTCAGACATCCGTATGTGTTTTGCGGATCCGATCCATGGATCCGTGGATCCGTAAAACACATACGGACGTCTGAATGGAGCCTTACGGGGGGGTGATTAATGACAGGGGGGTGATCAGGGAGTCTATATGGGGTGATCACCCCCCTGTCATTGATCACCCCCCTGTAAGGCTCCATTCAGACGTCCGTATGTGTTTTACGGATCCACGGATCCATGGATCGGATCCGCAAAACACATACGGACGTCTGAATGGAGCCTTACCGGGGGGTGATCAATGACAGGGGGGTGATCAGGGAGTCTATATGGGTGATCACCCCCCTGTCATTGATCACCCCCCTGTAAGGTCCATTCAGACGTCCGTATGTGTTTTGCGGATCCGATCCATGGATCCGTGGATCCGTAAAACACATGCAGACGTCTGAATGAAGCCTTAAAGGGGGGTGATCAATGACAGGGGGGTGATCAGGGAGTCTATATGGGGTGATCACCCCCTGTCATTTATCACCCCCCTGTAAGGCTCCATTCAGACGTCCGTATGTGTTTTGCGGATCCGATCCATGGATCTGTGGATCCGTAAAACACATACGGACGTCTGAATGGAGCCTTACAGGGGGGTGATCATCCCATATAGACTCCCTGATCACCCCACTGTAATGCTCCATTCAGATGTTCGTATGTGTTTTGCGGATCCGATCCATGGATCTGTGGATCCGTAAAACACACACGGACGTCTGAATGGAGCCTTACAGGGGGGGTGATCAGGGAGTCTATATGGGATGATCACCCCCCTTTAAGGCTCCATTCAGACGTCCGTATGTGTTTTACGGATCCACTGATCCATGGATCGGATCCGCAAAACACATACGGACGTCTGAATGGAGCCTTACAGGGGGGTGATCAGGGAGTGTATATGGGGTGATCACCCCCCTGTCATTGATCACCCCCCTGTAAGGCTCCATTCAGACGTCCGTATGTGTTTTGCGGATCCGATCCATGGATCCGTGGATCCGTAAAACACATACGGACGTCTGAATGGAGCCTTACAGGGGGGTGATCAATGACAGGGGGGTGATCAATGACAGGGGGTGATCAGGGAGTCTATATGGGGTGATCACCCCCCTGTCATTGGTTACCCCCCTGTAAGGCTCCATTCAGACGTCCGTATGTGTTTTGCGGATGTCTGAATGGAGCCTTACCGGGGGGTGATCAATGACAGGGGGGTGATCAATGACAGGGGGGTGATCAGGGAGTCTATATAGGGTGATCAGGGGTTAATAAGGGGTTAATAAGTGACAGAGGGGGTGTAGTGTAGTGTGGTGCTTGGTGCTACATTACAGAGCTGCCTGTGTCCTCTGGTGGTCGATCCAAGCAAAAGGGACCACCAGAGGACCAGGTAGCAGGTATATTAGACGCTGTTATCAAAACAGCGTCTAATATACCCGTTAGGGGTTAAAAGCCTGCCAGCGAACGAGGCTGTAGATCAGCTCGCTTACCTGCAGTTCCTGTGAACACAGGCGCGCGCGTTCACAGAAAGTCTCGCGTCTCGCGAGATGACGCGCCGATGTGTCACTCTGCCTGGTACAGCCGCCTCCGGACCGCGATCCTGCGTTAGGCGGTCCGGAGGCGGTTAATCAGGGGACATTTTCATGCATCTTAAAGGGAAATTCTCTAAAATGTGCCCTGTTGGAGCCTAGAATCTTTTTATTTTAGGCCACTGGAGTACAGGCCTTCACCTGACATAAATGAAATTCAGATTTTTTTATGTAGGCCACTGGACTACAGGCCCCAAACATTAGGCATTCACTGGACAGAAAAGATCAAGTGATTATGTGGCCGGAGGTATATTACACGGTCAATGGATATCAATTTTACTGCAGGCCAGTACAAATACAGGTCAAATACATATGTTTAAAAGAACTAAAAATATAAAATTGGATTAAAAACATGGCTAACAAAATCCCCCCTCTTAAAAAAAACCCTAATGATAATAGTTGAAATTCGATAACACGTGGTCGTCACTGGTGTTGAATTCCTCTGAGGCTGCAACAATTATTCATTCACCGTACAGAAAAGAACAAGTAAGTATGTAGCTGGAGGTAGATTACATGGTCATTGGATATCAGTTTTCCAGCCAGCCAGTGTACTACAGGCCCCAAAAATTGTGCATTCAGCGTACATAAAAAAACAGGTATGTATGTGGCTGCAAGTAGATTAAACGGTCATTGGATATCAATTTTCCAGCAGGCCAGTGTACTACAGGTCCCAAAAATTATGCATTCAGCGTACATAAAAGAACAAGTATGTGGCTGGAGGTAGTTTACACGGTCATTGGATATCAATTTTACAGCAGGCCAGTGTACTACAGGCCCCAAAAATTATGTATTCAGCATACATAAAAGTAAGTATGTGGCTGGAGGTCTATTAGACGGTCAATTGATGTCAATTTTACTGCAGGCCAGTACAAATAGAGGTCAAATACATATGTTTAAAAGAACTAAAAATAAATAATTGGATTAAAAACATGGTTAACAAAATCCCCCCTCTTGAAAAAAAAAATGTATGATAATAGTTGAAACACGTGGTCATCACAGGTGTTGAATTCCTCCAAGGCCCAAAACAATAGGCATTCAACGAACAGAAAAGGCCTTTTATGCCACTGTGTATACCTAAGACAGGGACCAATATTTGTTCTGGGTGGTGGCGGATATTTGTGGGCTGTCATGAGGAAATTCAATTAAACGTGGTCGTCACAGGTGTTGAATTCCTCCGAGATCCATGCCTCATTCATTTTTAGAAATGTGAGGTAGTCCACACTGCTGTGAGCTAGGCGTCAGCTAGGCGAGTGCACTTATCTTGCCAGACAGGAGATTAGATGAGGGGCAAGCCAACAGTTCCATGACAAATTGTGCCAGCTCTGGCCACAGGTCAAGCCTGCCCACCCAGTAGTCCAGGGGTTTCTCGCTTCTCAGAGCCTCCACATCGGCCGTTAACCCAATGTAGTCGGACACCTGTCAAAACAGAAGTTGACATATTGGGAATGCAGTGGAGCAGCTGAGGCCAGGGAGAGAAGGAACAGGGAGCCAGTGCCGGGAAGCAGGTAAGTAGGCTTTGGTTCACAGGTTTTCCCAAGAGGGGGGGTTTGCCAACCCCTTTAAGGAGGAGAGCACTTGGTGCAGGCACAGAGGGAGAGGAAAGCAGAGCCAGCAACAGCCAGAATCATGTTAGGGGGCAGAGTTTGACACAACATTGAGTACCACTTCATGTGACTGACTGTGATATCTACCCTGGAGATAGGTCATCAGTATCATACTCATAGAAAACCTCTTTAATTAACAGGCATTTATGAGCATTCTGTATGAATATCATGAATTTTATTGAAAAGGTGGTGTCACAATGGGGAGTGGGGGAAACCCACCACGTACCTTGTCTGGGATAAATTGGATGTCAACAGGCCAGAAACCATGGATAAGGGAATGGGGCACCATCCCTCGTCCTATCGTCCCCATCCCTAGCACATCCCTCGTCCTATCCCTGACCTCCTAACTGTATGAGCCGGCCTCGATGGTAGGGAGGCGCATAATCTGGAACCTGGGCCCTACTGACCCTAGCAATCCCTCGAAGAGTAAGGTCAGGGTCAGAGACGACCTGCTCTTCTAGGACACGGAAGAGCAGGAGTCTCTGCAGGCCTAACAGCAAGGAGAGGAAGCCACGTGGAATGGCAGGTAAGTATCCAGTGGCGGGGATAACCACTAAACCAAGAACCCAGGAAGGCATGGTAACTTACCTGCCACAGCTGCTGGATGGCACAGCAGAAGACCACACTAAGGTAAACTGGTACCCATACAAACTTACTGCAATCCAAACACCAAACAGATACAGTACGTACTGACACACAGGAACCAGCACTCCAGAAACAGCTCACAGACTTGACTTTTGGTTCCCCCTCCGGGGAACCATGAGACCCCCTTCCGGAGGCCACAAAAGACAAACAGGGGAGATGTCAAACAACCATGCTGATCACAAACACCACACTGACCAGACATGGAGCACAACATGACATACAAATATCACCCTGAAAATAACACACCAAACTCACAGACAACAAGTGAGGAAAGGCAAGGCAAAGAGACAAAGGGAAGACAATGGAATGACATCGCAGGAGACATCGATGACAACTAGGATGGCCCTTTGATAACATAGAGATAGGAGCAAGCTCCTACTCCAACAAAGGCAGGCATCCAACTGATCTCAGTCTCACAGCAACAATATCTAAATAGACAAGAGACCACGCCCAGCTCTACCAAGCACACACCTTAACCCCGTGTACACCAGGAGGGGAAGAAAACAGCCTTAAAGGGAAAGTGCACACACATGCATAAACAGACACACATTGCCACCGGCAACCAGCATGCGTGGCGACGGAGTCACGGCAACAAGTCCATTCCATGATAGGAGGGATCAGATCACCTACCAGGGGATCTTTCAGGAACTCCTCCTTTCAAGATTGCGCTAACATAACTGAGCCAGTATCAGTTGGGTAATGAAGGGACAATGGTTTTAATGTCTCACATGTGACTTCCTAAAAACCATCATAATCCAGTTCTCAAGTCAACAGAGGCATTTTGTCATTAATTCCATGTCGTATTAGAGGTGTTATGGCTGCAAGTTGAGCTACAGCAATTATACCATGTGAATCAGGAGGGCAGCAAGCAGGGGTGTAGATATAGGGGAAGCAGCTGCTTTGGCGCCTGGACTCAGAAGGGCCCACCGATTAGGAGGACTGAAAGATTTCGTTTTCAGGGTCCCCTCAACAGTATTATACAATTACATTATATATAGGAATAAAAAGAAAGTTGAGGGTTAATCGGAGTAAAATAAATATATATATATATAAAAAAAAAAATATATATATATATATATATATATATATACAAACGGGATTCCAAAAAAGTTGGGACACTATACAAATCGTGAATAAAAACTGAATGCAATGATGTGGAGGTGCCAACTTCTAATATTTTATTCAGAATAGAACATAAATCACGGAACATAAGTTTAAACTGAGAAAATGTACCATTTTAAGGGAAAAATATGTTGAATCAGAATTTCATGGTGTCAACAAATCCCCAAAAAGTAGGGACAAGGTTATTTTCACCACTGTGTGGCATCTCCCCTTCTTCTTACAACACTCAACAGACGTCTGGAGACCGAGGAGACCAGTTTCTCAAGTTTAGAAATAGGAATGCTCTCCCATTCTTGTCTAATACAGGCCTCTAACTGTTCAATCGTCTTGGGCCTTCTTTGTTGCACCTTCCTCTTTATGATGCGCCAAATGTTCTCTATAGGTGAAAGATCTGGACTGCAGACTGGCCATTTCAGTACCCGGATCCTTCTCCTACGCAGCCATGATGTTGTGATTGATGCAGAATGTGGTCTGGCATTATCTTGTTGAAAAATGCAGGGTCTTCCCTGAAAGAGATGACGTCTGGATGGGAGCATATGTTGTTCTAGAACCTGAATATATTTTTCTGCACTGATGGTGCCTTTCCAGACATGCAAGCTGCCCATGCCACACGCACTCATGCAACCCCATACCATCAGAGATGCAGGCTTCTGAACTGAGCGTTGATAACAACTTGGGTTGTCCTTGTCCTCTTTGGTCCGGATGACATGGCGTCCCAGATTTCCAAAAAGAACTTTGAATCATGACTCGTCTGACCACAGAACAGTCTTCCATTTTGCCACACTCCATTTTAAATGATCCCTGGCCCAGTGAAAACGCCTGAGCTTGTGGATATTGCTTAGAAATGGCTTCTTCTTTGCACTGTAGAGTTTCAGCTGGCAACGGCGGATGGCACGGTGGATTGTGTTCACTGACAATGGTTTCTGGAAGTATTCCTGAGCCCATTCTGTGATTTCCTTTACAGTAGCATTCCTGTTTGTGGTGCAGTGTCGTTTAAGGGCCCGGAGATCACGGGCATCCAGTATGGTTTTACGGCCTTGACCCTTATGCACAGAGATTGTTCCAGATTCTCAGAATCTTCGGATGATGTTATGCACAGTTGATGATGATAGATGCAAAGTCTTTGCAATTTTTCGCTGGGTAACACCTTTCTGATATTGCTCCACTATCTTTCTGCGCAATATTGTGCGAATTGGTGATCCTCTACCCATCTTGGCTTCTGAGAGACACTGCCACTCTGAGAAGCTCTTTTTATACCCAATCATGTTGCCAATTGACCTAATTAGTGTTAATTGGTCTTCCAGCTCTTCGTTATGCTCAAATTTACTTTTTCCAGCCTCTTATTGCTACTTGTCCCAACTTTATTGGGATTTGTTGACACCGTGAAAATTTGAATCAACGTATTTTTCCTTTAAAATGATACATTTACTCGGATTAAACGTTTGATCTGTCATCTACGTTCTATTACAAATAAAATATTGACATTTGTCATCTCCACATCATTGCATTCAGTTTTTATTCACAATTTGTTTAGTGTCCCAACTTTTTTGGAATACGGTTTGTGTATATATATATATATATATATATATATATATATAATAAATATGTATTGTAGGCTTTTACTTACTTCACGGGGGGGGGGGGGGGTATCTGGATAAACTCAAGACACCAGAAAAACCTTTTACCCCCCTAGCCTGGATCGCCTGTAGGATGTATTAGAAGATGAAGGCAGGCAACACCAGTCGGGGCTTCTGTTCAAAATTATTTTATTTAGAATCAAAATCCGTCTCAACGCGTTTTGGGACAAGGAGGTCCCTTCCTCAGGAGAAGCTTACATAAAACATACATAGACCGGACATATATACCTTATTGATCTTGCAAAAGTCCGCCAAAAATAGTGGGAGTGTCTTTGGGTGGCCGAGGTGAGGACGCCATCTGCGCCTATGCGTGTATGTCCGGAAGAGGAGCGGGCGGGCGAGCTCCAGAAGAACCAGAAGAAGAGCCACTGGCGATGCGTGTCACGGTCTGAAACGCAACGACTCCAGTGTGCATGTCCGGAAGTTCCGTTGCGATCCGCTCTAGACTTGAGCGCACCAGAGACTAATGCGCATATCCGGAAATGAAGTCCGGTGCGATGCTCTCCAAGCTGGAACGCATGCTAATGTGGTTGTCAGGGAACTTGCAAGGCTATTGTTGTTGTTATCAGTGCATAGCGACACAACCTCTGGCCAGAAATGTAAGTCTATAGAGTAAACTTTTATATGCTTACATATATAGTGGCTTGTTAGAGTATGATTGCTTTAACCAACTATATATCTATATATTTATGTACTTGCATATAAAAAATATATAATATATACATGAAGAAAAATGCATGAAAGGGGTTGGTAGAGCATGATATTTAGAACCAATCCTATGTTAATAGTGGTGGATCCAAAGTAAAAAAAGGGATATAGTTGCAAAATCTTGAAAGGATCATCTAGAAAACAAATACATAGGTATGGATATAAATATAAATAAAAATATAAATATAAATCCATGAGTTAAAAGACAATATTCCATACATATGAAAAATATGCATAACAGGAGGTTGATAGAGAATAATGTTTAAAACCAAACCTATGTTAATAGTGGTACCAAGGTAAAGAAAGGGATATAATTGTAAAATCTTGAGAGGAACATCAAGACGCAAATACATACTGTAGGTATGAATATAGATATAAATACAAATCTACATATAAATCCATGAGTTTCTTACTCAGAACGTAAGAGACAATATTCCATATTCTTTATTCATATGCCCTAACGAATTGGAATAAAAGTATTAGTGATGGTGTGTATCGACTTAAAGTGTGGAAATAAGAGGCATATGTTATTGTATATATTATAAAATGTACAACGTGCAAATCAAATGTAAATACAACTGATGAGTGGTGAGTTTAAGTTTGAGATAAAGAGTGGGTTCTCTAATAAAGGGAAGGTGGATGATAGAGGAGTCATATATAATGGTTCATCTAGTAAAGATATCCACTAAAACCACTAAAAGAATTATATAATAATAAACCACCAGAGAATACAATAAAATGAAATAAAATAACATCGCCCAAAAATAAAATAAAATTGCCCAAAAATAAAGCAGTTCCTGACTAAGAATTGGGGGCGTGGGATAATATTGGTATGGGCTCTTTTGAAAACCACATCGGCTTGCTCACCACCCTAACGTCGCCTTTTTACAAAAGGTACATCGATGATGTTATCCTTATCTGGCAGGAGAACAATGACGATCTAAGGGCATACATTGAGAAAATAAACAATAATGATTGGAATTTACACTTGACTCTAGAGTCCCACCCTAGAGAAGAAATTTTCTTGGAACTTCATCCAAACAGTATAAATAAATTTTAAAAATGTTGATGCAAATCGTTTTCTCGATTTTAGAAGCTGCCACTACCACAAATGGAAGACAAACATACCATTTAGCCAGATGAAACAGATCAGATGCAACTGTATCCCCCACAACTCATCATTGAATCCAAGAACAGAACCCTACAAATTAATCAAAAACAAAGTCTCCAACCAAAAACTAGTAAAAAAAAACCTCAGAGAACCTATTTAGAACGGGCCTAAAAACAAGTTACAATTATAATCATAAATTTATTAGACACATTTTAACTAAACACTGGACAGTATTGTTAAAATATCCCATTCTGGGCAAAGACATACCCAGACAGCCCAAATTAACTTTTCGTAGAGCAAAAACCCTCAAAAACATGTTGGCCCCCTCATGTCCTAAAATTAAACACCCTCAAACACAAAAACATATCCCCCCAAAAAACACCAGAGACAAAGGGTTTCTCTAAATGTGGCGCACGAAAATGCAAATGCATTTGAAATGTGACATGTGGAAGTAAAAATAGAATATATCTACTACAATGTCCCTGTAATCTCTATTACGTAGGCCGTACCACACAAACTCTCACACTCACAATGTGTCACATCATTTTTCACTAATACATGAGGGAAATTCCATAGGCCTTAAGGTAATTCCACTTGAACAGATCTAATCCTTCTCCCAACAACTGCTTTGAAAGAAAATGTTCTGGATTTACCAGTTGAACACCCTCACACCCTACGGCCTTAACAAAACATAGGAACATGTCAATTATGAAAACAAATAGCAATATTATCCCACGCCCCAAACTCTTAGTCAGGAACTTCTTTATTTTTGGCCAATTTTATTTTATTTTTGGGCGATGTTATTTTATTTCATTTTATTGTATTCTCTGGTGGTTTATTATTATATAATTCTTTTACTGGTTTTAGTTGATATCTTTACTAGATGAACCATTATATATGACTCATCTATCATCCACCTTCCCTTTATTAAAAAACACATTCTTTATCTCAAACTTAAAGGGAACCTGTCACCTCTACAATGCTACCTTCACTGAGCGTTTCTAAATGTTCATTGTGTTACCCTAAACATATAAATTACACTTTTAATTTCATTTGCAGACAAATTCTATAAGTTTTATGCATTTTTGTACTTCCCGCCATTTATGCAAATTAACATAAAAGAGTCATATCTTACTTGTGTGACCAGAGAAGAGTCATATTTTCAAGCTCTGACTCATCTCAGGTTAATTTGCATATGTATCAAATAGGTTTTTTTACACAATAAAAGCACACAGAGCTATGGGGACTAGGTATTGCGGATGTGCTAGTAGCCATCTAGCAACCCAGCTCCTCAGCTCTATACACAAAATCTAGGTGACAGGTTCCCTTTAAATACTTTCCTCACCACTCATCAGTTGTATTTACATTTGATTTGCACGTTGTACATTTTATAATATATACAATAACCTATGCCTCTTATTTCCACACTTAAGTCGATACACACCATCACTAATACTTTTATTCCAATTCGTTAGGGCATATGAATAAAGAATATGGAATATTGTCTCTTATGGTCTGAGTAAGAAACTCATGGATTTATATGTAGATTTGTATTTATATCTATATTCATACCTATGTATTTGCCTCTTTATGTTGCTCTCAAGATTTTACAATTATATCCCTTTCTTTACCACTATTAACATAGGTTTGGTTTTAAATATTTTTCTCTATAAACCTCCTTTTATTAATATTTTTTTATATGTATGGAATATTGTCTTTTAACTCATGGATTTATATTTATATTTTTATATCTATACTTATGTATTTGCTTTCTAGATGATCCTTTCAAGATTTTGCAACAATATCCCTTATTTTACCTTGGATCCACCACTATTAACATAGCATTGGTTCTAAATATCATCCTCTATCAACCCCTTTCATGCATATTTCTTCATGTATATATTATATATTTTTTATATGCAAGTACATAAATATATAGATATATAGTTGGTTCAAGCAATCATACTCTAACAAGTCACTATATATGTAAGCATGTAAAAGTTTACTCTATAGAATTACATTTCTGGCCAGAGGTTGTGTCGCTACGCACTGATAACCACAACAATAGCCTCGCAAGTTCCCTGCATGCGTTCCAGCTTGGAGCGCATCGCACTGGAACTCCATTTCCGGATATGCACATTAGTCTCTGGTGTGCTACAGTCCGGAGCGCATCGCACCGGAACTTCCGGACATGCGCACTGGCGTCCGTGCGTTCCAGACGGCAACACGCATCTCCAGTGGCTCTTCTTCCGGTTCTTCTGGAGCGCTCCCGCTCCTCTTCTGGACATGCCCCATGAAGTGATTAAAAGCCTACAAAATATATTTATTTTATATATATATATTTCTTTTTTTATATATTTCTTTTACTCCATGTTATTTTAACAATTTCATTTACAATCCTCACATGAGATTTATTACCCCCTGACTTTTTTCTACGGGCACATTCCTTGGGCACAAGTATATCTTTACCCCACCCATGAGGTGTCTCCATAGTCCGGGTTTTAAAGGGAGTCTGTCATCAGCATTTCACGTTTTTAACCCTTCCCATAGCTTTCTAGCATGCTTACAGTTAATAAAAATGTTACCTTTAGCCTCAATCCTGGACTTATAAAACCGTCAAAAACATCTTTGTAACATATGCAAATGAGGGCTCGCAAGTGCGAAGCCGACGCATGCGCATTAATTACTGTGATGCATTACAAGGAATGGGCATCGCAGTGCGCATGCGCCAGCCGACGGACTGAGTGTGCAGGTTCGGGATCTCAGCGAAACAACAAGTTAGTAGATAGGCGGTCAGAGGGAAAGGATGGGCGGGCGGAGGGAAGGAAGGGGCGGGTGAAGCGAAGAAAAGGCTGAGCTAGCAGGGCAGCTACGAGGGTAACGCCGCCCCTGGGCACTTGCGAGCCCTCATATGCATATGTTACAAAGATGTTTTTTGACGGTTTTATAAGTCCAGGATTGATGCTAAAGGTAACGTTTTTATTAACTGTAAGCATGCTAGAAAGCTATGGGAAGGGTTACAAACGTGAAATGCTGGTGACAGACTCCCTTTAAATAAGTGACCCTACAATCTGAACTAAGTCATCAACAGTGAACTGGCGCTGTACTTTGGGTTGTTGGAGCAGGTTGTGTTCAGTACAAGGTCACCACGAGCCTGCTGCACTCAACCTTTTTGTCTCTCTTCCACTAATATTATATACAGTGACAGTATATACTGTGACTTGACATTGAGTATATACGTGTAAGAAACAGATGATGCAGCTGCTGGACCTGGTCTGAGAGAGCAATCTTATAATATTAAACATAAGGGTCACACTTACCATAACGAGGAGTGCAAAAACGGTTTAAAAATAATAATGAACAGGTGAAAACCAAGAAAATGCAATAAAAATGCACCTCCAATTAAATAAAATGTATGAAGCTATTTTATTGTGAAGGAAAAACACACAAACACTTGGTATACAATGAAAGGTGTGCCGGTATAGATTAGACCAGGCACAGACAAACAGTTAATACTGTATATAGGACTGGCACTCATATATGGAATAGAGACATGGTTTATTATAATTTTAAAAAAAGTCAGCCTGTCACATATACGATCTTAATAAAATACAATATTGATACAGTCATAAATCAAAAACACAATATCAATGTTAAAAGAATTCTAAAAAATCAGAAACGGTGCAGGAGCCGATGGCACTTTTTCTAGTATGGACCTATAGCGGTCCTAGGTGTCAATTATATATTATTGTCTTGGAGAGACCGTAGTGCCGTCGGTTTCTGCCACCTTTGTTAATATTCCTCCCAAAGGTCAAATTACATGAGACTCTTCCATGTGCTATTCCCAAAGACAGGAACTGATTAACCCCATAAATCTCTGTGTATTGGAAATGTCCTGTATCCACGAAGTTCAGAAATGGCATAAGCAGTCTGCGCTTTCAGTAAGCTTTATAGGATATGTCTGTTTCCGACAATAACCATGCACTCAACAAGTACTTGTCAACAAGGTTACCAACAAGTTACAAGGTGACTAACCTTGTTGACAAGTAAATTACAGCAGCAGAGTGCTTGTTTTGCAACAGTGCATGGTTATTGTCGGAAACAGACATATCCTATAAAGCTTACTGAAAGCGCAGACTGCTTATTCCATTTCTGAACTTCGTGGATACGGGACATTTCCAATATGTCCTGCACCGTTTCTGATTTTTTTAGAATTCTTTTAACATTGATATTGTGTTTTTGATTTATAACTGTATCAATATTGCATTTTATTAAGATCGTATATGTGACAGGCTGACTTTTATTTTTATTTTTATTATAATAAGCCATGTCTCTATTCCATATATGAGTGCCAGTCCTATATACAATACTAATCAGATTCAGCTTTGAAGGGTGTCTCAATTTTGGTTTAGAGCACCTACCCTGAGGGGAATGTGGTGAGTGGATCCCTTTTTCCATTTTCACAGACAAACAGTTCACCAGAGTCCACAAATAGGGAACAGGAAGCTGGGTATGCCAGGAGAGAAGCGTGGGGCAGCTTTTCTGACAAATGCTCACCCACATGTCTGGGACTTATTGAACTTTATTGTATTAGCAGGAATTGTCTTACATTCATTGATGCTCCATTATTATTAATATTTGGATATTGGGTTTGATTCTGTATTGTCCCGGACTTTACATGTTTGTTCCCTATTTGTGGACTCTGGTGAGCTGCTTGTCTGTGCCTGGTCTAATCTATACTGACACACCTTTCGTTGTATACCATTTTTAAGTGTTTGTGTGTTTTTCCTTTAAAATAAAATTGCTTTATAGATTTTATTTAATTGAAGGCGCGTTTTTATTGCGGTTTTCTTGGTTTTCATCTGTTCTGAGAGAGCAATCTTGACTAGACACAGGAGCGGGGGTTGCGAAGAATTTGTTGTGGTGCTCAGTCATTTGTCGTTATGCCACTGCAACAAAGACTAAAATCTCAATTACACTCTTCTCCAATTTCCCTTGGTTACCACCATTATTCCCTGCAGTAGTCTTATCCCAGGCTATAAAAGCAATATGTTCCCCTGCCACCGCCTGAAATCTCATGTACTAAAGGTTTGGTTGGTACTTGTTAAAGATGAGCGAATTTCTTAAAAGTTCGATTTTGCTGATTCACCGAATTTCACAAAAAGCGCATTTTTTTGTAAGTAGCCACTGCCATTGTACCCCTCAGATGCTGAGTTCATACATGATCGCACCATCTGAGTGTAAAAATGTACTTGCCGCCTCCATTTGTTTGCGACAGGCCAGCCGCCGCCATCTGGCTTGAAAATCTTGGCCGAAATCCTGTGCGGCGCAAGATTACGCACAGAATTTCTGCCGAGATCTTCAAGCAAGATGGAGGCTGGCTGCCTGTTACGAGCAAATGGACTAGGTAAGTTTGAATTTTTTAGTTTTTTTATACTATTTCAGGTTAAATCGATTTGATGACACGAATTGAATTTATCCTAAAATTTTGATCGAATTCCACTTTGTGGGATTCGATTCACTGGTCTCTAGTACTTGTGATGGAGCAGCCTTTAAGCCTATGTATTGGAATAAGTCCCTGTAAAATTAAAGGTGTTGTCCGGGCTTTTACTATTGATGACTAGGGATGAGCGAACCCGAACTGTATAGTTCGGGTTCGTACCGAATTTTGGGGTGTCCGTGACACGGACCCGAACCCGGACATTTTCGTAAAAGTCCGGGTTCGGGTTCGGTGTTCGGCGCTTTCTTGGCGCTTTTGTGACGCTTTCTTGGCGCTTTTTGAAAGGCTGCAAAGCAGCCAATCAACAAGCGTCATACTACTTGCCCCAAGAGGCCATCACAGCCATGCCTACTATTGGCATGGCTGTGATTGGCCAGAGCACCATGTGACCCAGCCTCTATTTAAGCTGGAGTCACATAGCGCCGCCCGTCACTCTGCTCTGATTAGCGTAGGGAGAGGTTGCGGCTGCGACAGTAGGGCGAGATTAGGCAGATTAATTCCTCCAAAGGACTTGATTATTGATCGATCTGCAGCTGTGGGTCATTGAGCTGCTGATACTCAATTGCTCACTGTTTTTAGGCTGCCCAGACCGTTTGTCAGTCACATTTTTCTGGGGTGATCGGCGGCCATTTTGTGTCTTGTGGTGCGCCAGCACAAGCTGCGACCAAGTGCATTTAACCCTCAATGGTGTGGTTGTTTTTTGGCTAAAGCCTACATCAGGGTGAAGCTGTCACACCAAGTGCATTTAACCAGCAATAGTCTGTTTATTTTTTGGCCATATACTACATCAGGGGCAAGCTGCGCCCGTCACCAAGTGCATTTAACCCTCAGTAGTGTGGTTGGTCAAGCTGTCACACCAAGTGCATTTAACCAGCAATAGTCTGTTCATTTTTTGGCCATATACTACATCAGGGGCAAGCTGCGCCCGTCACCAAGTGCATTTAACCCTCAGTAGTGTGGTTGGTCAAGCTATCACACCAAGTGCATTTAACCAGCAATAGTCTGTTCATTTTTTGGCCATATACTAAATCAGGGGCAAGCTGCGCCCGTCACCAAGTGCATTTAACCAGCAATAGTCTGTTCATTTTTTGGCCATATACTACATCAGGGGCAAGCTGCGCCCGTCACCAAGTGCATTTAACCCTCAGTAGTGTGGTTGGTCAAGCTATCACACCAAGTGCATTTAACCAGCAATAGTCTGTTCATTTTTTGGCCATATACTACATCAGGGGCAAGCTGCGCCCGTCACCAAGTGCATTTAACCCTCAGTAGTGTGGTTGGTCAAGCTGTGACACCAAGTGCATTTAACCAGCAATAGTCTGTTCATTTTTTGGCCATATACTACATCAGGGGCAAGCTGCGCCCGTCACCAAGTGCATTTAACCCTCAGTAGTGTGGTTGGTCAAGCTATCACACCAAGTGCATTTAACCAGCAATAGTCTGTTCATTTTTTGGCCATATACTAAATCAGGGGCAAGCTGCGCCCGTCACCAAGTGCATTTAACCAGCAATAGTGTGGTTATTTTTTGGCCATATCCCAGTCTAATTCTGTCACTAAATCCATACCGGTCACCCAGCGCCTAAATACTAGGCCTCAAATTTATATCCCGCTAAATCTGTCGTTACCGCTGTACTGTTGTGGCTGGGCAAGTTATTTAGTGTCCGTCAAAGCACATTTTTTGTTCAGGGTTGAAATACAATTCCCAATTTAGCAATTTCATAATTTAGTGGTTTCTGCTATATCAGAGCTATTTGAAATCTATCCCTAAAAGGGTATATAATATTCAAGGTGCACATAGGGTCATTCAGAATAACTTCACACACACGCTACTGTGCATTTCCAAGTCTAATTCTGTTAGTAAATCCATACCGGTCACCCAGCGCCTAAATACTAGGCCTCAAATTTATATCCCGCTAAATCTCTTGTTACCGCTGTCCTGTTGTGGCTGGGAAAGTTATTTAGTGTCCGTCAAAGCACATTTTTTGTTCTGGGTTGAAATACAATTCCCAATTTAGCAATTTCATAATTTAGTGGTTTCTGCTATATCAGAGCTATTTGAAATCTATCCCTAAAAGGGTATATAATATTCAAGGTGCACATAGGGTCATTCAGAATAACTTCACACACACGCTACTGTGCATTTCCAAGTCTAATTCTGTTAGTAAATCCATACCGGTCACCCAGCGCCTAAATACTAGGCCTCAAATTTATATCCCGCTAAATCTCTCGTTACCGCTGTCCTGTTGTGGCTGGGAAAGTTATTTAGTGTCCGTCAAAGCACATTTTTTGTTCTGGGTTGAAATACAATTCCCAATTTAGCAATTTCATAATTTAGTGGCTTCTGCTATATCAGAGCTATTTGAAATCTATCCCTAAAAGGGTATATAATATTCAAGGTGCACATAGGGTCATTCAGAATAACTTCACACACACGCTACTGTGCATTTCCAAGTCTAATTCTGTTAGTAAATCCATACCGGTCACCCAGCGCCTAAATACTAGGCCTCAAATTTATATCCCGCTAAATCTCTCGTTACCGCTGTCCTGTTGTGGCTGGGAAAGTTATTTAGTGTCCGTCAAAGCACATTTTTTGTTCTGGGTTGAAATACAATTCCCAATTTAGCAATTTCATAATTTAGTGGTTCCTGCTATATCAGAGCTATTTGAAATCTATCCCTAAAAGGGTATATAATATTCAAGGTGCACATAGGGTCATTCAGAATAACTTCACACACACGCTACTGTGCATTTCCAAGTCTAATTCTGTCACTAAATCCATACCGGTCACCCAGCGCCTAAATACTAGGCCTCAAATTTATATCCCGCTAAATCTCTCATTACCGCTGTCCTGTTGTGGCTGGGAAAGTTATTTAGTGTCCATCAAAGCACATTTTTTGTTCTGGGTTGAAATACAATTCCCAATTTAGCAATTTCATAATTTAGTGGTTCCTGCTATATCAGAGCTATTTGAAATCTATCCCTAAAAGGGTATATAATATTCAAGGTGCACATAGGGTCATTCAGAATAACTTCACACACACGCTACTGTGCATTTCCAAGTCTAATTCTGTCACTAAATCCATACCGGTCACCCAGCGCCTAAATACTAGGCCTCAAATTTATATCCCGCTGAATTTGAATACAATACATTGGGCCAAATAATATTTTTGTTGTTGTGGTGAACCATAACAATGAGGAAAACATCTAGTAAGGGACGCGGACGTGGACATGGTCGTGGTGGTGTTAGTGGACCCTCTGGTGCTGGGAGAGGACGTGGCCGTTCTGCCACATCCACACGTCCTAGTGTACCAACTACCTCAGGTCCCAGTAGCCGCCAGAATTTACAGCGATATATGGTGGGGCCCAATGCCGTTCTAAGGATGGTAAGGCCTGAGCAGGTACAGGCATTAGTCAATTGGGTGGCCGACAGTGAATCCAGCACGTTCACATTATCTCCCACCCAGTCTTCTGCAGAAAGCGCACAGATGGCGCCTGAAAACCAACCCCATCAGTCTGTCACATCACCCCCATGCATACCAGGGAAACTGTCTCAGCCTCAAGTTATGCAGCAGTCTCTTATGCTGTTTGAATACTCCGCTGGCAGGGTTTCCCAAGGGCATCCACCTAGCCCTTCCCCAGCGGTGAAAGACATAGAATGCACTGACGCACAACCACTTATGTTTCCTGATGATGAGGACATGGGAATACCACCTCAGCATGTCTCTGATGATGACGAAACACAGGTGCCAACTGCTGCGTCTTTCTGCAGTGTGCAGACTGAACAGGAGGTCAGGGATCAAGACTGGGTGGAAGACGATGCAGGGGACGATGAGGTCCTAGACCCCACATGGAATGAAGGTCGTGCCACTGACTTTCACAGTTCGGAGGAAGAGGCAGTGGTGAGACCGAGCCAACAGCGTAGCAAAAGAGGGAGCAGTGGGCAACAGCAGAACACCCGCCGCCAAGAGACTCTGCCTGCTACTGACCGCCGCCATCTGGGACCGAGCACCCCAAAGGCAGCTTCAAGGAGTTCCCTGGCATGGCACTTCTTCAAACAATGTGCTGACGACAAGACCCGAGTGGTTTGCACGCTGTGCCATCAGAGCCTGAAGCGAGGCATTAACGTTCTGAACCTGAGCACAACCTGCATGACCAGGCACCTGCATGCAAAGCATGAACTGCAGTGGAGTAAACACCTTAAAACCAAGGAAGTCACTCAGGCTCCCCCTGCTACCTCTTCTGCTGCTGCCGCCTCGGCCTCTTCTGCTGCTGCCGCCTCGGCCTCTTCCTCCGCCTCTGGAGGAACGTTGGCACCTGCCGCCCAGCAAACAGGGGATGTACCACCAACACCACCACCACCACCTCCGTCACCAAGCGTCTCAACCATGTCACACGGCAGCATTCAGCTCTCCATCTCACAAACATTTGAGAGAAAGCGTAAATTCCCACCTAGCCACCCTCGATCCCTGGCCCTGAATGCCAGCATTTCTAAACTACTGGCCTATGAAATGCTGTCATTTAGGCTGGTGGACACAGACAGCTTCAAACAGCTCATGTCGCTTGCTGTCCCACAGTATGTTGTTCCCAGCCGCCACTACTTCTCCAAGAGAGCCGTGCCTTCCCTGCACAACCAAGTATCCGATAAAATCAAGTGTGCACTGTAGCAAGGTCCACCTAACCACAGATACGTGGACCAGTAAGCACGGCCAGGGACGCTATATCTCCCTAACTGCACACTGGGTAAATGTAGTGGCAGCTGGGCCCCAGGCGGAGAGCTGTTTGGCGCACGTCCTTCCGCCGCCAAGGATCGCAGGGCAACATTCTTTGCCTCCTGTTGCCACCTCCTCCTTCTCGGCTTCCTCCTCCTCTTCTTCCACCTGCTCATCCAGTCAGCCACACACCTTCACCACCAACTTCAGCACAGCCCGGGGTAAACGTCAGCAGGCCATTCTGAAACTCATATGTTTGGGGGACAGGCCCCACACCGCACAGGAGTTGTGGCGGGGTATAGAACAACAGACCGACGAGTGGTTGCTGCCGGTGAGCCTCAAGCCCGGCCTGGTGGTGTGTGATAATGGGCGAAATCTCGTTGCAGCTCTGGGACTAGCCAATTTGACGCACATCCCTTGCTTGGCGCATGTGCTGAATTTGGTGGTGCAGAAGTTCATACACAACTACCCCGACATGTCAGAGCTGCTGCATAAAGTGCGGGCCGTCTGTTCGCGCTTCCGGCGTTCACATCCTGCTGCTGCTCGCCTGTCTGCGCTACAGCGTAACTTCGGCCTTCCCACTCACCGCCTCATATGCGATGTGCCCACCAGGTGGAACTCCACCTTGCACATGCTGGACAGACTGTGCGAGCAGCAGCAGGCCATAGTGGAGTTTCAGCTGCAGCACGCACGGGTCAGTCGCACTACAGAACAGCACCACTTCACCACCAATGACTGGGCCTCCATGCGAGACCTGTGTGCCCTGTTGCGCTGTTTCGAGTACTCCACCAACATGGCCAGTGGCGATGACGCCATTATCAGCGTTACAATACCACTTCTATGTCTCCTTGAGAAAACACTTAGGGCGATGATGGAAGAGGAGGTGGCCCAGGAGGAGGAGGAGGAGGAAGAGGGGTCATTTTTAGCACTTTCAGGTCAGTCTCTTCGAAGTGACTCAGAGGGAGGTTTTTGGCAACAGCAGAGGCCAGGTACAAATGTGGCCAGCCAGGGCCCACTACTGGAGGACGAGGAGGACGAGGATGAGGAGGAGGTGGAGGAGGATGAGGATGAAGCATAGTCACAGCGGGGTGGCACCCAACGCAGCTCGGGTCCATCACTGGTGCGTGGCTGGGGGGAAAGGCAGGACGATGACGATACGCCTCCCACAGCTTGTCCTTACCCCTGGGCAGCCTGGCACACATGAGCTACTACATGCTGCAGTGCCTGCGCAACGACAGCAGAGTTGCCCACATTTTAACCTGTGCGGACTACTGGGTTGCCACCCTGCTGGATCCACGCTACAAAGACAATGTGCCCACCTTACTTCCTGCACTGGAGCGTGATAGGAAGATGCGCGAGTACAAGCGCACGTTGGTAGACGCGCTACTGAGAGCATTCCCAAATGTCACAGGGGAACAAGTGGAAGCCCAAGGCCAAGGCAGAGGAGGAGCAAGAGGTCGCCAAGGCAGCTGTGTCAATGCCAGCTCCTCTGAGGGCAGGGATAGCATGGCAGAGATGTGGAAAACTTTTGTCAACACGCCACAGCTAACTGCACCACCACCTGATACGCAACGTGTTAGCAGGAGGCAACATTTCACTAACATGGTGGAACAGTACATGTGCACACCCCTCCACGTACTGACTGATGGTTCGGCCCCATTCAACTTCTGGGTCTCTAAATTGTCCACGTGGCCAGAGCTAGCCTTTTATGCCTTGGAGGTGCTGGCCTGCCCGGCGGCCAGCGTTTTGTCTGAACGTGTATTCAGCACGGCAGGGGGCGTCATTACAGACAAACGCAGCCGCCTGTCTACAGCCAATGTGGACAAGCTGACGTTCATAAAAATGAACCAGGCATGGATCCCACAGGATCTGTCCGTCCCTTGTCCAGATTAGACATTAACTACCTCCCCTTAACCATATATTATTGGACTCCAGGGCACTTCCTCATTCAATCCTATTTTTATTTTCATTTTACCATTATATTGCGAGGCTACCCAAAGTTGAATGAACCTCTCCTCTGTCTGGGTGCCGGGGCCTAAATATATGCCAATGGACTGTTCCAATGTTGGGTGACGTGAAGCCTGATTCTCTGCTATGACATGCAGACTGATTCTCTGCTGACATGAAGCCAGATCCTCTGTTACGGGACCTCTCTCCTCTGCCTGGGTGCTGGGCCTAAATTTATGAAAATGGACTCTTACAGTGGTGGGTGACGTGAAGCCTGATTCTCTGCTATGATATGAAGACTGATTCTCTGCTGACATGAAGCCAGATTGTCTGTTACGGGACCTCTCTCCTCTGCCTGGGTGCTGGGCCTAAATATATGCCAATGGACTGTTGCAGTGGTGGCTGACGTGAAGCCTGATTCTCTGCTATGACATGAAGACTGATTCTCTGCTGACATGAAGCCAGATTGTCTGTTACGGGACCTCTCTCTTCTGCCTGGGTGCTGGGCCTAAATATATGCCAATGGACTGTTGCAGTGGTGGCTGACGTGAAGCCTGATTCTCTGCTATGACATGAAGACTGATTCTCTGCTGACATGAAGCCAGATTGTCTGTTACGGGACCTCTCTCCTCTGCCTGGGTGCTGGGCCTAAATTTATGAAAATGGACTCTTACAGTGGTGGGTGACGTGAAGCCTGATTCTCTGCTATGACATGAAGACTGATTCTCTGCTGACATGAAGCCAGATTGTCTGTTACGGGACTTCTCTCCTCTGCCTGGGTGCTGGGCCTAAATATATGCCAATGGACTGTTGCAGTGGTGGCTGACGTGAAGCCTGATTCTCTGCTATGACATGAAGACTGATTCTCTGCTGACATGAAGCCAGATTGTCTGTTACGGGACCTCTCTCCTCTGCCTGGGTGCTGGGCCTAAAATTATGACAATGGACTGTTGCAGTGGTGGGTGACGTGAAGCCTCATTCTCTGCTATGACATGCAGACTGATTCTCTGCTGACATGAAGCCAGATTGTCTGTTACGGGACCTCTCTCCTCTGCCTGGGTGCTGGGCCTAAATTTATGACAATGGACTGTTGCAGTGGTGGGTGACGTGAAGCCTGATTCTCTGCTATGACATGAAGACTGATTCTCTGCTGACATGAAGCCAGATTGTCTGTTACGGGACCTCTCTCCTCTGCCTGGGTGCTGGGCCTAAATTTATGAAAATGGACTCTTACAGTGGTGGGTGACGTGAAGCCTGATTCTCTGCTATGACATGAAGACTGATTCTCTGCTGACATGAAGCCAGATTGTCTGTTACGGGACCTCTCTCCTCTGCCTGGGTGCTGGGCCTAAATATATGCCAATGGACTGTTGCAGTGGTGGCTGACGTGAAGCCTGATTCTCTGCTATGACATGAAGACTGATTCTCTGCTGACATGAAGCCAGATTGTCTGTTACGGGACCTCTCTCCTCTGCCTGGGTGCTGGGCCTAAATTTATGACAATGGACTGTTGCAGTGGTGGGTGACGTGAAGCCTCATTCTCTGCTATGACATGCAGACTGATTCTCTGCTGACATGAAGCCAGATTGTCTGTTACGGGACCTCTCTCCTCTGCCTGGGTGCTGGGCCTAAATATATGCCAATGGACTGTTGCAGTGGTGGCTGACGTGAACCCTCATTCTCTGCTATGACATGCAGACTAATTCTCTGCTGACATGAAGCCAGATCCTCTGTTACGGGACCTCTCTCCTCTGCCTGGGTGCTGGGCCTAAATTTATGAAAATGGACTCTTACAGTGGTGGGTGACGTGAAGCCTGATTCTCTGCTATGACATGAAGACTGATTCTCTGCTGACATGAAGCCAGATTGTCTGTTACGGGACCTCTCTCCTCTGCCTGGGTGCTGGGCCTAAATATATGCCAATGGACTGTTGCAGTGGTGGCTGACGTGAAGCCTGATTCTCTGCTATGACATGAAGACTGATTCTCTGCTGACATGAAGCCAGATTGTCTGTTACGGGACCTCTCTCCTCTGCCTGGGTGCTGGGCCTAAATATATGCCAATGGACTGTTGCAGTGGTGGCTGACGTGAAGCCTCATTCTCTGCTATGACATGCAGACTAATTCTCTGCTGACATGAAGCCAGATTGTCTGTTACGGGACCTCTCTCCTCTGCCTGGGTGCTGGGCCTAAATTTATGACAATGGACTGTTGCAGTGGTGGGTGACGTGAAGCCTCATTCTCTGCTATGACATGCAGACTGATTCTCTGCTGACATGAAGCCAGATTGTCTGTTACGGGACCTCTCTCCTCTGCCTGGGTGCTGGGCCTAAATATATGCCAATGGACTGTTGCAGTGGTGGCTGACGTGAAGCCTCATTCTCTGCTATGACATGCAGACTAATTCTCTGCTGACATGAAGCCAGATTCTCTGTTACGGGACCTCTCTCCTCTGCCTGGGTTCCGGGGCCTAAATATCTGAGAATGGACTGTTCCAGTGGTGGGTGACCGGGAAGCCAGATTCTCTGCTATGGGACCTCTCTCCAATTGATTTTGGTTAATTTTTATTTATTTAATTTTTATTTTAATTCATTTCCCTATCCACATTTGTTTGCAGGGGATTTACCTACATGTTGCTGCCTTTTGCAGCCCTCTAGCCCTTTCCTGGGCTGTTTTACAGCCTTTTTAGTGCCGAAAAGTTCGGGTCCCCATTGACTTCAATGGGGTTCGGGTTCGGGACGAAGTTCGGATCGAGTTCGGATCCCGAACCCGAACATTTTCGGGAAGTTCGGCCGAACTTCTCGAACCCGAACATCCAGGTGTTCGCTCAACTCTATTGATGACCTATCCTCAGGATACGCTAGTGTAAAAGTACCCTAAAAGACTCACCCAGTATTAGCCCATCAGAAAGGTGAAAAACATTGCATATTGATTAAAACCTCCCTGGCAGTCTAAGTAAATGGGGGGACTAAAGGGAACCTGTCACCTCAAAAATGCATCTTCACCCGCCAGCAGTACCTCATAGTAGCCCGCAGTCTGATAATAATCATATGTTTCATCCTGTAGTCCGATGCAGCATAAGCTCAAAAAACACAGTTTTATTCTCCATCAGCGCTATATTGCCAGTGAGTTCGAAGTCAAGGGGGCAGCGACCTCCTTGCTTCAAGTCAAGGTAACCATGCCTCCTAACCATCTCCGCCCGTCTGAAAGTCACAGCCTGCAGTTTTGCAGATTGCCAAAGTCTTGCGCATGCGCGGTGCACCACTGATACCCAGCTAACAGCAGCAGCAGCAGGAGATGGGATCACGCACAGGTACAGAGCGCACTCCACATGCGCAAGACTTTGGCAATTGCGGCCTAACTGCAGGCTGTCACTCTCAGGCAAGAAGGGGATGGTTAGGAGGCATGGTTACCTTGACTTGAAGCAAGGAGGCCGCTGCCCCCTGACTTGAAGCTGACCGGCAATATAGAGCTGATAGAGAATAAGACAGTGTTTTTGAACTTATTCCACATCGGACTACAGGATGAAACATATGGATTATTATCAGACTGCGGGCTACTATGAGGTACTAATAAAGTAATATAAACCCCAGCCTATATCCATTGATAACTAATATCTAAAGAGAGTACATCCTATGATGAATAAAGGCCGGAAAGGTCACACACAAAATAGAAAATATATATATACACTCACCTAAAGAATTATTAGGAACACCATACTAATACGGTGTTGGACCCCTTTTGCCTTCAGAACTGCCTTAATTCTACGTGGCATTGATTCAACAAGGTGCTGATAGCATTCTTTAGAAATGTTGGCCCAATGATAGGATAGCATCTTGCAGTTGATGGAGATTTGACGGATGCACATCCAGGGCACGAAGCTCCCGTTCCACCACATCCCAAAGATGCTCTATTGGGTTGAGATCTGGTGACTGTGGGGGCCATTTTAGTACAGTGAACTCATTGTCATGTTCAAGAAACCAGGTTGAAATGATTTGAGCTTTGTGACATGGTGCATTATTCTGCTGGAAGTAGCCATCAGAGGATGGGTACATGGTGGTCATGAAGGGATGGACATGGTCAGAAACAATGCTCAGGTAGCCCGTGGCATTTAAACGATGGCCAATTGGCACTAAGGGGCCTAAAGTGTGCCCAGAAAACATCCCCCACACCATTACACCACCACCACCAGCCTGCACAGTGGTAACAAGGCATGATGGATACATGTTCTCATTCTGTTTACGCCAAATTCGGACTCTACCATTTGAATGTCTTAACAGAAATCGAGACACATCAGACCAGGCAACATTTCTCCAGTCTTCAACAGTCGAATTTTGGTGAGCTTGTGCAAATTGTAGCCTCATTTTCCTATTTGTAGTGGAGATGAGTAGTACCCGGTGGGGTCTTCTGCTGTTGTAGCCCACCTTTCTTTCCCATTCTCACATTCAGTTTGGAGTTCAGGAGATTGTCTTGACCAGGACCACAACCCTACATGCATTGAAGCAACTGCCATGTGATTGGTTGACTAGATAATCGCATTAATGAGAAATAGAACAGGTGTTCCTAATAATTCTTTAGGTGAGTGTATATATATATATCAACCACCTCTAGGCTCACCTGTGGACATGATCAGGGGGAGAAAGGTGTAGGGTGACCAGAAAAAAAAAAATAATTCTGGTCACCCTACACTTTTCTCCCCCTGATCATGTCCACAGGTGAGCCTAGAGGTGGTTGACATTGTTTTTTTCTATTTTGTTTAGAGATGAGCGAATCGAAGCTGACGAAGCGGAATTCGATCCGAATTTCAGGAAAAATTAGATTCGCAACTAATGCGAAATTTCCTCACGCTTCATGGTAATGAATCACATTTTTCCTAAAATGGCTGCTGCACATGTGAGCACATGGTGAAAGGAAGTATGAGAAGACGGGATCACCCAGACTGACATGCATGATGCTGCCAATCAGCAGCCAGCCAGCCCAGTGATGTTACAGCCCGATAAATATGGCGGCCATCTTAGATTCAGACATTTTCCAGAGTTCTGAGTGCAGGGACAGATGTGAGAAGGCGCTAGGGACAGCAATAGGAAAAATCTCAGGAAAAATCTCTGTGAAAAAAAACCATGAAAAAACTATTTATAAGTGCAGGGAAAGGATAGGGAGGAATCATTTCAAAGCATCTTAGTGCAGAGAGAGACATCAGAAGGTGCTGGGGACATTGCTAGAAAAACAATTTACAAATGCAGTGAAAAATTGGGGATCAAAATAGCCATTATACAGCGCTGTGATTCCAACAATTTGTTCTTGTTATTGGGGTGCAAGTGCTATGCTGAAAAGCCTATTTTCGTACAGAAGGAAAAATATATACGCACTTCACTGTTGCAGTTATTTGTGGTGAAAGCGTTCAGTGGCGTATTTCAGTACAAAAAGAAAAATATATTCTCAGTTCTCTTCTGCGGTTATATTGTGCCACTTGGTGGCCTTCTCCTGATGCTGCTGCTGCCGCCACCTCTAGACTGTCATTGTGCCACTGCCTCCTCATACTGCTGTCAACTCCAGACACTGTCATTGTGCCACTCGGTGGTCTCCTCATACCGCTGCCACCTCCAGACTCTGTCATTGTGTCACTCGGTGGCCTTCTCCTAATACTGCTGCCTCCACCTCCAGACTCTATCATTGTGTCGCTCGGTGGCCTTCTCCTAATGCTGCTGCTGCAGCCACCTACAGACTCTGTCATTGTGCCACTCGGTGGTCTCCTCATGCTGCTTCCACCTCACCACTATGTCATTGAGCCACCCTGTGGACTTCTCATGCTGTTCACATCTTCCCCACTTCATGACTGGTCCACTATTTTGGCTTTCGGCCTGGCCGACATCATCATTTATTTGACTTTTCTTCTGATCTGTCAGAAGGAAGGAAAAATTAGACACACAACGGATCCTGACTGTGTAGCAGCTGTAATGCCTGTTTGATCCCATCAGAATTGGCTTGTGATTTGGAAGCCAAAAGCAGGAATGAGTACAAAACACAGAAGACAGAAGACAAATATTCCATTCACGTGTCATCTCTGATCCACTCCTGTTTATCTTATTTTTTTATTAGCAATACTGATGGATTATTGAGCAAATGCTGACCGAGTGAAGGCGTATGCTCCACAGACAGGATCCGTTTTTTGGGGGTTATTGTTCTGACAGATCAGAGGAAGGGCAAATTAATCAGTGACGTCAACATAAACTTACTGCTGACACCCTCTCCACTCTGTCAGGGGGCTTTACTTGTATAAGTGTTTAATAGAACAGGTTATGTAGACAACTATGTGGAACCAGCTGGGGCTAACATCGACCTGTAAGGCTGAGTTCATACTTGAGTTATTTGGACAGATGTGGCCCCGTGACTGCACTAATAAGTGAAGCGTGCAGTGATTCTAAGAGCTACATCTGTCATCTGCATGTCATACGGACTCACAGTATTATTTCACTACCAAAGCAGGCTCCCTATGCGTGTTACTGCAAGGCACAGTGTTCTACACCCCTATAAAGGCTCTCAGTAGCCAGGGAAAAGCCGTTTTTTAACATAATTCGCCTCGAATATATTCGGCTAACGACGCGAAAACACAACAAAGGAGGCGGTCCATCGGCGCATGCACAATAGTTACTGTGATGCCGTACAAGGAATGGGCATCGCAGTGCGCATGCGCCGCCCAAAGGAATGAGTGCGCAGGCGCGGGATATCGGCAGAATTACAAGTTAGTAGAAAGGCGGTCAGAGGGAAAGGATGGGTGGGCGGCAGTGGCGGATCCAGAGCCTGGTCTCGGGAGGGGCACTTTCAGATTATTTTCTGTCCGCCGCCACAAAACAATGGTGCTTATAGAACAGACTACACAGTGTATGCTATATGTGTATAACAAACATATTTCACATGAAAACTCACAGTTACTTGGCTTGGCCCTTCGGGATCTCGGACGCCACTTCCACACTTTGGCCGGGGGCTCGGCAGAGCTGATGTTGTGTTTTATCCTAATGAGAAAGATTTCATAATAAGTATTTGGAGAAGGGGCAGAGGGATAGCAAAGCAGGGAGAGGATGGTGCTGCTACTAGGGGGTCATACCATGGGGGAGTAATAAAGCCCACCATAATGCTCCCCCCCCAGTAGTAATAATTCTCCTTATAATGTGACTTGTAATGCCCCCAGTTGAGCTAATGTCCCCATAGTGCCCCCATAATGTGCCAGTATAAAATACCCCTATATAGTGCCCCTAGTAAATGACCCCATAGTCCTCCACACCCTCCTTCCTCCTAGTGCCCCCCATAATGTACCAGTATAAAATGCTCCAGTAGATGCCCTCAGTGTCCCCCATAATTTGCAAGTATAAAATACCCCTTCTTAGTGCCCCCCGTAGATGACCCCATAGTACTCCTCTCCCCCCTTCCCCATAGTACCCACCATAATGTGTCCCAGTATAAAATTGTACTGTACAGAGAGCCCATATAAAATACCCCTTCTTTGTGGCCTCAGTAGATGCCCCTATAGTGCCCCCAATCATGTGCCAGTAATAGCAGCCCCCCTGTGCCAGTAATAGCAGCCCCCCTGTGCCAGTAATAACAGCCCCCCTGTGCCAGTAATAACAGCCCCCCCGGTGCCAGTAATAACAGCCCCCCCGATGCCAGTAATAACAGCCCCCCCGGTGCCAGTAATAACAGCCCCCAGTCATGTGCCAGTAATAGCAGCCCCCCTGTGCCAGTAATAGCAGCCCCCCTGTGCCAGTAATAACAGCCCCCCCGGTGCCAGTAATAACAGCCCCCCCGATGCCAGTAATAACAGCCCCCCCGGTGCCAGTAATAACAGCCCCCAGTAATAAGAGCCCCTCTGTGCCAGTAATAACAGCCCCCAGTAATAAGAGCCCCTCTGTGCCAGTAATAACAGCCCCTCTGAGCCAGTAATAAGAGCCTCCAGTAATAACAGCCCCCAGTAATAAGAGCCCCCCTTTGCCAGTAATAAGAGACCCCCCTTTGCCAGTAATAAGAGACCCCCCTTTGCCAGTAATAAGAGACCCCCCCTTTGCCAGAAATAAGAGACCCCCCCTTTGCCAGTAATAGCCCCCCCTTTGCCAGTAATAGCCCCCCTTTGCCAGTAATAGCCCCCCCTTTGCCAGTAATACCCCCCCCCCCCTTTGCCAGTAATAGCCCCCCCCCCCCCAGGTGCCAGTAAAAGCATTGTATATAATGAAGAAAAAAAAAAAACACACATACTTACCTCCATGTCAGCGATGCGATGCAGGCCTCTTCAGGCCTGTGTCCCACGCTGTATGGCTCAGGCGGCGTGATGACGTCATCACGCCGCCTGCGCCGGCCTCTGATAGGCTGCAGGCACTAGGCCGCTCATCACTAACCGCGCAGTACAGATGTATGATGTCACCGGATGATTTTATACGTTTCATATACACATAAATATATATAGGTCTTTTTGTTTATATATACATAAACTGCAAACATCATTTAGTATTCCGGGTAAAAGGCCCCGTCCATTACATACATCCCCCACTTAATTTGCATGGGATTATAGATTTTATATATATATCTATATACACACACATCCACTCCAGTAACTTAATCTCATAAACCAATAATTAAATAAGACACATGGACACCTAATATAAATGGATAAATTAGGCCTCTGCCAACTTTATTAAAGAATAGCTTAACAAATGAATAAATACATTAAAACGTATTAAATTATGCTGTGGAAAACCCTTTTATTTCATATGCTAATTAGCTTCTATAGGTGCCCAGGGGTGGCGTTGATACGTCCGGTGCCCATGCCCCTCGGCGCTTTTCAGAGAAAACCACTCCCCTTTCACCCCGTCGGCCCGCCCTAGGTTCTTCTGTTTCCATCCTCTCTTCACTGCTAAATCCCCCGCTGGCACTGTTCAACATAATCCTCGCGCCTGCGCACTGCATTACCCACTACAGGCAGTAGCAGCCAAGCGTTTATTGCGCATGCGCAGATGCAGGATTTAGCGGTGAAGAGAGGATGGAAACAGAAGAACCTAGGGCGGGCAAGAGGGGTGAAAGGGGAGTGGTTTGCTTTGAAAATCGACAAGGGGCATGGGCACCGGACGCATCAACGCCGCCCCTGGGCACCTATAGAAGCTAATTAGCATATTTAAAAAAAGTGGTTTTCACAGAATACAGGCGATGGACAGCAATATGAAAGGTAAGCTTGTAATAGGTGGAAGGTAAGGGAGATCATGATGTTAGTGGTGTAAAAGGATGATTTTACGTGAAAGACTCCCTTTAACCACTGAATAGACCAGCGATAAACTCTGCCTAAATAGCATATAAAAATCTAGTCCGCTCGCCACCTATCAGCAAGCGACTTTACCCCTCCTTCTAATAATAAACTGACAACTAAATCAACAGCGAGGGAGGGCGGGCGGGCAGACAGTATAACGCTGGTAGCCACAAAAAATGATATACCCAACATAACACCATCCAATAACCCCTCATTTACTTTCCGAACTGTTTCTTGGTTTCCCTAAACATCATTAACCCAGCCACAATACCCTATAGGACACCTTCCTAACAAATCCCCTGCTACCTCACCCTACCTTGTAACTTAGGTTAGTTTTACCCATCTGTAACACTGGTTTTGGCATGTTATTTAACACTAAAATGAGGCAAATACACCATGGGGATAATCATAATCCCATGCAGATCCCTCCATATAGGAATTTCTGGATCTTTACCTTTGTTATGATTTCTGAGTTGTTTGTCTAAATTCTTAACATTGTGTGAATACAGGTGTTACCGTTCCATCGGTCAGCCACCGAAGATCCAAAAAGGATTTGAACGTGATGGAGGTCTCCACGGATGAGGAGGAGTCGGAGGAGCAGGCGGGGGGAGAGCAGCATGGACCCTCCGATAATGTTGCGGTGGAGGTAGAGGCAGAGCAGCCCGGATCCTCCCAGCCACGGGATTCCCTTCCCCCATCTCCAGAAGAGAAGGAGGATGTCTACACCCCCCACCAGGAGGGTAAATATTGTGGCAATGTGAACATTGAGGTGTTGTTTTCCCAGGTTCCTGTCCGGGACTTAGGGCATGCTCATGTCCAAGGATCCTATTTAATCCTGCTACTGGATCTTGGGGGTGGCTCACTCTGGAGTGTCTTGTGAAGCAGAGTCCTGGTGAGGATCTGTGTGAGTGGTCTCAGCCGGGTGGGCTGAGGGGCCACGAGGCTAGGCAATAGCCTGAACTTTGGGGACGCGGTGACGCCTGTGAAACAAGGATCACGAGGCCAGAGTCAGGAGGACTACTGGGCCACAATCCCCCAAAAGGTATTGAAGTGTCACAGCCTGGAGGTTGCTGGACTGAATGGCGCATTTGTGTTCCATGTGTGAACAGGGCTCTCTAGGTGAGTCAGGGATACACTTATGTGTTTAGTTAGAGCCTAGCCGGGCAAGCATTTGTTATTTTGTGTGGATGTCACACGTGATAAGTTGAAGCTGCGACTTCGTAACCTGTGCTTTGCTAAAGTGTCTGAAATAAAGCAAGAGTTTGGACATTATAATCGTGTCTGCAAAGATATTGTCTTGTAACCTAAATTGCAATAAAGAAAATTATTTTATATTTTTTACAAACACTACTCAAGAAATGCATCAAACGCATGGCCCAGATGCCCATGGCATGGCCCAGATGCAGCGTGACCACCTAAATGCCATGCAGGATGTTAACAAGCTGCTAATGCGGGTCAACAAGAAGGTGAAGCACATGAATAAAATGCACCTTCAAGGGATGCAGGAAATGGGGGAGCTACTTGGAAAACTGAAAAAGTTGCCCTAGAGTAGAAATTGCCTTGCGGTTCGCCCAGCGGTCGTTTCGTGGCAAACTTTGCTCGTTCGCTGTTCGCCGAACATATGGCGATATTTGCGCCCGCCATATTCTTTTACATTGCAAAGAACTTTGACCCATGCCACATCCATCAGGTGGTACAGGACAGCCAATTGAGACGTTTCAGCACATGGACACACCCCCTACCTTATAAATAAACCGGATATGGCCGCCATTTTACAATCAGTCTTTTGCCAGTGTAGGGAGAGGTTGTTGTGTGGAGCAGGGACAGACTGTTAGGGACACCAAACGCTAGCAAATAGGGCCACAAAAGTCCTTTCAAGGACTGGTATAGGTGTGCTATCGATAGGTGTGACTTATAGAGGGGTGTGATATACTTATAATATACTTTCTACCATAGAACGTATATTATAGTGCATTTGTATTGTGCAGCAGTTGTGAGCGGTTCTGCTGCGATACTGCAGCTACACAGAGTGACAAACGCTATTGGAACCAATAATTTCTACTGGTGTGATAAACTAGTTGCCCCCCAAAAAAAACTGATTGAAGCAGGGGTGTTATATACCAATAATATACTTTCTATATAGTGCATTTAGATAGTGCAGCATTTATTTGCGGTTTTGCTGCGTTACCGCATCTACACACAGAGTGAAAAACACTATTTGAAGAAATAATTTCTACTGGTGTGATATACCAGTTGCCCCCCAAAAAACTAATTGAAGCAGGAGTTTTATATACCAATAATATACTTTCTATATGCCTATTGGCAAATTTTTGGGGCTTTTACTGGCCGACAGTTACATTTTTTTTTTATCTCTACCCCTGTCTCACTCCTCTGCCTCTCATTATGCTGGCGTATGAACCACATTCACCATAAGGACCTTCTAATGTCTCAGGGTCATGTGACTGTGCCCCCTCACACCCTGCATTGTGCCCTCTTACCACACCCTGTGCAGTGCCCCTTGTCATTCCCTGTACTGTGCCCTCTTACCACACCCTGTGCAGTGCCCCTTGTCATTCCCTGTACTGTGCCCTCTCTGGTGGCCATCAATAGATGCCATTTTCTGTCGTCCTCCTCAAATTGTCTTTGATTAGGATATGGATCAGGGGGCTTGGGAGGGGATATTCAAGGCCACCGCAGTTGAATTCAGGACGGCATGTGCGACCATTGGCCGGGTACAAGAGTAACTGATTTTCCACAGATTTAATTATTCTGGAGAGCTCATTATGTACCTGGCCAGCAGCAGAGTTGTAAGGTCTATGGCCTATCAGCCCCTGGGGGCTTCCTTCCAACAGGTGGCAGTAGAGTGCCAGCCTTTGTCCTTCTGTATAACAGGTTATTTATCCAGCAGGGAAAGGGCTCGTGTGCTCTATACTAAAGCATACTAAAGACTCAAGACTCATAAGCCGAGAGATATAATGGAAAGGACAATTAAGTTGAGTATCAAGAAAAAAATGACACATTGGAAAACTGTGTATTTTCACCTATCAAGGTATTACAAGGGAGGGGGAGCAAACACCCTTTAAATATAATTGTATTCTCAAAGTTAAGATACTTTAAAACCATCATATCAGTTCTCGAAGTCACCTTGCATAAAGATGTATGTGAACACCAATATCAACTGATCCTGTGTAAAAAAGTCATTGCCCCCCCCCCCCCAACGTAATACCTAGTTGAGCTGCCTATAACTGGACCAGTTGCAATTAAACATTTCAATTATGTAGAGATAGTTTAGTAAAATAACCTCCTCCAGGAAGAAGAACATTTTTCAGCTTAGAAGTTTTTCCCTTGACCTTGGTTTGTTCACCTCCCCTTCAGCACAACAACAGGGGAAATTAATGTAATAAATGCAATGTCTGACAGGCCTGGAACGCCGGAATGTTCTGTTTGCAGTAGTTCTATGCTCTGTAGTTTACTTGTGTTTTCTCAACCAAATACATTAAAAGAATCTGCTGCCTGGTGTGAGTTAAAACCATGGCATCTATGGCATCTATATAGCGTGCACATATTTAAAAATGGATTGCTTATACAGCACGTCGGCGTACAGGAGAGGTGAAGAGGTGAAGAGGATGACAGTAATGGCTGCGGCAATGAGGATGGTTGTAGTCTTCATGGTGGCTAATAGAGATGAGCAAAAATTTGATTCCGAAACTTTGCCAAATTTAGCCAAAAAATTGGATTTGTTATGAATTAATTTGTAATGAATCGCTATAAATCAGGTATATCCAGGCCACTCTGCCTTTTTAGGGTACTTTCACACTAGCGTATTTCTTTTCCGGCATTGAGTTCAGTCCTAGGGGCTCTATACCGGAAAATAACTGACCAGTTTTATCCCCATGCATTCTGAATGGAGAGCAATCTGTTCAGGATGCATCAGGATGTCTCCAGTCTTTTTGACTGATCAGGATGGAGATAATACCGCAGCATGCTGCAGTTTTATCTCCGGCCAAAAAAACTGAACACTTGCCTGAATGCCGGATCTGGCATTTTTTTCCATAGGAATGTATTAGTGCCGGCATTAAAAATACTGCAAAGCCGGATCCGTCCTTCCAGTCTGCGCATGCGCAGACCTTTAAAAATGTGGGGAAAAAAATATAGAAACTGGTCCGTTTGTCAGTATGGAAGTAGGTTTCATTTCTTTGCTGTGGTTTCTCACTTTATTTGCTGGTAATTATTGTACAAACTGGTAGGTATGTGGTTTTGCAAGTTTTAGGCAAATAAGTAGATGCAGCAAGACATATAAATAGTGCTGCTACCCAACACATTAACTAGTGCTGGCTACATATGATCATGGAGCATCATCGTCACCACATTATAGGCTTACTTCTGATATTAATGAGATACACATATGCATCAGAATGGACTACAGAATCGGTAACTGGTACGTATGCTAAAAAGGCCAAATGATTAAATTCATTGTCATTCATATCTTCTTTTCCTGTCTCTCATTTGCCATTAAGAAAGGAAACAGAAATTTAAAAAGAATTTACAAATAAGTTTTTAAAAATTTTTCTGTTAATGTGTTTTGTTTTAATCTGCAAACAGGAATAAATAAATCCTGCAATGCTGCAATTTTTTTGGGTTTTTACACCATGCATTGTGCATGATAAAATGTATGCTAACTTTATTCTATGTCAATGTGATTCTGTTGACACTAAACTTATATAGGTGTTTATTATTTAGTGCTTATCATAGATGAGAACATATTTTGTGGTAAAACAATATTTTTTCTCCTAAATTTTTAAGTAAAACAATATATATTTTTTTCTTATATAATTATTTTTTATTATTATTTTGGGGATGGAAATGTTTTTGTTTTATTTAACTTTAACTTAATTTCACTTGTACAAAACTAGAAGTTGTGATTGTTTCTCAGTTTGCATAATGTTTAGGAATACTCAGTTTTCCAAATAACTATTCCCTGTCAACCTGTCACCAACAGGCAAATCATAAGCCCATGCCTCAGACAATGCCATGATCTCTAGTATGAACCTGTATGTGTTATAGATTTGTGCAATGTTTTTCTCAAAAATAATTCAAAAATACTCTTTTGTGTGTCAATTCGGAGGCATACAGGGTATAATAGGGATGCACAGCAGGCTATGGAAGCCACTTTTGGGACCAGAGTGATGTGCATCTTGACTTAAAACTTTGTCAGAATTGTATACTTTAAATAAATGTGTGTGGGTATGTATGTATATATACATGTGTGAATGTGTGTGTATCTATATATATATATATATATATATATATACATACACCCTGTAGAGCGCAGTAATCTTGCGATGCGCGAGCTAGCACATGCACAGTGTCCTCATAGTGTTCCTTCCCTGTGCCGGCATCAGCCTCAGGGAAGGAACTGTGCATGCACTAGCTCGCACATTGCTAGATTACGGCGCTCTAGCTTTCTGACATCGGGGAGCAAGGAGGAGATTCTGAGGATGTGGGGTGGTGCTGGGCTCCTTCTCGCTGGATTCATCTCAGGGACAGGACTCATCCCAGGTTAATTTACATATGTATTTACACAATAAAAGCACACAGAGCTATGGGGACTGGGTATTTCAGATGTGCTAGTGGCCACGTAGCAACCCATGTCCTCAGATCTATACACAAAATCCCGGTGACAGGTTCCCTTTAAATCCTAACTGCCATACACACGGTCACATGTCCCTTATCAGCCCATAGAAACTCACAGGTCCTATTCCAGGTTGCCATAACAACTGATCACAGGTTTTAGCAATTTGCAGGTCTGAAACATTGTCATATGACGTATGGCGACACAACTACACTGCTACATGCATGGGGCCAGGGGCCACTATTAAACGGACGGGCACTGTGGAGTTCACAAGTAAAGAGGCGGGTGTTGTGGAGTTCACTGTTAAAGGAGCGGTCACTGTTAAAGGGGCAGTCACTGTGAAAGTCACTGTTAAAGGGGCGGTCGCTGTTAAATGGGCAGTCACTGTTAAAGAGGCGGTCACTGTGAAAGTCACTGTTAAAGGGGCGGTCACTGTAAAAAAGTCACTGGGAAAGTCACTGTTAAAGGGGTGGTCACTATGAAATACACTGTTAAAGGGACGTTCACTGTGAAAGTCACTGTTAAAGTCACTGTTTAAGGGGCGGTCACCGTTAAAGGGGCTGCCATTGTGAAAGTCACTGTTAAAGGGGCAGTCACCGTTAAAGGGACGGCCACTGTGAAAGTCACTGTTAAAGGGGCGGTCATCGTTAAAGGGGCGACCATTGTGAAAGTCACTGTTATTTAATATAATCAGCTAATATATATATATATATATATATATATATACAGGTCCTTCTAAAAAAATTAGCATATTGTGATAAAGTTCATTATTTTCTGTAATGTACTGATAAACATTAGACTTTCATATATTTTAGATTCATTACACACAACTGAAGTAGTTCAAGCCTTTTATTGTTTTAATATTGATGATTTTGGCATACAGCTCATGAAAACCCAAAATTCCTATCTAAAAAATTAGCATATTTCATCCGACCAATAAAAGAAAAGTGTTTTTAATACAAAAAAAGTCAACCTTCAAATAATTATGTTCAGTTATGCACTCAATACTTGGTCAGGAATCCTTTTGCAGAAATGACTGCATCAATGCGGCGTGGCATGGAGGCAATCAGCCTGTGGCACTGCTGAGGTGTTCTGGAGGCCCAGGATGCTTCGATAGCGGCCTTAAGCTCATCCAGAGTGTTGGGTCTTGCGTCTCTCAACTTTCTCTTCCCAATATCCCACAGATTCTCTATGGGGTTCAGGTCAGGAGAGTTGGCAGGCCAATTGAGCACAGTAATACCATGGTCAGTAAACCATTTACCAGAGGTTTTGGCACTGTGAGCAGGTGCCAGGTCGTGCTGAAAAATGACATCTTCATCTCCATAAAGCTTTTCAGCAGATGGAAGCATGAAGTGCTCCAAAATCTCCTGATAGCTAGCTGCATTGACCCTGCCCTTGATAAAACACAGTGGACCAACACCAGCAGCTGACATGGCACCCCAGACCATTACTGACTGTGGGTACTTGACACTGGACTTCAGGCATTTTGGCATTTCCCTCTCCCCAGTCTTCCTCCAGACTCTGGCACCTTGATTTCCGAATGACATGCAAAATTTGCTTTCATCCGAAAAAAGTACTTTGGACCACTGAGCAACAGTCCAGTGCTGCTTCTCTGTAGCCCAGGTCAGGCGCTTCTGCCGCTGTTTCTGGTTCAAAAGTGGCTTGACCTGGGGAATGCGGCACCTGTAGCCCATTTCCTGCACACGCCTGTACACGGTGGCTCTGGATGTTTCTACTCCAGACTCAGTCCACTGCTTCCGCAGGTCCCCCAAGGTCTGGAATCGGTCCTTCTCCACAATCTTCCTCAGGGTCCGGTCACCTCTTCTCGTTGTGCAGCGTTTTCTGCCACACTTTTTCCTTCCCACAGACTTCCCACTGAGGTGCCTTGATACAGCACTCTGGGAACAGCCTATTCGTTCAGAAATTTCTTTCTGTGTCTTACCCTCTTGCTTGAGGGTGTCAACGATGGCCTTCTGGACAGCAGTCAGGTCGGCAGTCTTACCCATGATTGCGGTTTGGAGTAATGAACCAGGCTGGGAGTTTTTAAAAGCCTCAGGAATCTTTTGCAGGTGTTTAGAGTTAATTAGTTGATTCAGATGATTAGGTTAATAGCTCGTTTAGAGAACCTTTTCATGATATGCTAATTTTTTTAGATAGGAATTTTGGGTTTTCATGAGCTGTATGCCAAAATCATCAATATTAAAACAATAAAAGGCTTGAACTACTTCAGTTGTGTGTAATGAATCTAAAATATATGAAAGTCTAATGTTTATCAGTACATTACAGAAAATAATGAACTTTATCACAATATGCTAATTTTTTTAGAAGGACCTGTATATAGTGAAGGCTGTTCACAGCCTGTATTTGTGGGAGGGGCTGCTTCCACTACTTATACCTGGCGGCCGGGAGTCCGCCCCACCCTCCCTTCCCTTCTGCTCATATGTCTCTCCTTGGGTGGCCCACATATGTAGGCCTTACCTCATACCTGGCTCCGGGCACACTTCAGCCAGATAGGTCAGGGTGATGATGTAGGCATGCCTCTCTTCCGTCACACGCTCATCTCAGCTCCTACCACAAATATATATATATATATATATACATACACTATATATATATATATATATTAGAGATTAACGAATCAAAGCTGATGAAGTGGAATTCAGAGCCAAATTAGATTCGCAACAAATGCAAATTTCCTCACGCTTCGTGGTAACGAATCGCAATTTTCCTAAAATGGCGTTTACACTTGTGAAGACTGAGGACATGGGGCAAGGAACTCTGGGAAGGCAGAATCACCCAGATTGACATGCCTGCATGCAGCCAATCAGCAGCCAGCCAGCCCTGTGATGTCACAGCCCTATAAATACAGCAGCCATTTTAGATTCTGCCATTTTCCAGCATTCAGAGTGCAGGGACAGACGTGTGAGGGCGCTAAAGGCAGCAAGTGTCCCTGATTGTGGGAAAAAAAGACAGAAAAAATCATTTCACAGCACCTTAGTGCAAGGAGAGACGTCAGAAGGCGCTAGAGACATTGATAAGTGCAGGGAACGATTATTTGGGGATCCAAATAGTCATTCGACAGCTGTGTCATTCCAACTTTTTGTTATTGGGCTGCAAGTGTTATGTTGAAAAGCCTTTGGAGGCTTTTATCTTTAGTGACGTATTTCGGTGGAAAAACAAATCTTATTCAGCGTTCAGCGCTGCAGTAATATGCGGTAAAATCTTTTGTGATGTATTTCGGTGGAAAAACAAATTGTAATCAGCGTTAAGGGCTGTAGTTATATGCAGTAAAATCTCCATGATGTCTCCATGATAAATCTGCAGCGTGAGGGCCCCATGTGGCTTCTACACACTTTCAAAATCATCCTTCAGCGGAGCGAATAGATGCCGGGTGACCGGGACGCTCCATGACCTTCCCAGGATCTTCTGTCGGGAGCAGCGGTTCATTACTGAGACGTCCGTATAGTCAGGGCCGTTTCTAGGGGAGGGCGGGCCGGATGGCCGCCCGGGGCGCTGTCAGAAGGGGGGCGCCGGCAGGGGCGCCCAATTGTCGTTTCTCTGCCTGTTATTACTCTCGTGCCGTGCGCCCCCCTGGCTCCCTCCCTCTGAGATCTCGCCTGCCCTGCGACCTGCGCCCGAGTGCCGAGTCCTCTGTCCGTACGTACCGAGTCCAGTCACTCAGCTGCGGTGCGGGCGGCACTTACTGACGTCACGCGCCTGCTCCTCCCACTAGGCGGCGCAGGCGCGTGACGTACAGTGAGTGAGTGAGCGCCGCACTGCCTGCCTGTTACCGCCCGCCCTGAGCCCCTGAGCAGTGCTGATTGCTGAAAAGAAGCCTGCTGTGGGGACAGTGACACTGTGGATTGTCTGTGGGGGGGGGGGGCATTAATTACAATGGGGAGCGGGGGCCACTGTGGGAGACATACAAATGGGGGCCACTGTCACTGTGGGGGACATTAAGTTTACTAAGGATCACTATGGTCATTATTTAGAATGGAGGCTGCTGTGGGTGTCATTATGACTATAATGTCTGATAGGCCTAGTCCTGAGCGAGCTGAGTTATATTACCCTGCCCTGTATAATAATGCACCCATCCCTGATACCCCTTAGTTATAAGGGGTATCTGGGTACATTATTATACAGGGCAGGGTAATATAACTCAGGACTAGGCCTATCAGACATTATACAGTTATAATGACACCCACAGCAGCCTCCATTCTAAATAATGTCCATAGTGATCCTTATTAAAAATAATGTCCCCCCACAGGCAGGCAGTGCGGGCGGCAGCGCTCACTCACTGTATGTCACTGTATGTCACGGAGTTTTTTTGACACTCGCCCTGAGAGAAATTTTACCTAGAAACCGCACTGCGTATAGTGCGCGGGATATCCAAACACCCTCTCCATCTACGTGCTCCGTTATATGCAGTAAAATCTTTTGTGACTTATTTGGGTGGAAAAACAAATTGTATTCAGCGTTCAGCGCTGTAATAATATGTAGTTAAATCTTTATTGAAGTATGTCGGTCGAAAAACAAAATTAATTCAGTGGTCAGCGCTGCGGTTATATTCAGTAAAATCTTTATTGCAGTATTTCGGTCGAAAAAACTAATTTATACTGCGGTCAGCGCTGCAGTTACATGCAGTAAAATCTTTAGTGACGTATCTTGATGAACTTTGCGACTTTTACGGGCTCAAAGCTATCTTGACGCTTTGTCTTTTCATTGTCTGAAGCTACTAGAGGCCTGTTCATGCCAGGCATGTTCCCTCTGTGGACTTCTCATGCAGTTACCACTCTTCCCAACTTCAAAACTAGTCCACTATTTTGGCTTTCGGCCTGGCTGACATCATCATTTTTTAGACACTTCTTCTGATCTGTCAGAAGGAAGGAAAAATGAGACACACAACGGATCCTGTCTGTGTAGCAGCTTTAAGGCCTGTATGGTCTCATCAGAATTGGCCTATGAATTGGTAGCCAAAAGCAGGAGAAGGTAGAAAACACAGAAGACATGCAAATATTCAGTTCACGTGTCATCTCTGTTTTAGATCCATTACTGTTTTTTTGGGCTTTAGCAATACTGATGGATTACTGACCAAATGCTGACCGAGTGAGGCCTCTTTCACACTACCGTTTTTTTTTTTCGTTTTGCGGTCCGTTTTTTGCGTTCCGTATACGGTCCGTATATGGAACCATTCATTTCAATGGTTCCGCAAAAAAAACTGAATGTGTTCCGTATGCATTCCGTTTCCGTATTTCCGTTTTTCCGTTCCGTTGAAAGATAGAACATGTCCTATTATTGCCCGCAAATCACGGTCCGTGACTCCATTCAAGTCAATGGGTCCGCAAAAAAAACGGAACACATACGGAAATGCATCCGTATGTCTTCCGTTTCCGTTCAGTTTTTTCTGAACCATCTATTGAAAATGTTATGCCCAGCCCAATTTTTTCTATGTAATTACTGTATACTGTATATGCCATACGGAAAAACGGAACGGAACAACGGAACGGAAACGGAACCACAACGGAAGCAAAAAAACTGAACAACGGATCCGTGAAAAACGGACCGCAAAACACTGAAATGGACATACTGTAGTGTGAAAGAGGCCTGAAGGTGTATGCTCCACAGATAGGATTCGTTTCTTGGGGGTTATTGTTCTGACGGATCAGAGGAAGGGCAAAATAATCAGTGACGTCAACACAAACTTACTGCTGACACTCTCTCCACTCTGTCGGGGGGCTCTACTTGTATAAGCGTTTAATAGAACAGGTTTTGTAGACATCTATGTGGAATCAGCTGATGACTAGTGTTGAGCGCGAATATTCAAATATCACATTTTTTTTGCGAATATCGGCACTTCGCTAATTCGCGAATATTTCGAATATAGTGCTATAAATTCGATATTTCGAATATTCATGTTTTTTTTTATTTTTTTTTATTGTTATATTTTTTTCTTTCCCACTTCCCTAAAGTAGTTCTTACTTGTCCTTAGGATTCCTGGCTTCCTGGCTGCTCCAGTCAGTGCCCGTTGCCGCTTCTGCCGACTTCCGTGCTCATGGAGCGTCCCCATCACCATGGGAACGTCTCCATACTAGAATGTGCTGTCGGATTTGAGAATTACGTTGAAATCGCAATTAGATTAATTCAAGTTATAATAATCAAATTGCGATTTTAACTTGGACCTTGTTTACTATGGTTGGCTTGGCAGAATTAGCAAATATGACGAATGTATTTGTCATATTCCTCAAAACGAAGATAACGAAGTATTCTCCATCTTCGTTTTAGCTACCTATTCATCAACTAATTCTAAGCTAATTCTAGCAATCAAATAGGAAAGTTGAGTATAGTGACAGGTGAGTTTAATTCGATATGCGATTATATTACTTTGCTTTTTTTTTTTTTTAATAGAATTTGATGAATAGGTAGCTAAAACGAAGATGGAGAATATTTCGTTATCTTCGTTTTGAGGAATATGACGAATACATTCGTCATATTCGTCATCTTCGCTAATTCTAGATATCAAACCAATAAGGGCTATTTGACCATGAAGGAGAGTGATGGGGTGCTGCGCCAGATGACCTGGCCTCCACAGTCACCGGACCTGAACCCAATCGAGATGGTTTGGGGTGAGCTGGACCGCAGAGTGAAGGCAAAAGGGCCAACAAGTGCTAAGCATCTCTGGGAACTCCTTCAAGACTGTTGGAAGACCATTTCAGGTGACTACCTCTTGAAGCTCATCAAGAGAATGCCAAGAGTGTGCAAAGCAGTAATCAAAGCAAAAGGTGGCTACTTTGAAGAACCTAGAATATGACATATTCTCAGTTGTTTCACACTTTTTTTTGTTATGTATATAATTCCACATGTGTTAATTTATAGTTTTGATGCCTTCAGTGTGAATCTACAATTTTCATAGTCATGAAAATAAAGAAAACTCTTTGAATGAGAAGGTGTGTCCAAACTTTTGGTCTGTACTGTATATATAGTACTTCAACTAAGCCCAGAAAGAAAACAACACCAAGCTTAGTAGATATATATACAATATATTCAATACTTTAAAAAAGCTAAATAAATGAATATGATACTAGTACCTAGAACATAAGTATAAATATGTTACTAGAACTAAGCTCAATAGGTGCATAAATATGATGCCAGATCCAATCTCAGTTCAGATATAGAGCACCAGAAGAAATCACAGTTAAAGGGGTTGTCCGCTTTTTAATATTGATGATCTATCCTCAGGATTACATCTTAGCCATCCCATTCACTTCTATGGGAAAGCTATTTCCTATTCAAGTGAATAGAACGGAACCGTCCTATAGAAGTGAATAGAATGGCTGAGATATAATTACACCTGCTCACGGTCGACATTGTATGAATGCTGCTTTCTCTTCAAACAGCTGATCGGCGGGGGTCACCCCCCCAGCTTATGTGACATTGATGACCTATCCTGAGGCTTACAGACCTTTTTGCCCTTGAATAATGTACAAGATGTGGAGCGCAAACAGCCATCAATTCCTTCTGTTCTGGATGCAAAATAATGGACCTATTTTGATCTTTGATATGAGCCCTATTGTCTTTCTACATCACTGTGAAATACAATGTTGTATGAGTGTGTACTAGCAATTTAGCTGACTAAAAGTTGAATAAGGAGCGGACATGAGAAATGTTTTGGAGTTGGGGGCAGCAGGGCACGGTAAAGACTTGGATGTGTGGACAGGGTAAAATCAAATGTTATACCAAGGTATCAGAATTGTGTGACTGAGGTAAACCATGGAGCCATTTACTGTGACTGATAGATCTGGTTGGGGCCTGAGTGACATCAGGAAAAGATAATGAGGTTGGTAAACTCCATGTTGAGCTTTATGAAGATGGAGGAGAAGAAAGTAGCTACAGGTGAAACACACTGAGATTCTGGATTGTGACAACTGTACTAAAGAGGTAAATTTGAGTGTCATGTTTATTCAGGTCAGTAACCTTATGTTTTATTTTTCTTTTTTAGATTCTTTTTATGACTTCACCACAGAAATCCCCTTCAGCACCAGAATCCCTTCCACCAACATCAGCTACAGTATTGATAATTGTTCTGAAGATGCAGGTACAAGATAAGATGCATGAATAAAATAGTTTTAAGTAAATTCACTAATGCCCGTTAGGCCAGTAACCTACCTTCAATGAAAGATTATTACCGTAGTCATTGGAAAATTACATAAAACTAGACTAAAAACACAGGACTCCATTCTACCGATGATATACTGTATATGTCAAAAGGCATCAGATCCACATCCGTCAGAGCCCATTTTTGTTTTTTTGAGTAATGGACCATGTAGCTCTATAGTGTAGTGGTTAACATTCTTGGCTGTAATGTAGAAGGTTGTGAGTTTGAATCCCACCAGAAACTTTTCAGAAATAGAGGCTAAATTAGATTTAAATACACTGACTCGAGCACACGCGATATACGGCCGAACATGCTCACTGAATCTAAATACAGAGCTTCATCTCCACTGAACAAGCAGCCAATTGTTGGGAAGAAATGCTCACAAGGTACAAAAGATCTACCCGATTTATCAAAGTGGTAGACTTTTAGACCATCTAGTCAAACTTTATACCACATTTCATAACGTATGGGAATGCTATCAGCACTAGCTCAGAGATTCTGAACTTTAGAGTGCTATTGGCCTACCATTTTCACTACTTAATGGTGATCATGCCGGTATGATTTAAAGGGGTTATCCAGTGTCATGATATTGATGACCTGTCCTCAGGATTGATGAGGATAGATCATCGATATTATGACTCTGCAAAACCCTTTAAAGCATTAAAAATGTTACGTTTAAATCCCATTTGTTGCATTACATTCCAATAAAATTTGTAACTGTATTTATAGCTTTCCCATCCTTTACTCTGGTCATGGATACAACTGGTTCTATGGGGTACGATCTATATCAGTTTCAAAATATTGCCAGATATCTTGCCACTCGTCTAGAAGCCTCATCTGCAAATGTGACAAGAAAATACATACTGATGGAATTTAATGACCCAAGTAAGACATTGCTTTGCTTATTTACTCACAGTTTATATGGTGCTTTTGTTGCATGTAGAGTAAGGTAATGCTTTGTTCACACCACATTTGGTGCTCACTTCCATGTATGTTCCAGGTGATACTGTTGGGGCATATGGTAAATAATTCCATAGACCCAATATCCACCAGATTGTGTCTTCTGCGCATCTGGGCAGCACTGTGGCTAAGTGGTTTACACTGGTGCTTTGATAGTACTGGGTTTCTATGTTCAACTCCAAACAAGGACAACATCTGCATGGAGTTTGTAATGTATGTTGGCCCTGTGTTTGTGTGGGTTTCTCATGGAGGACTATGGATAAAATATGCCACTGCAAAGAATACAGAAGCATACATTTTACCAGTTCCACATACACTTTGGATTTCCTGCATGTATCCACACACAGGGACACTTACTAATCTATTTATGCCACTTTTGTGTCGTAAATAGGTCTTAAAATTTTGTGTGGTACAATTTGCAACTTTTCCATGCTCAAGCCACTTTTCCAGTGTTGAGAATAGGGGGCATGGTGTGGGTGGAGAAACGAGCGGAGTGGGAGGCTTGGTTTAATTATCATTTTACATGCAGTTTTTTTGTTGTGGAAAATGGTTTAAAGGCTACAGTATGTATGTACACCTTTGGGCGACAATTTCTTTATTATTGCATTTTACTCATTTTGAGCTAAAAATAATTTATTCAATAGGTGTTTATTAAAAATGTTGAACCTCTTTCTCTGTACAGCCTTGAGATTCTCTAGCAGAAGGCTTTGTATTTTTTCTCTGTTTCATTAGGCAGCTCAGCTGACTGCTCCTTATCTCGGATCTCTGACATTATAAACACTTATTATAGCTCAATTTTTATCTTACTGATAAGGCCTATTTCACACTACCATATGGCTATTTCAGTGTTTTGCGGTCCGTTTTTCACGGATACGTTGTTCCGTTTTTTTGTTTCCGTTGTGTTTCCGTTTCTGTTCCGTTGTTCCATTCCGTTTTTCCGTATGGCATATACAGTATACAGTAATTACATAGAAAAAATTTAAAACCTTTTCAATAGATGGTTCAGAAAAAACGGAACGGATACTGAAGACATAAGGATGCATTTTCGTATGTGTTCCGTTTTTTTTGCGGACCCATTGACTTGAATGGAGCCACGGAACATGATTTGCGGGCAATAATAGGACATGTTCTATCTTTCAATGGAACGGAAAAACGGAAATACGGAAATGGAATGCATACGGAGTACATTCCGTTTTTTTTGTGGAACCATTGAAATGAATGGTTCCGTATACGGAACACAAAAAACGGCCCGCAAAACGGAAACAAAAAACGGTAGTGTGAAAGAGGCCTAAGAATGTGGCTTAAACAAGTGTTTATAACCTTTTAGTTATTTAGAGATAAGGTTATTTAGATGATGTGCACAAAGTGAAAGTGCTATTCACACAGCTAGACAAACACTTAACACTCTGTAATAGAATTGCTGAATATATTTAATAAAGACCAATAGAAAAAAAGATTTTAGCCCAAAATGAGTAAAATGCAAAAAAAAAACAAAAAAAAACAAAACTTGCCCCTCAAAGTGTACATAGATTTGAAATTTAGGCCAGCAAGAGGGCTGGCATAGAGTTATGCCTGTCGCTTGGTCTGCTGAACGAAATACCAAACTTATGTTGTGGCCTACACCTCTACATAACTTTGGATCTTCCTCTGGCAGGGCAGAGGGACTTGGGCCCGGATTGCAGAACACCAGTCTTATTAAATGTCCCTCCAAAGTCTCGGAAGCTGAGGTATGGGGAATTTTTTATGAGGTCTTCATACACTAGGGAAATGCTTCAGCTATGTTTGATATTGAGGGAACAAGATTGTGATTTTCTGTTCCTGACCATATGGGATGTATACACTGTGAATTTGCCACTCTGGATCACCTGCCTTTTACATTTCAAGCAAGATGGATGAGATTTTAAGAAATCCACATCTTGTGAAAAAAAAAAAAAAAAAAAAAACTGTTGCGGAAATTCACCTGAAGTGAGGACTTTAGATCCGCTGTATGCCAATTTATGCTGGGGGGATTTCCAGCGCAGATTTCACCCTTTGCAAACACCCTTTGCAAAAGCAGAGGTGAAATCCGTGGTGAATCCGCATAAAAAGTTTTGCCAAATCCACATTAGAAAAACGGATGCAGAAATTCTGCCCTTTTTGACCATACGCTTGGGGTGTGTTCAGACTAGAGATGAGCAAAGTTTTGAAAAGTTTGTTTTCACAGCTTCGCTGAAATTTGACAAGAAATTTGATCTGTTACAAATTAATTTGTCAGGAATCGCTGTTAAAAACCCATTCAGCCTATCAATCAATGGGACAATTTTTAACGGCGGCTTAGACAGAAGTGCACCCCTTTAACAGCTGTTAAAAATGGTAATAGCCTTTTGGGTTTTAAAAAAAAATCACTCACCCCATCCACTTGCTCGCAGAGGCAGTCCAGTCCTCTCTTGATTGAATTTTTTTTTCCTGTTCTTTCTATGACAACTCCAGCTGCCATTTTAGGATAACCACGAAGCGCAGGGAAATTCGGCTTAGTTTACAATCAAATCTTTCTAACCGAATTCCACTTCGGATGTTTTTCTTCGCTCAACACTAGTACAGACGGTTAAAACAACAGCAGAAAAACCCAATAGGGGACATTTATCAATAATGGTGTAATTTGCCACAAAAAAAAAATACTAACATTACAAATTAAAAGTTATTTGTTTCACCTCATATATCAAAAGGCGCATGCCAATTTAAAAATATGACTTTTTTAATATAAACTTCGTCTATGTCTTTTGATTTGTGACATTTTAACACAAATAGCAAAAAAATTCAACTTATTAAAATGGAAATGCGCCATTTCAGCCAACCCTGCCAGACCGCACTTGTGACTTTTGAACAATATTAGCAACATTTCCAGTGGTAAATTGCACCTTTTTTCTCAGACTTAGGACGTTTTTGTTACCATTTTGCTTTTGTTGAACGTCAATTTTCTGACAAAACCCTGCTGTTTAGCTCATTTACTGTATATTTGATAATAATAAATACATCGGGTTTTAATACTCACCTATCACTTGTTCCCACGACAAGTTGGTTTTCTTTTCATAAATGCGACTTTTTGCCAAAAAGTCATATCTTTCTGACATAAATGCGACTTTTTACACAAAGCAACGCCACATGAGCTGGCTTAACTGTCCGCAACAATTTGAGCGATTTCTGCTGATAAGAAGATGATAAATGAGGCGCAACATGCGCCAATTTGATAGTCCCGTCCACTTTGACATTAATAACTTCTTTCTGGCGTGATGCTTTTTTTATGGTGGAAATTCTGGAGAAAACTGTTGACATATTTGTCGCAAATAAAAACGCCATTCTTTTTTATGCATTTTATGCCACAATTCTGGTTCGACATGCTTAGTAAATGTCCCCCAATGTGTATTTGCTGTGGAATCGGATGCAAAAATCCAAGTCTAAGCCTTGGATTTCTGCCGTTGTTCTGCAGATAACATGCTGGAGATCTGCCTGCACATTGAGCCCTGTACAATGAGGCTAATCTGCATGCAGATTTCGGTTTCCACACAGAAATTACACCGGGAAGGCATATGTCACTTTTTTTTTATTTATAAACTCTGGTTATTTCTCATTGAAAACAATGGGAGGCAGATTCTAAGCGGATTACAGCACAAAATGCACTCCTGAACTGCAGGATAAATTAATTTTACACAATATGAATATACCATAATATCATGATATAAATTATGATCTCTTGTTTTCAGGTGTTGGGCCTCTTTATGTTACCTGTTCATCTACTGAGTTTTTCAACAATCTCTATAGCCTTTATCCCCATGAAGGGGGTGATTGTCCAGAATATGCAATGTCAGGATTGCTGACAGCCCTGCAGTACAGCCCATATGGTTCCTTTGTCTTGTTGGTGACAGATGCGTCAGCCAAGGACAGTGATTACACAGATACAGTCAACCAGATATATTCTCTGATAGATTCTTTGCAAGTTAAGGTAAGATATACAAAGAGGGGCTATAAGAATGTTATACCTACAGTGCCATATTTTATCGTATCATCATTGCGATTTACATTTAACGCTTAATTGTTTAACACTTCTTTGATGTTACTTAGAGATGAGCGAATTTCTCAAAAAACTCGATTCGGCCGGTTAGCCGAATTTTTCGAAATGATTTGGTTCGATCCGAATTTATTCGTGGCAAATAGTGTTAAAAATCAGCTATTTCCTGGCTGCAGAGATCCTGTATAGTGGTGTAGAACACTGTGCCTTGTAGTAACACGCACAGGGAGTCTGCTGTGGTAGTGAATTCAAACTGTGAGTCAGTATGACATGTAGATGACAGGCGTCGCTCTTAGAATTACTGCACAGTTCACGTATTTGGGCAGTAACGGGCCCAAACTGACCAAATAACTCAAGTATCAACTCAGCCTTACAGGTCGATGTTAGCGTCAAGAAGAAGCGCACTCCTTTTACACCATCGGCAGCTGATTGCACATAGATGTCGGCAGAACATGTTCTATTAAAAGATTAATACAAGTAGAGTCCCCCGACAGAGTGGAGAGGGTGTCAGCAGTAAGTTTGTGTTGACGTCACTGATTATTTTGCCCTTCCTCTGATCCCTCAGAACAATAACCCCAAAAAAACAGATCCTGTCTGTGAAGCATCTGCCTTCACTCGGTCAGCATTTGGTAAGTAATCCATTAGTATTGCTAATGCCCAAAAAAAAAACAGCAGTGGATCCAAAACAGAGATGACATGTGAATGGAATATTTGCATGTCTTCTGTGTTTTCTACCCACTCCTGCTTTTGGCTACCAAACCATAAGTCAATTCTGATGGGAGCACACAGTCCTTAGAGCTGTTACACAGACAGGATCCGTTGTGTGTCTCATTTTTCCTTCCTTCTGACAGATCAGAAGTGTAAAATAAATGATGATGTCAGACAGCCCTAAAGGCAAAATAGGGGCCCAGTCATTAAGTGGGAAGGGTGGTAACAGCATGAGAAGTCCACAGACTGGACGTATTACATAGTGGTGAGGTGGAAGCAGCATGAGGAGACCGCATAGTGGCCCAATGACAGAGTCTGGAGGTGGCAGCAGCATGAGGATGAGGCCACAGAGTGGCACAATGACAGTGTGGAAGTGGCAGCAGCATCGGCATGCCACAGAGTGGCACAATGACAGAGTGCGGAGGTGGCAGCAGCATCAGGAGGAGGCCACAGAGTGGCACAATGACAGAGTGTGGAGGTGGCGGCAGGAGCATCAGGAGGAGGCCACAGGGTGGCAAAATAGGGGCCCAGTCATTAAGTGGGAAGGGTGGTAACAGCATGAGAAGTCCACAGACTGGACGTATTACATAGTGGTGAGGTGGAAGCAGCATGAGGAGACCGCATAGTGGCCCAATGACAGAGTCTGGAGGTGGCAGCAGCATGAGGATGAGGCCACAGAGTGGCACAATGACAGTGTGGAAGTGGCAGCAGCATCAGCATGCCACAGAGTGGCACAATGACAGAGTGTGGAGGTGGCAGCAACAGCATCAGTAGACCACAGAGTGGCAAGGTGACATAGTGTTGAGGTGGCAGCAGCATCAGTAGACCACAGAGCGACACAAATCCAGTGTGGAGGTGGCAGCAGCAGCATCAGGAGACCACAGAGTGGCAAGGTGACATAGTGTGGAGGAGGTGGCAGCAGCATCAGGTGACCACAGAGTGGCAAGGTGACAAAGCGTGGAGGTGGCTGCAGCATCAGGAGAACACAGAATGGCCCAGTGACAAAGTGGGAAGGTGGCCGCAGCATCAGGAGACCACAGAGTGGCAAGGGGACATAGTGTGGAGGTGGCAGCAGCATCAGGAGAACACATAGTGGCAAGGTAACATAGTCTGGAGGTGGCAGCAGCATTAGGAGAACACAGAATGGCCCAGTGACAAAGTGGGAAGGTGGCCGCAGCATCAGGAGACCACAGAGTGACAAGGTGACATAGTGTGGAGGTGACCGCAGCATCAGGAGACCACAGAGTGACCCAGTGACAGAGTGGGGAGGTGGGTGGCAATACCAGTACCAGCTGAACATAGTGGGTGAAAGAAGGAGCTCTTGGCATCATATGTGTGGCATCAGGCTGGTGGCAGCATCAGAATAATAGCTGAGGCAGGTAGCCAGAAGAAACTGGTCTCTTTTGTGAAAGTGTTGTTGTGGCACCATGGATGATCTAGTCTGATGCATCAGGCATTGGTGGGTGGAAATCCTGTCTGATCCACGCCTGATTTTTCTTGACAAAGGTCAGTCTCTCCACATTTTGATTGGATAGGCAAGTTATTTTTGGGTAACTATGGCCCCTGCCGCACTAAACATACTACTGGCAGGCCAGGACAGCTTTTCCAGGGCAAACTCTGCCAGTTGTGGCCACAAACCCAGTTTGGGCTGCCCAGTAGTCCAGCAGATCTTCGATGTGGGGTGGCAGGGTTCTGTCCAAGTATGCCACCACCTGCTGGTTTAGGTCCTGCTCCAGGCCTAGCAGCTGCTGGCAAATAGTTTCTTCACTAGGCGGGTGAAGAAAGCTGCTCATCAGCGACTCTAGACTCAAGTTGCTGCTGATGGAGCTGGAACTGCTCCTACCCCCCCACCCTGCCTCATCAGCCTTGGCAGAGGAACGTTAGCGCAGAGGGCCCCCCCCGGTCAGACCTGCAAGAGGATGGATGATGGCACAGATAGGCAGCGGCCAACTGATTACATAGGATGTCTCTATAGTAGTTCAGTTTGTCCTCCCTCTCAGCGGGTGTAAAAAAGGCACCCATTTTGGACCAGTAGCGAGGGTCCAACAAGGTGGAGAGCCAGAAGTCATCCCTCTATCCAATGGTGACAATTCGGCTGTCACTACCCAAGCAAGTAAGCAAGGATCGGCCCATTTGTGCAAGTGACTCGGAGGGACTCCCTGCCTCTATCTAAACTGCATACTGCCATGGTGTGTCTTGGTCTTCAGCCTCGTCTTCCTCATTGCCCTGTAGCTCCTCTGGCTGCTGCTGCTCCTCCTCTCTTGTCACCTGTGTATAAAAACCACCCATTTCGCTACACATTGCTTGTGCTCCAATGTGCTCCTCCTCCTCATTCAGTTCAACCCCCACAGGGCACATGTGACCATGAGATCTAGGTGCCACGTCTCCAGTCCCCTGACCAGCCAGATTTACCAGCATCTGTTCCAGGGCATGAAGCAGTGGAATGACATTGTTCATCTTGTAGTTCTGGCGACTGACAAATAACGTGGCCTCCTCAAAGGGTCTGAGAAAACGGAAGTGTCACGCATAAGCACTGGCTGACATCGAAATTACACAGGGGAGTACTCCTGTTCGCTTTGATCATCAAGAAATCGTTCATGGCCTTTCTCTGTTCGTACAGTCGGTCCAACATATGGAGGGTGGAATTCCAACAGGTGGAAATGTTGCAGTCTATGCTGTGGGATGCCGTTCTGCCGCTGCAGCTCAAGGAGGGTGTGCTTTGCGGTGTGCAATTGGCTGAAGTGCATTCAAAGTTACCTGTCTTGCAGTTGGGTGGAAGACTTCAGGAACCGCTTGACAACCGCATTGCTCAGCCTTCCTTGACGCAGCGCCGACACCATGTTCTTCCCGTTGTCAGTCACCATGGTTCCGATTTTGAGTTGTCAAAAAGCCATGATTAAATTTTTTTTTTAATGAAGGACATGGAGCAGTTCCTCTCCTGTGACGTTCATAAGTTATTCATTCATTCAGAGTCCAATATAAAGAAGAGCCCCAATCAGACCTCAGATGAGACCCCCCCATGCCTCATATCAGTCCTCCATGCCTCATATCAGCCCCCAGCCATATGTGATCGGCCCCCCTCCATATGTGAGCAGCCCCCCTCCATATGTGAGCAGCCCCCAACCATAATTCAGCAGCCCCCAGGCATATGTAATCAGCCCCCAGTCATATGTGATCAGCCCCCAGCCATATTTCAGCAGCCTCCAGCCATATGTAATCAGCCCCCAGCCATATGTAATAACCCCCAGTCATATAATCAGCCCCCAGTCATATAATCAGCTCCCAGAAATAATTCAGCAGCCCCCAGGAATAATTCAGCAGCCCCCAGCCACAATTCAGCAGACCCCAGCCTCAGATCACAAAATAAATAAACCACTTACCTCTCTTGGACGCCGCCGCTCCTCACCGCCCGCGATCTTCTTCCTCCTGCTGTCGGTTGTGCTGTGAACCAGCGCGCACAGCGCGAGGTCACATCGCGCCCTCATGCTATGTGTAGCCACTGCACAACTGACATCCGAGGACCAGGAAGTGGCTTTCCGGTCCTCCGGTACTAATTAGCGCTTCCATTATGGAAGCGCTCATTAGTATTCACCCCATAAGACGCAGGGACAAATAAGACATAGAAATATTTCCTTGTAATAAACCCTGTTAATGGCTATATCAAAACGCACTTGCACCCCAATAACAAGAATGGTTTGCTAGAATTACAGAGATGTATAATAGCAATTTGGATCTGCAGTCAGTGCAGCAAGGTGTAATAGGATCGTTACTATTACCCAGGCTGTAACCTCCCCTACTTAACCCTGTTCTGCTTCAATACTGTGTAATAATTCCTCCCTATCCTTTCCCTACACTTCTATTGCTCTATCCCTGAACTTCTATTGAGCAAAATATATGTTTTTGAAGTCTTTCCTAGCACTGTCCCTAGCGCCTGCTAACTTCTCTCCCTGCACTAAGTACACTGGAAAATGGCAAAATCTAAGATGGCTGAGGCTATTTATAGGGCTGTGACATCACAGGGCTGGCTGGCTGCTGATTGGCTGCATGCATGGCATTGTGGGTGATACCGCATTCCCAGAGTTCCTTGATTCGTGTCCTAATATGTGCAGCAGCCATTTTAGGAAGAAATGTGATTCGTTACTGCTAAGTGTGAGGAAATTCGGATTCGGTGTGAATTGAAAAATTCCTGAAATTTGGATCAAGTTCCACTTTGTCAGCTTTTATTCACTCATCTCTAATGTTAGTCCCATGTTAGTATTGTTTTTTTGTCATTTGATAATCTAGAAAGATAGTCCTACACTTGCCACACTAGTGTTAACTGAACGTGTTGCACAAGTAATGATTACAGTTGATTTTCTGTTATACAGATTACATGTAAGCCATTTCTACTTTCTTCTCTTTGTAGGTCTTCTTTTTTGCTGGATCTTGTTTCGGTACAGATCAGCCTGACTACAAGATCTATAAAGATATTGCATACCACAGTTATGGCCTTGTGTTTCCCATTAACTATCTAAGCTCTAAAGTAAGTTCCAAAATAGGCAAAAGATAAGTATAAACTAAAGGATTATTTTATGGGCATCTAATAACATAAAAATGTAGGTGAATCTACACTGAAGTATATGTAGGTAACATGTCATACACAACTATTACATATAGTATAGTCTCCAACAAGTAATGGAGCACAAAACACTTTTTTTTTCTATGAGAACCTCTGAGGTGGAACCACTGTGTGCAGGCCTGTAGATATAGTGGAAGAAGGGGAAGTGGCGGCCCAAACTCAGAAGGGGCCCACCCAGGAGGAGGATTGAAAGATTTTGTCAGGTCGCCCTCAACAGTTTTAGGCTAAATTCACATGAACGTATTTTGTTTCCGTGTCCTTTCATTTTTTTTTTGCAGATTAGATGAGGACCCATTCATTTCAATGTGTCTGCAAAAAATGCGGACAGCACACTGTGGGCTATCCACATCCGTATGCCCGTTCCGTAGCCCCGCAAAAAATATAGAGCATATCCTATTCTTGTCTGTTTTGCAGACAAGGATAGTAATTGGTACAATGGGTCTGCAAAAAAACGGATGCAACACGGATGTCACATGGACGTCATCCATATTTTTTGCGGATACACATTTTGCAGACCGTAAAAAAATACATATGGTCGTGTGAATGTAGCCTTATACAGTGACATTATATACATTGACAGTATATACAGTGACTTGACATGCAGCAAATACGTGTAGGAAACAGACAGAGCGGCTGCCTGGCCTGGTATAAAAGAGCTATCTTAACTAGGCACTAGTAGGGACCGGTTTGAAAATTTGCTGTGTGGCCCAGTCAGTTCTAGTTATGCCACTGTCTGTGTGCTACTTTCTTAGATCAGAAATACACAAAAGTAAAGTATGGATCCATATTGGGAATCAGATGTCCATGTGTATGAGTGATTGTCCACCTTTTAAAGAGGTCTTGCCATAAACTACTTTTCACTCTAAAGTGTTCTTTCAATTACTCCACATCAAGCCCCTGAGGAGCCGGGGCAGAGGATGGGCACAGTAGTGGCTTTGGCACTCACAATCTATTAAAGTGATTTCCCTCAGACCATAGCTCCCTAGGGCCAGTGCAACGAATGGAGTGGGCAGAGGCAACCTTTCTTCCCTTGGGACAACCTGATTCTAGGGCTCTTGCTTGATGGTACTTAAAGTGCCTGAAATGTTAGGTGTTTGGATTGGTGTAAGGTTGGGCATATAGAGGATAATGGTCAGCATATGGTGCAGGAGTCAGTTACAGCAGACACAGTTCGAACTGTACACAGTGCAATTCTTCCCAGATAACAATGTATGGATTTAGGCAAGGATGGGAGTTATGGCCCTCTTTCCTCTTGATTTTGATAAAGTCTCTTCCAGTAGGATCTATGGTGAGTAATAGCACTCTTTCAGTGGTGGTTGTAGGGTCCAGTGCGGGACACAGGGAGTTAGTGATACGACTAGCCAAGTTCTATTCTTTTGTAAAGGGTGTCTTAATAGTGTGTTGTGGAATCATATATCTATTATATACTGCAATATTCCTTCTTGGGCAGTTTTTTTTTTTTTTTCAAAAATTACCTTATTTGCAGTTCTCCTTTATCCCCCATGCTTAAATCCTACTTCCTGGTTTGTTATGTGTCTGCTATCCTATCAAGCTTTAGGGCAGTGAGATGTGTCCTGACAGTAGATCATGTGACAATAACCACGTCCCTTGTTCTTACCAATGACACTTTCTACACCCTACATTACAAGGCTCCTCCACAGGATATAACCTACAGCAACTGAATATCATATCAGATTTGCCACATAGTACAATGGTAGGCTAACAACTTTACAATAAGGCAGTTTTGAAAAACGGTGGTATTTGGTACAAGTGATATAACAGCCATATCTGTTGGATGGGATACATTTACATTAGTGGCACAACCCCCTTAACACCTTTTCATTTTAGGTCCAACTTCCTTTTCTGATTAAGTGTTTTTCTGGGACTACGGATAGGGCTATAATGTTTGATTAGGGGGAGTCCAACCTCAGGAGAGACTATCATAAGCCATTTATGACCTGACAATTTTAGGCCTGAATGAATTGGTATTTTTCACTCTTGCATTCCAATTGAGTGGGTGCTGTCAGACCACCAGGATGTTGTTAAAGGGTTAAGGGCAGGCTTGGGCTACACAGAGAAACTGGTCACGCGACACCTGTGACGCCCAGTATTGCTGAGTAGCAGCGACAGGATTCCTTGCGACTGCCTACCGCGATTCCATTCATTTCTATGGGATCACCACTACCCAGCGATCCTGACCAGTGTCACCATGTAAACCCAGCCCAAGTCTCTAGAAACCCCTGTATATCTTTATAATGATTTGAGCTCTACTTATACATAGAGATAATGTTAAATGATAAAATTCTGCAAAAGGGGTTGTCTGCTTTATTTATATTGATGACCTATCCTCAGTATAGGTCATCAATATCAGATCAGACACCCGGCACTCTCGTCGATCAGCTGTCTGAAGAGAAAGCAGTGCTTATACGAACGCTGCCTTCTCTGCTCTGTTTATATGCTTGTTACAGCAATTGCAGTGGTGATCAGTGTAATTTCAAGTATGGCGCCCCCATTCACTTCTGTGGGGAAGATCCATCCTATTCACTTGAACAGACAGATCCATCCCATAGAAGTGTACCACCACCTATCTGGTTTTCATGACCTCTATTAAGCATAGGTTATAAATATGCTGATCCCAGAATATCCCTTTAATCCCTTCCCTTTAAAGATGGCACCCACCCCGGAGATGATTGGTCGTCATAGCTTTAGTCATAGTTTTACACAGCAGACACCTGGTGGCATAGTCCATGATTGGTGATAACATTAATCATAGACTTTTAAGTCTTCAGATGCAGGTTGCTAAGAAGTTACTGGAGGAGGGGGGGCCCATGAAAAAATTTGCTGTGGGCCCCAGTCAGTTCTAGTTACACTATTGAATGCTGTCATACTGTATACTATACATAGATAATGTCACCATACAGTACATACAGTCAAGTCCATAAATATTGGGACATCAACACAATTCTAACATTTTTGGCTCTATACACCACCACATCATGGATTTGAAATGAAACGAACAAGATGTGCTTTAACTGCAGACTGTCAGCTTTAATTTGAGGGTATTTACATCCAAATCAGGTGAATTATGTAGGAATTACAACAGTTTACATATGTGCCTTCCACTTGTTAAGGGACCAAAAGTAATGGGACAATTGGCTTCTCAGCTGTTCCATGGCCAGGTGTGTGTTATTCCCTCATTATCCCAATTACAATCAGCAGATAAAAGGTCCAGAGTTCATTTCCAGTGTGCTATTTGCATTTGGAATCTGTTGCTGTCAACTCTCAAGATGAGTTCCAAAGAGCTGTCACTATCAGTGAAGCAAGCCATCATTAGGCTGAAAAAGCATAACAAACCCATCAGAGAGATAGCAAAAACATTAGGCGTGGCCAAAACAACTGTTTGGAACATTCTTAAAAAGAAGGAATGCACCGGTGAGCTCAGCAACACCAAAAGACCCGGATGACCACGGAAAACAACTGTGGTGGATGACCGAAGAATTCTTTCCCTGGTGAAGAAAACACCCTTCACAACAGTTGGCCAGATCAAGAACACTCTCCAGGAGTTAGGTGTATGTGTGTCAAAGTCAACAATCAAGAGAAGACTTCACCAGAGTGAATACAGAGGGTTCACCACAAGATGTTAACCATTAGTGAGCCTCAAAAACAGGAAGGCCAGATTAGAGATTGCCAAACGACATCTAAAAAAGCCTTCACAGTTCTGGAACAACATCCTATTGACAGATGAGACCAAGATCAACTTGTAGAAGAGTGATGGGAAGAGAAGAGTATGGAGAAGGAAAGAAACTGCTCATGATCCTAAACATACCACCTCATCAGTGAAGCATGGTGGTGGTAGTGTCATGGCGTGGGCATGTATGGCTGCCAATGGAACTGGTTCTCTTGTATTTATTGATGGTGTGATGTCACGGAAGGTGTACAGAAAACTAGAAGACACAAAATGAAGATCCGACTGACTGGATCCAAAACTAAGGAACCAGAGGGTAAGCCCTGTAACAGACCTGGCTCTCTCCCTTACTGCTCAGCCTATGCAAAAATGTCAGTGGTAGATGATTGCATATCCTCGTTCCTCGACTGTATGACACCTGAACACCCTATAATAGTGAGGGGACACGACCACCGGCTCCCTACACTTAATACGGAGGGAGTTAGGGTCACCTAGGATCCAGCAAACAGGAAAACACAAATGAATGAACAAACTTATCTGTAGAAGACTCAGTAGTAGCATCCAGCATGCACACACTCCAGGAAGTTGTATAAACCGCAAAGTGATGCAGTATGGGAAGGGATTTAAAGGGATGCAATCAGTACAACTACATGACAGCTGAGAGAGGCTAACGAGATGAGAAAACGAAAGCAAAACAAAAGGAACCTCAAGCAGGAGGTTCTGAAGAACGACTGTCAGAGCTTCTCAGATGTCTGGTGGTACATGTGACTGCTGACAAAAGCAGCAGGATGAATTCTGAAGTGTTTCGGGCAATATTATCTGCTCATATTCAGCCAAATGCTTCAGAACTCATTGGACGGCGCTTCACAGTGCAGATGGACAATGAACCCAAGCATACTGCAAAAGCAACCAAAGAGTTTTTTAAGGGAAAGAAGTGGAATGTTATGCAATGGCCAAGTCAATCACCTGACCTGAATTCGATTGAGCAGGCATTTCACTTGCTGAAGACAAAACTTAAGGGAAAATGCTCCAAGAATAAGCAGGAACTGAAGACAGTTGTAGTAGAGGCCTGGCAGAGCATCACCAGGGATGAAACCCAGCGTCTGGTGATGTCTATGCGTTCCAGACTTCAGGCTGTAAAGGACTTCAAAGGATTTGCAACCAAGTATTAAAAAGTGAAAGTTTTATTTATGATTATTATTCTGTCCCATTACTTTTGGTCCCTTAAAAAGTGGGGGGCACATATGCAAACTGTTGTAATTCCTACACCGTTCACCTGATTTGAATGTAAATGCCCTCAAATTAAAGCTGTCAGTCTGCAGTTAAAGAACATCTTGTTTGTTTCATTTCAAATCCATTGTGGTGGTGTATAGAGCCAAAATTTTTAGAATTGGGTCGATGTCCCAATATTTATGGACCTGGCTGTATAATGTTCCCATACTATACAAATGAATATTTCCACTATACAGTATAATTTAATAATCATGCAGTGGCTGCTAATATAACAGGTACTCAGCAGGTGTTTCTCACTCTGGTGATATATTAACAAAGTAGGAAAAAGTCTTGTAGTCACATTTTGTCCCCTCAAGGCGACATCTTTATTATAAATGTAACATAGTAGATGGGGGATCTGCTACAGGTTTTACATTGGGGACCAGGAGCTACAAGTTTAACCTCTTCCTATCTGTTTTTGTTTCTCACCAGGCTGCAGACCTGGTCAATTTCTTTCTAAAAATTCCAGTGAACAGTACCACGCGCCTGTTTTCTGTGGATAACGACAACACAATTTACAATGCTACCTTCTCAGTGCCAGCAGGTCTTAATTCACTGATCATATCAATATCAGGTTCAACCTCCTCATTCACTCTTTATGATCCATCTGGTAAGTACTCGTATTGCATAGTACTCATCATGCTGCAGTGTAAAAATTGCATGTTGTTGTCGTATTTCCCAGGTTGTATAAAAAAATATAATAGTGACCACGACATGGACAGATCACCCACATGGAAGAAAAATATATTTGAAATATATGTGATATATATAAATTATGTTGCTAAATATATTTGAAATATATTTCTCTTCCATATGGCAGGCAGTATCTACATATTGTTATGTGCTTGTCCCGGAGAGACTCACAGAAGAATCTGAGTGTACTTATATATTTGGGGCGATTTATCAAAACTGGTGTAAAGGAGAACTGGCTTAGTTGTATATAGCAACCAATCAGATTCCACCTTTCATTTTCTAAAGGAGCTCTGAAAAATGAAAGATGGAATCTGATTGGTTGCTATGGGCAACTAAGCCAGTTCTCCTTTACACCAGTTTTGATAAATTTCCCCCTATAGACTGGCAGCCTGCGAGTGTCCTTCCCTCATCGTGCCTGCACAGAATACCAAATGTCGCGAGATTTCACCAGCGCACAGGGCAGGCAGAAGGATGCAAACGATGCCTGGCCCTGTCAATCAAAACTTGGAAAGCGTGACTTGAGGTGGGAGACGGGAGCCTCTAGGAGCAGGAGCAACACCCCCCTGCTCCTAGAGGCTTATTTACATATTATAAAAGTAAGAATTCTACAGTAACGGGGGCACAGATAATCATTAGAATAGCAGAGTTAGGTGCAGCTGACATCAGCACATCGCTAATATCAGCCAGTTTAATACTGAAAATTCTAGTGACAGAAACCCTTTTAGCAACAATGGTTTGAACCAGGTAACCAGTCTGGTAAAATGCTGACACATGTGGTACACAGCAATATGGCAGCCCCAGCAGTGTTACTATACATATAAATACTAAAGAGGGTTCCCTGGTGGAAGATTTCAGGGCATAGAGAATAGATTTCAGGAATTCTACCGAGAGTTGTATAGCTCAGCGGTAAAGTTTACCCATTCTGAACAGAATCTGTAGGATATTACTTACCCCAAGCTGAGTGAGGAATATAGGTAGTTCCTGGATGGAGATATTACCCTTGAGGAAGTAATGAAAGCTATTAAAGGACTAGCTACAGGAAAGTCACTGGGCCCTGATGGCATCCCACTGGAGGTCTATTCTAAATATATTGAAATCTTAGGACCACAGCTACACAAAATGTACATGGCTGCACAGAAGAAGGGCCCCTTCCAGAGTCATTATATGATGCTTTGATTGTAGTACTTTTAAAGCCTGACAAGGATCCCCTAGAGTGTGGGTCTTACAGACTCATCTCCTTGTTGAACATAGACTATAAGGTACTCACGAAGATACTAGCGTATAGGGTAACTAAAGTAATAACTACTATTATACATGAGGACCAATCAGGCTTTATCCCAGGATGCTCAACATTTAACAATATCAGACAGGCACAGGCCATTACGCAGGTGGGAGTGGGAGACAATAAACACTGGGCGCTAGCCTCATTAAATACAGCCAAGGCATTTGAATGACCCTACCTATTAGAGGTACTGAAATATTTTGGGTTTGGTCGCATGGATTTCCATTCTATATAAATATTATATCCCAAAGCTAGTATATTAGTTAATGGCTTATGGTTAATTAGTTAACTCAACATTGTTCAACCTTGGCAGAGGTACCCAATAAGGATGCCTTCTATAGCTCCTGCTGTTTGCAGTAGCCATAGAAGCCCTCACCCTTATAATCTGTCAAGACACCTTGCTTAAAGGAACATCTATGGGAGAACATGAGGATAGGGTAGGATTATATGCTGATGACTTAATACTATTAATCGACAATGTAGAAACCTCTCTACTAAATCTCTTCTAAATCTAATTGATTGGTTCGGGCATTTCTCGGGCCTCCGCATGAACTGGACCAAATCAGCTCTCATGCTGCTGTGGATAACTACCTCGTCATCATTTTATTACTATCTCCCTGTAATAGATTACTTTAAGAACCTTGTCATAATTATCACTAGAGACCCCCACCTCTCTTTCTCCAAAAGCATTGCCTCCATTGAGTCCTCCTTTTGTTGAAAAGTTTAGATCATGGAAAACACTTTCCCTGTCAATAGTGGGCAGACTCAACCTAATCAAAATGATTTTGCTCCCTAAAGGTCTTTATCTGCTGGAGCATGCCTGCGCTCCTATCCCACACAGTTTATTTAACCAGTTACACTCATTGATGACCATTTTTATATGGGGGGACAGCTAGACGTAAACTTCCCCTACACACCTTACAAAGACCGAAAAAACAGGGAGGAGTTGAATTAACAGATTTCTATTTTCTGGCAGGTCAATTGAGATTTCTTATGCCCTGGGTTACATAGTGACTGCATTACCAATCGCTGAATATTACCTACGGCAATATTTGCAACTATCTACTCTATGGTCAGTCCTGAATAGTATTTATCTATTCCATAGACGGGCCCTTCCCATACACAGATTGGCTCATCAGTTGTGGAGTTCAACAAAACTTTGCCAATATAGTGATTTGGTGGTTGTTATTCCATTATGAAATAATCCAATGTTTCGCCACTTACAGGGACTAGAGGGTGTGGATATATGGGTGGGGTATGGGACACTTACAGTTAAAGATCTAGATGAAAATTGGATTATGTTTTCATTCACGCAATTACAGGAAGAATTTTAAGTGCTACGCACTCACTTCTATGGATATTTGCAGGTGCACCATGCTCTCCACATACCGTTTTTGAGTGATAGAAGAGCCATCTGTCATGGTCCCTCAGGTGACTGATGTCAGGAAGTCAAGGAGATTGGCTGAGCGTGGAGGAATCTAACAGCCTCCTTGATTTCTCTTGATTCAGTGTTAATAGAGTTATGACCAATTCCCTTTTCTCAGCTGTTGCTCAGTGGTCATCACTTCTACCCTTTATAGTCTGACCCCACCCTTCTGACTATGTGGTAGATAGCGTCATTTGGGTTTGGCTGAGCTAGTGTGAGTTTGTCTCTGGTGTTCCTGCTCGAACATCTCTACAGAAGTTAAGTGTCGCATTTGTTTGTGTTTGTTATATTTCCTGTTGTTTGTATCTGGGCCTGAGACAGAGACTTCAATTCGTCCATCTGGGGATTAATGGGTTGTCTCTGGTCCTAACCTTTTTCCAGGGCATTATAGGGATATAAAGGCCTAGGTATCCTGCATATGAATATTCCTACCTTCAGGGTCTATTCATATTGATAGATAGTTAGGGCCCAGATTAGGGTTGGTTAAGAGGTGACCTGGTTCTTCCCTAGTTTCCAGGCCCAGTTACTGTTCCCCTTCCCTCCTGTGTTCAGTGTGGAGCCCCCCCCCCCCCCCCCACACACTGATCGTGACACCATCTGAATATACCCTTTAACAGGAATATTCTTAAAACAAGGACCAAGGGGCATCATATCTGTCCTGTATACTCATTTATTAAGCTCTTGCATGGCCTTAACTCCACTGCTGGTTGAAACCAAATGGAAGCAATATATTCCTTCTTTAACTACAGAGGAATGGCAGGAAGTTTTATAGTCTCCGCTAAATGTTTCGCCTTCAGCCAATAACAGATTAATACAACTGTTCATTCTACACAGATGCTATTTGACCCCTACAAGGTTGTATAAGATGGGCAGAATACCACACACTCTGTCATAGATGTATGAAGAACAATGCTGACTTTTGGCATATGATTTGGGAATGTACGTAATTGAAATCCTTCTGGCAGGAGGTTATGCTACAGTATATTTTCTGTGGTGATTTCCAGACCAGTTCCAGACAAGCCTGAAGTTTGCTTTCTGGGTCTCCTAGAAAAGGAGGCATAGCCCCATCACACCAGGATATTCTTGTGAGAAGCTCTATTCCTGGCAAGGAAAGCTGTCGTACTAAGATGGATGGGAGACCGTTCACCCACTGTAAGCCAATAAAAATCCCTAGTAAATCAAGTTATCCCCTTTGAGAATATAGTATACAAAAATAGGCGATATCCCCAGAAATTCTGGAGACAGTGGGGAGCGTGTTGCATGTCGACTTTAACATTTCTCCATTCCAGACATATGCGTTCTACAATAGTGTTTGAAACACTGGTGCGCATTTTTGCTTTTGATTTTATTTCTATGTATGTAACATATACACCCTATGCATTACCTTGATATACGTGCTAATGCTGTACCTTACTTGTTTATTGTTCAATTAAACAAGTTAAAACTAAATAAAGGCTATACTGTATATGGAGTTGGTTGTATCCAGATTAAAGAGTTAAACTTTCTTTTTTAGATAATGTACAAAATCAATCAGCCTTCTTCTTAGAATCTTGGGCATCTGTATATCACTTGGACACTCCCAGGTCTGGAGTTTGGTCATTTGACTACTATGGATCGGGTCCTTTTTCCATACGTATTGAAGGATATGAGGGTAAATATTTAAGGTTCCTCTGAAGATGAAAAAACTAATTGTCTCATCATAATCTGGAAATAATGGGCCTAACATTTACAACACTTATATCCCTAAAGAGACAATATTGCTACTTTCTAATAATTACATTCCTAACAATTACATTTATTGGTCCTTTTACCTAAATGTGTAAAAGAGGAAATGTATCAAGATGGCCACCAGCAAACCATTCTAGGACTATACTGTGCAGTAGCATTCAAATGCAGTCACTTCACGCTGATGAGATGCGCTGTGAGGCTACTCAGCCTGACATCATATCTGATGTAAGAACGCTCCAGGGCTACCTACTGTAGAGCAGTATGCTGCTGTACAATAAGTAGTAATGAGACAATCCTATTTCATGGTTGAGCAGTATGACAGGTAAGAAGAGAAGGATCACATCCCTCCTTTCTGTTCCTATCAGGCTGCTCAGCCACGACAGAGGAAATCTACATTACTTTTGGAACTAGGAGCGCTACTCTACAATAGATAGTACTGGAGTGATCGTATATGAGATATGCCATGAGGCTGAGCAGCCTCATAGCACATCTTTTCACTATGAAGTGACTTAGTATGATGCTGCAGAGCAGTATAGCGAGGCTCCCACTATCTCCTCCAAGCAGCTCTAGAAAAGGAGTCAACCCATTCTATTCTAGAATGGGTTGCTGGAGGCCATCTTGATACCTTCCTGGAAAACCACTTTAACACAAATCTATATTTTTTCTTTTTGTTTAAAGTGTAAAATATACATTGAGAGTATAACATTTTAGACATGGGGAATGTGATCTAAATAGTAGTAATGATCTAATAGTAACCAGTTTTGACCATGCGTAATTGCTGACAGCACTAGATAAAGCCTGGAGAGAGCAGAACAAATCTTTTTTAACCTTTTATTTTCAGGAGTAGTGTGAATATGAAGTTATAATTCTGCTCCTATAAAGACACAAGAGGTGGAGCTGCACTGTGAAATGCTCTCTGCGTTGAGCTGCTTCACGGCCTCTCCCCTCTGCTCTGACAACTGTAGCATCCAACCAGGATACAATTGCAGCTGTCATTCAGCACAGAGGAGTGGGGCTGTGAAGCAGCTTAAAGCAGCAAGCAGAGAGCACCTCACAGCTTGCAGTCCACTTAGGGATTAGAACCTAGTAGAAAACTACGTGCATGAAGAAAAACTGACATCAGTGAAAAATGCATTGTATCCGAATGCCTTCCGTTTTTCATGTCAGCCCCATTCATTTCTATGGAGCCAGAGCTGAGTGATGAATGCACACTATTGATGCGTGAATAACAGCGCTCATGTACACAGACCCGTTGAAATAAATGGGCCAGGATTCCGTCCAGCTAATATGCGTTCTCTACATGTATCGCACCCATACGGAAAACTCGTTTATGTGAAATTAGCCTTAGTGCTGTCAGCAGGTTTGCAAGGTCAGAATTGCTGATAGAGTGCCTTAAAACGAGAACCTAGAAATTACCAGTAGTGGTCAGAGCTGTTCACACAGGAGGAGGGGGGGGGGAACCAGTAGTTAATTATACTTTTTAATGACTGTTCTGTTTTCTTTCTTTTTTTCAGTAACTGTTGATTGGGGTAAGTTATACATTTATCTTTTGTGCTTTCAATTTTCTTTACAACCCAGATATATTATCTTTGGAGCTATTTTTGTATCTATATTATGCCTATGTATCTATTGATAGTGTTGAAAGTGATAGAATTGTTCTATCATATCACATAGGTAATATTATATTGGTCTTTAACCTTATTTGGGACATATAAAGATATTCAAGCATGAAGTCGCTAAATGGTATCTAACATTTTATTATTTAGGAATCTTTCATATTGATCTATTAGATAGATCTATACATCTTTGTAGCTGATTTAGTATCTATACCGTATATTTTATCTATTGATAGTGATAGAATATATTTACTGCATAATACAGGGTGGCCCACAAAAAATTTAAAAAAGTAGCCCGTCTCCAGCGATAGTATGCAAGTGGATTGTTTTATTTTTTTAATTACCCACAAGTCACAAGAGATGCTGAGAGTGGTCCCTGTTCAGGTCTCTGCATCTTTGGGCACGTCAGATTACGTTGGCGGATACTGCTTTCAGCTCTTCAGCAGTGATGATGTGGACAGTGTTTGTGATGTTCTCCTTGAGTTCATCCAGGGGATGTGGATTGTTAGTGTGCACTTTCTGTTTTAAATTTCCCCACAGATAAAAATCACATGTGGACAAGTCTGGGGAACATGGTGGCCAAAAACCCCTCGCTCACAGTTTGCTCCCCCGTAAACAGTTCATGAATTTGTGCCAGTGAGTCCCGCGAGGAGCGGCATGTTGCCCCATTTTGTTGGAAAAAGCAGGACATTTTTTCTTCTGCAGCGTCACTGTTGAAGAGGTTTAAGCAGTATCCACCGACATAATCCGACATGCCCAAAAAATTGGATCTCTCTATACATTTATTGTGTCCCTTTAATTATATGGCTTTACGGGATTCTCTGGGATGTACATACTGATGGCCTATTCTCAGGATAGATCATAAGTATGAGATTGTCTGGAGTCCCAGTCCTGGCACCCCTGCCGATCAGCTGTATGAAGAAGACGCTGTGCTTAGGCCTCCTCCTAGGCCATGTGATGTCACATTCATCGTTCACATGGCCTAGGCCGAGTTCAGCCCCATTCAAGTGAATGGGGCTGAACTGTGATACCAAGCACAGCTGCTATCAAATGGACGGCACTGTGCTTGGTAATGCTACAATGAGCCTCCTCGAACACCTGATCGGCAAGGGTACCTGGAGTCAGACCCCCACCAATCTCATATTGATGACCTATCCTGAGTATAGGTCATGGTCATGGTCATCAGTATCAATCCCAGAAAACTCATTTAAAGGAAGTCTGTCAGCAGTTTTTTCCATGCTGAAGTGATGACAGCACGAGGTAGGGGCTAGGAAGAGCAGTACAAAAATACCTTTGGGGAACTTTTATTAGGAATAGTGTGACTATACGCTAGGTTCTGCTTCTACAAGTGCCCAGGATGCAATGCTTTAGTGTGAAGTGCTCTCTACACTGAGCTGCTTCACAGCCCTTCGTCTCTGCTCTGAGTGACACGTGTAGCATCCAACTAGGAGACCACTACATCTGGAGTGTTCCTGTGAAGCAGTGAAGCTTTGCTTCCAGGGCACTTAAAGGGGATATCCAATGTATGGCATGGAATCCTGGACAGCACAGAATTGAGGCGCAATCTTTAAGAAGCAGAACCTAGCAGAAAAAGGTTCATATTCTTATTATGTATGCTTTTACTGCTCTCTCCAGCTGCTATCTTGGGCTGTCAGCCATTAAACTTCAAATGGACCAATTCTTTCTCAGTTCTCTATCACGCATCTCAGGTTGTCTTACATTTGACACCATTTTTACTTTATTCTTTTTTTTCTTCATTTAAAGGTGAAACATTCAACTCATCTGGTAAGTATCAATTGCTTTCAATTTATAGGATATATTTAACCAAAATTTTATACATTTACCAGACCGTTTCCTTAGTTAGCAGATATATTATGTCCAAGGAGACCTTAGAGTGTAGAACCAGCACTTCATTACTATTGAAGGTGCCATCTTGCATGATTGTCCCTAGCAACAACGCAGCTGACCAAACTCTTTCCAGTACTGTCTAGTAAGCTAGAAGCTTGTATAATTTATTTACAGCACTATTTCCTGGGAGCGGGCTAGAAGCTGCGATATAGTATGTGGTCATTATTATATAATTACATTTTTTTTATTTTGTGTTTATTTTTGTAATCTTATTTTACACTTTGTGGCCCTGATAAGATCATGCAAGGTCTTTAGGGGACATTAAGGCTTATTTAGGCTCGCGTTAGGCTTGTCCGGCAGGCTGTTTCAGACACACACTATAATGGGGACAGGCCGGAGATCTGGCCGCAGGACGGCAAACATGCCGGGAAGCGGCCGGACAAAAAATGCAGCGTGCTGTGAATTTCTAAACTGCTGTTCAGAAAGTAGAGCAAAATTGCTTCCTTATGATCATATACAAATATACAATAAAACAATATACATTCAGAAAATATTTATTTTTTTAGAAAAAATCTAGTTTGTTTGTTAGAAAAAAGTATAGACAGCAGTGGCTGTCCAGTAGAAAAAGAGGATCTGCTTTTGTTCCTTTATATAAACAGAGCAACTCTTGTCTGTTATTGCAGTTGAAAGGGTTTCCCCAAGATATTTTTACTAATTAACTTTCCTCTGGATAGGTCTTCAGTATCTGATCGGTTGGAATCCGACATCTGGGAACCCCTGCAGATCAGCTGTTTGAGAAGGCACCTGCGTCCTGACCTTCTCTCAGCTTAATCTAGGCCATGTGATGTCACGTTCATCTGTCACATGGTTTAGGCCAGGGATGGGCAAACTCGGCCCTCCAGATGTTTTAAAACTACAAATCCCATCATGCCCTGCTGTAGGCGTAGCGTGGGTAGCCAGCACCTGGGGCAAGCCAAGTATTGCGCCCCCCCCCCCCCCCACCTGTGACCTCGCCCCTTTTTTTTGCAAATAATGTAGTAGATATCACCTGCAGTCATACGTAACACTACAGATAACATAGTGATAACTCTCTGAGTACAGATAATGGAGTAGATGGGTGTGTGACCTGAAGTCTGGGGCCAGGCTGAGGCAGTGTGGGCCAAATTCTATATACCCCCTCCCCCCCTACCCTACCGTAAAACAGATATTTGGATGAACATAACATTCATTGCTATGAAATATACAGGAGAATATAGCACCATACCTGTTACATTCAGTGACATCTCCTGTGATGTAAACTTTCCTTAGTGTCTTCATTCGGCGATAGGACCGTCATAACAGCGTCTAGTCTCTGCAAAGTTTTGCAGATTTTTTTTTAGATTCCTCACTTTACTATCATCTTCAGATAACAGACTTCCCCTCCCCACGTAGTGCCCATAAGTATAATGCCCCCTGTATAATTATATGTAATGGCCCCCTCTGTATTATTATTATTATTATAATGACTACCTCTGTAGTATTATTGAAATAATGATGGCTCCCTCTGTATTATAGTAATAATTATGGCCCCCTTCAGCCCCTCCAGCCCCTCCAGCATACAGTCCCGTGTAAGATAAATCACTCCCCTGCCTTTAGCCCCTCCAGCATACAGTCCCATGTAAAATATATCACTCTCCTTTCAGCTCCTCCAGCATATAGTCCCATGTAAGATACAACCCCCAGAGGATGCCATCTGCCCATCTCTGCTGTCCATATATCAGGCCTACCAGTATTACCCCTTCATATACCGCCTGTCTGCCTGGTCATCCCACACCTAACAGTCTGAGTCACTTATCTCCCTGAGTGTAAGGTGTGGTGACCAGGCGGTATATCAAGGGGTAATGCTGGTAGGCCTGGCCTGGTATATGGACAGCAGAGATGGGCATATGGCATCCTCTGGGCAGTACTGTCTCTCTGGTCATCATTCACCAGCACCCTGACTGCCACTTGCTTGGCCTGGCTCTCATGGCACTTCACTACCTGGTGCTTGGCTATCAGCACTGAGTGACAGTCAATGTCGCAGTGTGACTGTCACTCAGCGCTGATAGCCAAGCACCAGGCAGTGAAGTGCCATGAGAGCCAGGCCAAGCAAGTAGCAGTCAGGGTGCTGGTGAAGGATGACCAGAGAGACAGTACTACCCAGAGGATGCCATCTGACCATCTCTGCTGTCCACTCCATAAACCAGGGTGGGCAGAATGCAGATGGCATCCCAGAGAGGCATAATGTCTCAGTCAGTGTCCCTGGGCTGGTCATCCTTCACCAGCACCCTGACTGCCACTTGCTTGGCAGCCTTGGCCTGGATCTCCTGGCACTGGCATAGTGGCACTTCACTCATATATTACCCCTAATGCCTGACCTCAGCCCATGCCAACACACCTAACACACTCAGGGTGGAAGGGACACTGACTGTCACTCACTGTCAGTGTTGCTTTCAGGCTGCCTCTGTCTCTGGACAAACTCTATAGTCTCAGTCCTGAAGCGACAGTGCGGCAGCCATCTTCTCCTTCATTTTGCTCTGGCTCTGCACTGTCTTTCCCGCCTGGAAGGTGGGCGGAGCCTATCAGTGTGAACTAACTGCCGTACTGCCGTGCACTCCCCGCCTCCTCACTCTGCTCTGCGGCGCTGTGTGAAAAAAAAAAAAAACGTGTCAGCGATTAAAGGTTTTGTTGTGACAGACGGACAGCACCCCCCTTCAGTGTGGCGCCCGGGGCAATGCCCCCCCACGCTATGCCCCTGGCTGTAGGCAGACTGGAAAACAGCTGGAGGGCCGAGTTTGCCCATCCCTGGTCTAGGCCATGTCAGCAGCCGTAAGCATAGCTGCCATCAAATGGATTACGTTGTGCTTAATGAGCAGAGAGAAAGACGAGGAGCTACTGCGAGTGGTGGTTCCTTCTCAAACAGCTGATCGGTGGGGACCCACACTGATCAGATACTGATGACCTATCCAGAGGATAGGGTACTCCACATGTGAAGCAAAAGAAGGAGATGGAGACAGCATGTCCTTATGTTAGAATTTATTCCAATTGCAACGTTTCAGGCTTCCAAGCCGAAACGTTGCATCTGGAATAAATTCCAACAGAAGGACGTGCTGTCTCCATCTCTTTCTTTTGGTTCGCATGTGGATTACCCTACCAAATACAGGAAAGCTTACCACTTTGCCTGGAGACGTGCACCTACCACTGTCTTGTGCTGTCCACCCCCCTATATTGGACTATGCAGAAGATAGGTCATCAGTAAAAATATCTCAGAAAACCCTAAAATCCTTTTAAGCTATATGTTTATAGAAAATAAAAATACGTCTTTATCCCCACTCATTTTATCCTCTTATTGTCCTGTACAAGCCAAATGGATCATTTCATGAGTCTCTTCAACCTAAATTCAATATAACACCTGTTACCTAAATAACAATGTATATGTTTTTTTCACAGCATTTTGTGCAACGTGTGATAGCAATGCAAGTTGTAGAAAAGATTTACTCGACTACACCTGTGTGTGTAATGAAGGCTTCAGTGGAGACGGATTTTCTTGTTACGATATCGATGAATGCAGCTCTTACGGATATTATTCAAGCGGCAAATGCGGCAGTCATGGTTACTGTGTCAACACATACGGCTCATACTACTGTAACTGTTACACAGGCTACACTTGGGATAATGCAACTTGTGTTGATGTGGATGAGTGTTCTTCACCCTCGCTGAACAACTGCGACCCAGCAGCAACATGTGTCAACTACTATGGATCCTATTCCTGCTATTGCCCCGAAGGATATTATGGAAATGGATATAAATGTGAGGTCGATGAATGTACAAGGGATGTTTGTGGATTTGGTAGAGAATGTACCAAATTCACCGGGTACCATAACTGCACTGATCCATGCTTTACCTATACCACCCTGAATGACCCCACCAGGAGCACATCATATTATGATTACTATTATTACTATTACTACTATTATGGACGTTCTGACTATTACCTAAGCGGTTGGTATCGATTTGTAGGTAGTGGCGGAGACCGCTTGGCAGATTTTTGTCCCTCTGTGGGTAGTTGTTACACCAGATATCCCATGTGGATGAATGGAACACATCCAGATCCCTCAGATGGAATCGTGAATCGTACAGTTTGCGCTAACTATTATGGTTATTGCTGCTATTGGACATCAGACGTGAAGATCAAGGCTTGTCCTGGGGGATTTTATGTGTATAAATTCAGCACGCCCCCTGAGTACTATTCTGGATATTGCACAGGTAAGAAAATAAAACTCATATGCAATCACATAATATACAGTACTTGGGAAAATATTTGAATCTTGAACAAAGGAGATTCTAATCTTATGTAAATAAACTTAAAGGGGTCTTCTCATTTGTTGTATGAAAAGTCCCTCTTTTTGCCAAAGCTGAGAGTTCCTTCAAAGAGTGACTCAGTTGGACCATGTATTACATTTGAATAGCCGTCATGTAATACCACATTTCTCATGCAGTGGCTACTGCAGGAAAGATGTGTAGCTGCTGTCAACTTTCACTCATGGTAACAGCTGATTACTGTTTGTACAGCTCTTAAAGGGGCTATTCACATGACCGCATCCGTTTTGCTGTCCTGCAAATCGAGAACCTGCAAAATACGGATGTGGTCTTGCATCCTGCACTTTTAGATAGCTCCATTGTAACAATGCCTATTTTTGTCTACAAAACGGACAAGGATAGGACATGTCCTATCTATCTATGATAAAAATCTCTTGTCATAGTCTCAAAATTGACATTTCTTATTTAAAGTGATATTTTGTGAACAGGACTGTGTCAGGAATAGATTTCAGCCTCACAATGCAAGTGATGAACGTATAACATGCATAAGATTGGACAAACCCTTTAGCCTGGAAATACATAGAACACTGCCATGACCAATGATAGGAATAAAGGGAATCATCAATAAGCATAAAAAGTGGTTTCTGTAAAAAAAATTAAAAACTTTCATTGCCCTTAGGGCCCCATAATCAATGGATCCTTAGGGGTCAGTGCTTCTCCAGGTATGGCAGCTTGTCCACATGGAAACATTTGGAGTCTCTGAAAGTCCAACCATCTGCACCTGATGCAACATTGGAGGACTCTTCTCCCTTTCTCATGCATCACACATAAGTAAAGATGAAGAGACCTCGTGAACGTAGCATCAGGTGAAGATGGACACAGCACTTTCAGACACTCACCATGTGTATCCATGTAAGAATCTGTACCTACACTGAATGAAGGGGCTGAATTACTCCTAATAAACATGGAACCAGGGACATAGTTATAGAGGAAGCACGGGAAGTGGCTTTTTTTGTGGCCCAAACTCAGAAGGGGCCCACCCAGAAGGAGGACTAACTTATTTTATTGTCAGGGCCCCCTCAACAGTATTATACAATGACACTGTAGGAAAGGGACGGACCGGCTTCCTGGCCTGGTCTGAGAGCGTGATCTTGACTAGCCTCAGGACTGGGGGTTGCATTGGAGGCGGGGATAGTGAAGAAGTTGTTGTGGGTGGCCCTATTTAAAAAATTTGTGTGGGCCCAGTAATTTTTAGTTATGCCACTGCATTGAACGGTGAGTATATGTCATGTAATATTTTTGGGGGGATTGAAACCCTTTGAAAATCTGTCATTATATAATGAACAGCAGCTAAAATCTTTCCTGACAGTTTCCAGGTAGAAAAAGATTGATACGACTTTTGCTTTTTTTAGATCCATCCACTGTTTCTGACTCTTGTGCCTGTGGTGAAAATGAAGAATGTAGAAAAGTTGGTGATCATTATCGCTGCTACTGCAAAGATGAGGACCTAAGTATGTTCAGATAAGTATGCTAGTGTTGCCTGAGCTTTGCTCCAGAGTGAGCCAGGGCTAGCTGCTATGATATCTCCCATATACTGCATACATAAAGGAGACCCTGTTCCCCTGTCTGTCTGTAGTACACTCTCTGAACCAGCAGCATAATGGAGGACAGTATAAAGCACCGAGCAGTGTAGTTGTGAACTTAGCACTGGAGTTTTTAGAAAACATACCAAGGGCTCATGCACACGAATGTATTTTCTTTCCATGTCCGTTCAATTTTTTTGTGGACCGTATGCAAAACGATTCATTTCAATGGAAGTTGTGCTTTCCATTTCTGTATGTCCATTTCGCAAAAAAACAAAAACATGTCCTATTATTGTCTGTAATATTCATTCATCCTGCAACCTGATTCCTCAGTGAGACAATAATCTGTCTCATCTCTGAAGATGGATTTCAGCAGGGAATGGAAAGTTATTGATCAGTGTAAGAGACCGAGGTGAAAAGTGGAATAAGAGACACTTTTTTTTGTAATAAGATATACTACAAAGTTTCTTATAGACTTATGCAAAGTTGTTTAAAACTATTTAAAAATCTTGCCAATTAGGAATATCGCAGCCATTTTCCAAGTACAGGTATTCCTGGTGGTCAGTGGTAGATGTAGCATCTAGTCCCATTTGGTGGACACTACATACAGATTGAAGTTCAGTGAGCTATTAAATCTGACCTTTAAGGGACTAGTTATTGTATATAGCTAGCTATATAATTTAGAATCCAACTAGTATTTTTATGTAGGTGGTGAAGTGACAGACCGCCAGACATTTTCTGAACTGTTCCTGAGTGTTTATAACCAAGGTGGATGTTCTGCTGTGTATGACATGAATTGTAGTGCAATCTACACTTTACCGTATATGATATTGTTTATCTTGGCATTGATTTTTCTTCCAACATAAGTGTTACTACCCCCATGCCTATTTCAAAATAGAGATAGGGACTTACTGTATGGGCCTAGGCACCATGACTGGTGAGAAGACATGGGAGAGTCCATAGGAGTCCATAGTAGAGATGCTACCTTGCTCACTCTGGGCAGAGCAAATTAGTCTTTATTAGGTACTGCCCTTCCCACAGAATTTCGGGGAAATGTTGGGTAAGTGCAGTGGATTAACCTGTATGTTCCTGTTATGTGCCCAATAAAAGTTGATTCAAAGATGTGCAGATATTCACATAATCAATGCTAACAATGTTGTGCCCTCTTTTTCAGCCATAAATGACATTAGTCCGGTGATTTCATGCAGTAGTCAGGAAATGAAAGCTTCCTTCAATAAATGTGCTCTGGAAAAATTCAGTCTGAACACCACAAACATACATCTCAAAGACAGCTACTGCACAGGATTTAATGATTTCAACTTGACAAACCTCATTTCTGTAGTATCTGTCTTGAAGACCGGAATCTGTGGAAATGAGCTGGAGGTATGTAGTGATGATGGAAACACAGGGAGAATATTTCATTCCCTTTGAGCTAGAAAATGGCATAAAAAAATTGTAAATTTTGGCACACATCATTTTTGCTAAAGAGTTTGAGCCTTCTTGCAACTTTCCGCCAAGCTTGCCACGTTCAAATAAAGGCCGGAAAGCGTTATCGGGAGGGCAGGGCCTCCGCAGCCTGGCGCATGTACTATATATAATTTCAGAAACTACTAGTGATGAGCGGCATAGGCAATATTTGAATTTGCAATATTTTGCTAATTTTTGGCTGAATATTCGCCATAAATTTGCAAGTTTCTCCAGTCATTGTTTATTTGATTGCAAAAATCGTCAAAGTAATATATTCGCGATTAGAATATTCAACACTATTCGCGAATATGAATATAAAGCACTATATTCTAAATATTAGCTAATTCTCGAAGTGGTGATATTTGCGATTAAAATTCGAGATTCGAATATTCGCGCTCAACACTAGAAACTACCATAAAATATATAGTAAATCTACACCATCAGGTGAGCTGGCGGAGATTTGCATTTCTGGCATACAGTCAGGCAAAGATGCAACAAATTAATTAAGAGGTCTGTGCCTCTTAATAAATGTGTTACACCAAAGTACTAATGGTGACACAACCCCATAAAAAAAATATAATAATAATAGTATTATTTATTTCCTCCTACAGAACAACGGCACACATGCCATCTATATGAACACCCTTTACCTATCCAAAAATACAGGAGAATCCTTAGGTGCAGACGATCAACTTACATTTGATTTTGCTTGTGTATATCCATTAGACATCGAAGTGTCCCTGGACACAGCTCTCAAGCCCTTTAAAAAGTAAGACACAGGGGTAATGTAATATGAATCTTTAATATGACATCTTATTCCTTTATAAGCACCCCCTTTGTCCACCGGTCATATGACAATATTTTCTTGTCTTTGTAATTGTTTTATCACTTGAATTTCTTGTGTGGTAAGGTTATTTCTTCTTAATGTTGCATTTCTCATTTTCCTTATATCTGTTTCTACACATTTGCGGAAAGTGGCTATTTCTTGTCCTATCTCTTGTCTTGGGCACATTTTAGATTTTTTTTTAATTCAAATTAACAATAGCATTTTCGTTTGATAGTCTCTGCTAATTTTTGTGATTGATTCTTTTTCCCTTTTCGTCTTCGTATCTTCTTCTTCCTATCTTTTGTGTTTGTTGTCTGTGACATTGTCTCTGAGTTATTCCTTGAGTGTAACCTGGTGATTGATGTTGATGTGTGCCCCGTGATTGAGTTGTCCTCTGTTGTTGTTGTAATGGTCTGTTGTCCCATTCCTGGTTGGTGTATCTGTGTCTCAAGTTGTATTTGTACAAAGGTGGTGGTGATGTCGGTGTCTTTGTTCTGGTGAATGATACCATGTTTGTTGAGTGCGTATCTTGTAATGCGGTGAAGTCCTGTCTAAGAAATTGGGATTTGACAATGTTTCATATCTATTGTTAACGGGGACATTGTATCTCACTTGTCCATTATTATTCCAATGTTCCTGTATTTGTCTATTATTATACTGTTTTGTATACTGTTCCTTCTGTTCCTCCTCATCATATACTTTTATTTATGATCTCCTGTTCTATTCTATCTAAGCCTTTATATATTCTCTCCTGCCCTGTGTTGAATTCTTCATGTTGTGGGAGTTTGTGTCGCGATCAGTGGGCCTGGAAACTAGAGAAGATACAGGTCACCTCCTAGACAGCCCTAATCCGGGCCCTGACTACCTATCAATATGAATAGACATTAATGGTAGGAATATTCATATGCTGTATACCTAGGCCCTGATTTCCCTATAAGTCCCTGAAATACGTATAGCACCAGATACAACCCATTCCTCCCCAGATGGACAAATGGAAGTCTCTGTCTCAGGCCCAGATACAACAACAGGGAATATAACAAATACAAAGAAATGGGACACTTAACTTCTGTAGAGATGGAAGAACAGAAACACCAGAGAGGATCTCACACCAGCTCAGCCAAACCCAAATGAAGCTATCAACTGCATAGTCAGAAGGGTGGGGTGAGACTATAAAAGGTAGAAGTGATGACCACTAAGCAACAGCTGAGAAAAGGGAAGTGGTCATTAACACTATCAACACTGAATCAATAGAAATTAAGGAGGCTATTAGATTCCTCCACGCTCAGCCAATATCCTTGATTTCCTGACATCAGTCACCTGAGGGACCGTGACAGTTTGTCAACTGAATCTTTCATTTTATTTATTTTTTCTGTTAATTCATCCAGAATCTGAGTTCTTCTTTTAATAATTAGCCATATTAATGCTACTGATTGTGTTGTAAAAAAAGAGCCCCATTGTTTATTGAACTCTTCATTGCACAAATCCAGTTTCTTGGTCTTCAAATATAAATGTCTCTACCATTTAAAATGATTATGGCCATTGAAGAAAGAGTTAGCATAACTCGGAAACGCGTCTGGTAATATTGGCAATCATTTGCAAAAATCCAAGACCCACCAAAACAACCCAATGACCTATTGATAAAAATCCAGACTTTGGAATACTAGCAGATGATGTGTGGAGCATTACACAAACGGGACATGAGATACCCTACCCTGTATAATTGAAGTCTAGGGAGTCAGGATACAGTGTTCTGGTAGTTACAACGTGGGACGCCGGGATTCAGTGGTTACATAACAGGTATCGCTACCCGTGCTGTAGACATATATAACGAGAGACGCCAAACTCAAGGTGAGTGCTGCAGCTACCACGTGGGACTCCACAGTGGATAGTAGCACATTACTCTTAACAGTGAGTACAGACTCTCGATTGTTACTGAATATACAGTATTAACTGTTATCAACATACAGGAGATCCAGAAACCAGTATATTGATAATGCAGAGTAACAAAATATTTCCATAGCAATACAATACTGGAATGGATTATTTGTTTATATATTGACATTAAGTTTCTCAATTGCCCTGGAAAGAAGGAAATACAATATTGTTACATAAGTTCTGTTTTATATATTGGAATCACAGAGACAACATTTCAAAATCAGTATAATATTGAACTACAAAATTGGACATTTACCTAGGTTGCAAGAAACACATGTATTAGAATTGTCCTATTGGTTGCTTCAATGGAGGTGAAGAGGGACATTATACAGGGCGTAATATAACTGTGGGGTATCTGGGTAAATTATATAGGGGGTAATATAACTGAGGAGGGCTATCAGGGTACATTATACAGGGGAAATATAACTGAGGAGGGCTATCAGGGACATTATACAGGGTAATATAAGTTATATTATCCCCTGTATAATGTCCCCTGATAGCCCTCCTCAGTTATATTACCCCCTATATAATTTATCCTGATACCCCTTAGTTATATAATATAACTGAGGGGTATCAGGGTACATTATACAGGGGGTAATATAAAGGAGGGGGTAGCAGGGTACATACTTTATATGCGTTATACTGTAATATAACTTATTATGGTAGTAGGGTGACCTACTAGGGTTTCAGCCAGCCAGGGAGGGCAGAGTTCTTGTAGTTAATCTGGACTGGAGCGAGCAGCTGGGCACCTTGAATGAACACTACACTATCACCGTCACGCCGCCACCCCCAGCTCACTGGCAGGCGCGCGGGCCGACATGTACGCAGTTTCAGGCGGCTCTTCCTTCCACGTCAACTCTGCTGTGTCCAGCCCAGACAGCACCACTCCCAGCCTGCGCCTGCACGGCTCTGCCTCCGCCCCCTATGTGAATTACTAAGCCGCTGCCCACCGGCAGCATGCAGGTATTTTAATTTACAGTGCGGCGGGGTCAGCACGTTAAACGGGAATCTGTGTGGGGCAAGCAGGGGGGCAAAGAATAACATGGGGGGGCAATTGCCCCCCTGTAACAACGCCAGTGCATACAATTACAAAAGTATTTAGATCCAGGTGCTGGTTTGAAATATGCTAAATATTTTTCATGGGACAACCCTTTTAGAAGACACTAGTTTTATGAATACCACTTGGTAGAAGGGGGTGCTACAGATTTTTGAGGTCCAGACTCCAGAAGCATTAATTTATGTCTCTAATGCTAAAACAATATTGTAGCAACATAACCCATGCTTTTCTTACCTTACAGCTCAACTATAATTGTCCCAGGGAATCTAGAGGTAACTATGGCTCTCTACACTGACTCGACCTACACATCACCCTATCAAGGATCTGCAGTTATACTGACATCCCAAACCAATCTGTTTGTTGGAATTCTCCTGAAGCTAGCAGATGTTTCTCAATATTATGTGCTAATAAAGAATTGCTATGCTACACCTTCATTGAACTCCACAATAAAATATGACATCATTAAGGACAGGTATGTACTTCATTAACATATATTCTCAGTCGCTTGGCCTCATATCCGGCATTTACCATTCATTATATGCAGTGTGGGTTCCTTGACCAAACCAGAGGATGTAATTCCGTGGACGTGTCCTCCACCTATACAGAACGTGAGCACGTCCACTTTTCAAGTTTTTCTGCCTTGTAAACCCTATTGTTATCGTTGCACATATCACGAGTGAGGTCTAGTAGGTTATTAGTGGACCATCCCATAAGAAATAGACCCTAGTGGCAAACATTTGTTTCCAAAGTCATTTTTAAGATGGGGTTGTCTTCTGCTGTACCATTGTAGATTAGACTCAGCAAAGAATCACCTGGTATTCTTGTGGGTCAGACCAAACCCGCTTACAGTTTTAAATTCATGTATGATGCTGAAATAACTCCAGATGGGTTATGCTCTTTTCTTCCAGCTGCCCCAGCAAGCAAGACTCTAGCATTAATGTGATAGAAAATGGAGGGTCTTTGCATGGACGATTTTCTGTTAAGCTTTTTGGATACGTAAAGGATTCGGATGTTGTGTATCTGCAATGCGACATCCATCTTTGTAACAGCGCCTGCGCACCGGTGAGTTTCGTCTTAATAAATAATAGGAAACATCTGTATGGTTCATGTATCAATTAGTGTGAAAGAACATAAGGAATGATGGGCAAAAATCTGACAACTGGTTGAAATGCTTCACCTGCGGTTTAATTGGAGTAGTCAGGCAACTGTTTCTAGTCTGTTCACTGACAGTAAGCAAAACGGTGAAGAATTGAATGACACATCATATAAATGTTAAAGGCTATTGGCAATTAGTTTTTATGTTTGCATTTTACTCATTTTGGGCTAAAAATCATTTTTTTCTTTTTCAATTGGCCTGTATAAAAAATGTTCAGACGTGTTTGAGATACAAGGGTTAAAAATCAGTCTGTTTGCAGAGTATCACTCCTCAGTTCTCATATTATAATCGGTTTTATAAGAGTTTAGCTATAGTAAGTGCTTATGAGTAGAGTTGAGCGAACACCTGGATGTTCGGGTTCGAGAAGTTCGGCCGAACATCCCGGAAATGTTCGGGTTCGGGATCCGAACCCGATCCGAACTTCGTCCCGAACCCGAACCCCATTGAAGTCAATGGGGACCCGAACTTTTCGGCACTAAAACGGCTGTAAAACAGCCCAGGAAAGGGCTAGAGGGCTGCAAAAGGCAGCAACATGTAGGTAAATCCCCTGCAAACAAATGTGGATAGGGAAATGAATTAAAATAAAAATTAAATAAATAAAAATTAACCAAAATCAATTGGAGAGAGGTTCCATAGCAGAGAATCTGGCTTCCCGTCACCCACCACTGGAACAGTCCATTCTCAGATATTTAGGCCCCGGCACCCAGGCAGAGGAGAGAGGTCCCGTAACAGACAATCTGGCTTCATGTCAGCAGAGAATCAGTCTTCATGTCATAGCAGAGAATCAGGCTTCACGTCACCCACCACTGTAAGAGTCCATTTTCATAAATTTAGGCCCAGCACCCAGGCAGAGGAGAGAGGTCCCGTAACAGACAATCTGGCTTCATGTCAGCAGAGAATCAGTCTTCATATCATAGCAGAGAATCAGGCTTCACGTCAGCCACCAATGCAACAGTCCATTGTCAGATATTTAGGCCCAGCACCCAGGCAGAGGAGAGGGGTCCCGTAACAGAGGATCTGGCTTCATGTCAGCAGAGAATCAGTCTTCATGTCATAGCAGAGAATCAGGCTTCACGTCACCCACCACTGTAAGAGTCCATTGTCATAAATTTAGGCCCAGCACCCAGGCAGAGGAGAGAGGTCCCGTAACAGACAATCTGGCTTCATGTCAGCAGAGAATTAGTCTGCATGTCATAGCAGAGAATCAGGCTTCACGTCAGCCACCACTGCAACAGTCCATTGTCATAAATTCAGGCCCAGCACCCAGGCAGAGGAGAGAGGTCCCGTAACAGACAATCTGGCTTCATGTCAGCAGAGAATCAGTCTGCATGTCATAGCAGAGAATCAGGCTTCACGTCACCCACCACTGTAAGAGTCCATTGTCATAAATTTAGGCCCAGCACCCAGGCAGAGGAGAGAGGTCCCGTAACAGACAATCTGGCTTCATGTCAGCAGAGAATTAGTCTGCATGTCATAGCAGAGAATCAGGCTTCACGTCAGCCACCACTGCAACAGTCCATTGTCATAAATTCAGGCCCAGCACCCAGGCAGAGGAGAGAGGTCCCGTAACAGACAATCTGGCTTCATGTCAGCAGAGAATCAGTCTGCATGTCATAGCAGAGAATGAGGCTTCACGTCACCCACCACTGCAACAGTCCATTTTCATAAATTTAGGCCCAGCACCCAGGCAGAGGAGAGAGGTCCCGTAACAGAGGATCTGGCTTCATGTCACCAGAGAATCAGTCTGCATGTCATAGCAGAGAATCAGGCTTCACGTCACCCACCACTGCAACAGTCCATTTTCATAAATTTAGGCCCAGCACCCAGGCAGAGGAGAGAGGTCCCGTAACAGACAATCTGGCTTCATGTCAGCAGAGAATCAGTCTTCATATCATAGCAGAGAATCAGGCTTCACGTCAGCCACCAATGCAACAGTCCATTGTCAGATATTTAGGCCCAGCACCCAGGCAGAGGAGAGAGGTCCCGTAACAGAGGATCTGGCTTCATGTCAGCAGAGAATCAGTCTTCATGTCATAGCAGAGAATCAGGCTTCACGTCACCCACCACTGTAAGAGTCCATTGTCATAAATTTAGGCCCAGCACCCAGGCAGAGGAGAGAGGTCCCGTAACAGACAATCTGGCTTCATGTCAGCAGAGAATTAGTCTGCATGTCATAGCAGAGAATCAGGCTTCACGTCAGCCACCACTGCAACAGTCCATTGTCATAAATTCAGGCCCAGCACCCAGGCAGAGGAGAGAGGTCCCGTAACAGACAATCTGGCTTCATGTCAGCAGAGAATCAGTCTGCATGTCATAGCAGAGAATCAGGCTTCACGTCACCCACCACTGTAAGAGTCCATTGTCATAAATTTAGGCCCAGCACCCAGGCAGAGGAGAGAGGTCCCGTAACAGACAATCTGGCTTCATGTCAGCAGAGAATTAGTCTGCATGTCATAGCAGAGAATCAGGCTTCACGTCAGCCACCACTGCAACAGTCCATTGTCATAAATTCAGGCCCAGCACCCAGGCAGAGGAGAGAGGTCCCGTAACAGACAATCTGGCTTCATGTCAGCAGAGAATCAGTCTGCATGTCATAGCAGAGAATGAGGCTTCACGTCACCCACCACTGCAACAGTCCATTTTCATAAATTTAGGCCCAGCACCCAGGCAGAGGAGAGAGGTCCCGTAACAGAGGATCTGGCTTCATGTCACCAGAGAATCAGTCTGCATGTCATAGCAGAGAATCAGGCTTCACGTCACCCACCACTGCAACAGTCCATTTTCATAAATTTAGGCCCAGCACCCAGGCAGAGGAGAGAGGTCCCGTAACAGAGGATCTGGCTTCATGTCACCAGGGAATCAGTCTGCATGTCATAGCAGAGAATCAGGCTTCACGTCAGCCACCACTGCAACAATCCATTGGCATATATTTAGGCCTAGCACACAGGCAGAGGAGAGAGGTCCCGTAACAGACAATCTGGCTTCATGTCAGCAGAGAATCAGTCTGCATGTCATAGCAGAGAATGAGGCTTCACGTCAGCCACCACTGCAACAATCCATTGGCATATATTTAGGCCTAGCACACAGGCAGAGGAGAGAGGTCCTGTAACAGACAATCTGGCTTCATGTCAGCAGAGAATCAGTCTTCATATCATAGCAGAGAATCAGGCTTCACGTCAGCCACCAATGCAACAGTCCATTGTCAGATATTTAGGCCCAGCACCCAGGCAGAGGAGAGAGGTCCCGTAACAGAGGATCTGGCTTCATGTCAGCAGAGAATCAGTCTTCATGTCATAGCAGAGAATCAGGCTTCACGTCACCCACCACTGTAAGAGTCCATTTTCATAAATTTAGGCCCAGCACCCAGGCAGAGGAGAGAGGTCCCGTAACAGAGGATCTGGCTTCATGTCAGCAGAGAATCAGTCTGCATGTCATAGCAGAGAATCAGGCTTCACGTCAGCCACCACTGCAACAGTCCATTGTCATAAATTTAGGCCCAGCACCCAGGCAGAGGAGAGAGGTCCCGTAACAGACAATCTGGCTTCATGTCAGCAGAGAATTAGTCTGCATGTCATAGCAGAGAATCAGGCTTCACGTCAGCCACCACTGCAACAGTCCATTGTCATAAATTTAGGCCCAGCACCCAGGCAGAGGAGAGAGGTCCCGTAACAGACAATCTGGCTTCATGTCAGCAGAGAATTAGTCTGCATGTCATAGCAGAGAATCAGGCTTCACGTCAGCCACCACTGCAACAGTCCATTCTCATAAATTCAGGCCCAGCACCCAGGCAGAGGAGAGAGGTCCCGTAACAGACAATCTGGCTTCATGTCAGCAGAGAATCAGTCTGCATGTCATAGCAGAGAATCAGGCTTCACGTCACCCACCACTGTAAGAGTCCATTGTCATAAATTTAGGCCCAGCACCCAGGCAGAGGAGAGAGGTCCCGTAACAGACAATCTGGCTTCATGTCAGCAGAGAATTAGTCTGCATGTCATAGCAGAGAATCAGGCTTCACGTCAGCCACCACTGCAACAGTCCATTGTCATAAATTCAGGCCCAGCACCCAGGCAGAGGAGAGAGGTCCCGTAACAGACAATCTGGCTTCATGTCAGCAGAGAATCAGTCTGCATGTCATAGCAGAGAATGAGGCTTCACGTCACCCACCACTGCAACAGTCCATTTTCATAAATTTAGGCCCAGCACCCAGGCAGAGGAGAGAGGTCCGTAACAGAGGATCTGGCTTCATGTCACCAGAGAATCAGTCTGCATGTCATAGCAGAGAATCAGGCTTCACGTCACCCACCACTGCAACAGTCCATTTTCATAAATTTAGGCCCAGCACCCAAGCAGAGGAGTGAGGTCCCTTAACAGAGGATCTGGCTTCATGTCAGCAGAGAATCAGTCTGCATGTCATAGCAGAGAATCAGGCTTCACGTCACCCACCACTGTAAGAGTCCATTTTCATAAATTTAGGCCCAGCACCCAGGCAGAGGAGAGAGGTCCCGTAACAGAGGATCTGGCTTCATGTCAGCAGAGAATCAGTCTGCATGTCATAGCAGAGAATGAGGCTTCACGTCAGCCACCACTGCAACAGTCCATTGGCATATATTTAGGCCCTGGCACCCAGACAGAGGAGAGGTTCATTCAACTTTGGGTAGCCTTGCAATATAATGGTAAAATGAAAATAAAAATAGGATTGAATGAGGAAGTGCCCTGGAGTCCAATAATATATGGTTATGGGGAGGTAGTTAATGTCTAATCTGGACAAGGGACGGACAGGTCCTGTGGGATCCATGCCTGGTTCATTTTTATGAACGTCAGCTTGTCCACATTGGCTGTAGACAGGCGGCTGCGTTTGTCTGTAATGACGCCCCCTGCCGTGCTGAATACACGTTCAGACAAAACGCTGGCTGCCGGGCAGGCCAGCACCTCCAAGGCATAAAAGGCTAGCTCTGGCCACGTGGACAATTTAGAGACCCAGAAGTTGAATGGGGCCGAACCATCAGTCAGTACGTGGAGGGGTGTGCACACGTACTGTTCCACCATGTTAGTGAAATGTTGCCTCCTGCTAACACGTTGCGTATCAGGTGGTGGTGCAGTTAGCTGTGGCGTGTTGACAAAAGTTTTCCACATCTCTGCCATGCTAACCCTGCCCTCAGAGGAGCTGGCCGTGACACAGCTGCCTTGGCGACCTCTTGCTCCTCCTCTGCCTTGGCCTTGGGCTTCCACTTGTTCCCCTGTGACATTTGGGAATGCTCTCAGTAGCGCGTCTACCAACGTGCGCTTGTACTCGCACATCTTCCTATCACGCTCCAGTGCAGGAAGTAAGGTGGGCACATTGTCTTTGTAGCGTGGATCCAGCAGGGTGGCAACCCAGTAGTCCGCACAGGTTAAAATGTGGGCAACTCTGCTGTCGTTGCGCAGGCACTGCAGCATGTAGTCGCTCATGTGTGCCAGGCTGCCCAGGGGTAAGGACAAGCTGTCCTCTGTGGGAGGCGTATCGTCATCGTCCTGCCTTTCCCCCCAGCCACGCACCAGTGATGGACCCGAGCTGCGTTGGGTGCCACCCCGCTGTGACCATGCTTCATCCTCATCCTCCTCCACCTCCTCCTCATCCTCGTCCTCCTCGTCCTCCAGTAGTGGGCCCTGGCTGGCCACATTTGTACCTGGCCTCTGCTGTTGCAAAAAACCTCCCTCTGAGTCACTTCGAAGAGACTGGCCTGAAAGTGCTAAAAATGACCCCTCTTCTTCCTCCTCCTCCTCCTCCTGGGCCACCTCCTCTTCCATCATCGCCCTAAGTGTTTTCTCAAGGAGACATAGAAGTGGTATTGTAACGCTGATAACGGTGTCATCGCCACTGGCCATGTTGGTGGAGTACTCAAAACAGCGCAACAGGGCACACAGGTCTCGCATGGAGGCCCAGTCATTGGTGGTGAAGTGGTGCTGTTCTGTAGTGCGACTGACCCGTGCGTGCTGCAGCTGAAACTCCACTATGGCCTGCTGCTGCTCGCACAGTCTGTCCAGCATGTGCAAGGTGGAGTTTCCACCTGGTGGGCACGTCGCATATGAGGCGGTGAGCGGGAAGGCCGAAGTTACGCTGTAGCGCAGACAGGCGAGCAGCAGCAGGATGTGAACGCCGGAAGCGCGAACAGACGGCCCGCACTTTATGCAGCAGCTCTGACATGTCGGGGTAGTTGTGAATGAACTTCTGCACCACCAAATTCAGCACATGCGCCAAGCAAGGGATGTGCGTCAAATTGGCTAGTCCCAGAGCTGCAACGAGATATCGCCCATTATCACACACCACCAGGCCGGGCTTGAGGCTCACCGGCAGCAACCACTCGTCGGTCTGTTGTTCAATACCCCGCCACAACTCCTGTGCGGTGTGGGGCCTGTCCCCCAAACATATGAGTTTCAGAATGGCCTGCTGACGTTTACCCCGGGCTGTGCTGAAGTTGGTGGTGAAGGTGTGTGGCTGACTGGATGAGCAGGTGGAAGAAGAGGAGGAGGAAGCCGAGAAGGAGGAGGTGGCAACAGGAGGCAAAGAATGTTGCCCTGCGATCCTTGGCGGCGGAAGGACGTGCGCCAAACAGCTCTCCGCCTGGGGCCCAGCTGCCACTACATTTACCCAGTGTGCAGTTAGGGAGATATAGCGTCCCTGGCCGTGCTTACTGGTCCACGTATCTGTGGTTAGGTGGACCTTGCTACAGATGGCGTTGCGCAGTGCACACTTGATTTTATCGGATACTTGGTTGTGCAGGGAAGGCACGGCTCTCTTGGAGAAGTAGTGCCGGCTGGGAACAACATACTGTGGGACAGCAAGCGACATGAGCTGTTTGAAGCTGTCTGTGTCCACCAGCCTAAATGACAGCATTTCATAGGCCAGTAGTTTAGAAATGCTGGCATTCAGGGCCAGGGATCGAGGGTGGCTAGGTGGGAATTTACGCTTTCTATCAAATGTTTGTGAGATGGAGAGCTGAACGCTGGCGTGTGACATGGTTGAGACGCTTGGTGACGGAGGTGGTGGTGGTGGTGTTGGTGGTACATCCCCTGTTTGCTGGGCGGCAGGTGCCAACGTTCCTCCAGAGGCGGAGGAAGAGGCCGAGGCGGCAGCAGCAGAATAGGCCGAGGCGGCAGCAGCAGAAGAGGTAGCAGGGGGAGCCTGAGTGACTTCCTTGGTTTTAAGGTGTTTACTCCACTGCAGTTCATGCTTTGCATGCAGGTGCCTGGTCATGCAGGTTGTGCTCAGGTTCAGAACGTTAATGCCTCGCTTCAGGCTCTGATGGCACAGCGTGCAAACCACTCGGGTCTTGTCGTCAGCACATTGTTTGAAGAAGTGCCATGCCAGGGAACTCCTTGAAGCTGCCTTTGGGGTGCTCGGTCCCAGATGGCGGCGGTCAGTAGCAGGCGGAGTCTCTTGGCGGCGGGTGTTCTGCTTTTGCCCACTGCTCCCTCTTTTGCTACGCTGTTGGCTCGGTCTCACCACTGCCTCTTCCTCCGAACTGTGAAAGTCAGTGGCACGACCTTCATTCCATGTGGGGTCTAGGACCTCATCGTCCCCTGCATCGTCTTCCACCCAGTCTTGATCCCTGACCTCCTGTTCAGTCTGCACACTGCAGAAAGACGCAGCAGTTGGCACCTGTGTTTCGTCATCATCAGAGACATGCTGAGGTGGTATTCCCATGTCCTCATCATCAGGAAACATAAGTGGTTGTGCGTCAGTGCATTCTATGTCTTTCACCGCTGGGGAAGGGCTAGGTAGATGCCCTTGGGAAACCCTGCCAGCGGAGTCTTCAAACAGCATAAGAGACTGCTGCATAACTTGAGGCTGAGACAGTTTCCCTGGTATGCATGGGGGTGATGTGACAGACTGATGGGGTTGGTTTTTAGGCGCCATCTGTGCGCTTTCTGCAGAAGACTGGGTGGGAGATAATGTGAACGTGCTGGATCCACTGTCGGCCACCCAATTGACTAATGCCTGTACCTGCTCAGGCCTTACCATCCTTAGAACGGCATTGGGCCCCACCATATATCGCTGTAAATTCTGGCGGCTACTGGGACCTGAGGTAGTTGGTACACTAGGACGTGTGGATGTGGCAGAACGGCCACGTCCTCTCCCAGCACCAGAGGGTCCACTAACACCACCACGACCATGTCCACGTCCGCGTCCCTTACTAGATGTTTTTCTCATTGTTATGGTTCACCACAACAACAAATATATTATTTGGCCCAATGTATTGTATTCAAATTCAGCGGGATATAAATTTGAGGCCTAGTATTTAGGCGCTGGGTGACCGGTATGGATTTACTAACAGAATTAGACTTGGAAATGCACAGTAGCGTGTGTGTGAAGTTATTCTGAATGACCCTATGTGCACCTTGAATATTATATACCCTTTTTGGGATAGATTTCAAATAGCTCTGATATAGCAGGAACCACTAAATTATGAAATTGCTAAATTGGGAATTGTATTTCAACCCAGAACAAAAAATGTGCTTTGACGGACACTAAATATCTTGCCCAGCAACAACAGTACAGCGGTAACGAGAGATTTAGCGGGATATAAATTTGAGGCCTAGTATTTAGGCGCTGGGTGACAGGTATGGATTTAGTGACAGAATTAGACTGGGATATGCACAGTAGCGTGTGTGTGTGAAGTTATTCTGAATGACCCTATGTGCACCTTGAATATTATATACCCTTTTAGGGATAGATTTCAAATAGCTCTGATATAGCAGAAACCACTAAATTATGAAATTGCTAAATTGGGAATTGTATTTCAACCCAGAACAAAAAATGTGCTTTGACGGACACTAAATAACTTTCCCAGCCACAACAGGACAGCGGTAACGAGAGATTTAGCGGGATATAAATTTGAGGCCTAGTATTTAGGCGCTGGGTGACAGGTATGGGTTTAGTGACAGAATTAGACTTGGAAATGCACAGTAGCGGGTGTGTGTGAAGTTATTCTGAATGACCCTATGTGCACCTTCAATATGATCTACCCTTTTAGGGATAGATTTCAAATAGCTCTGATATAGCAGAAACCACTAAATTATGAAATTGCTAAATTGGGAATTGTATTTCAACCCAGAACAAAAAATGTGCTTTGACGGACACTAAATAACTTTCCCAGCCACAACAGGACAGCGGTAACGAGAGATTTAGCGGGATATAAATTTGAGGCCTAGTATTTAGGCGCTGGGTGACAGGTATGGGTTTAGTGACAGAATTAGACTTGGAAATGCACAGTAGCGGGTGTGTGTGAAGTTATTCTGAATGACCCTATGTGCACCTTCAATATGATCTACCCTTTTAGGGATAGATTTCAAATAGCTCTGATATAGCAGAAACCACTAAATTATGAAATTGCTAAATTGGGAATTGTACTTCAACCCAGAACAAAAAATGTGCTTTGACGGACACTAAATAACTTTCCCAGCCACAACAGGACAGCGGTAACGAGAGATTTAGCGGGATATAAATTTGAGGCCTAGTATTTAGGCGCTGGGTGACCGGTATGGATTTAGTGACAGAATTAGACTGGGATATGGCCAAAAAATAACCACACTATTGCTGGTTAAATGCACTTGGTGACGGGCGCAGCTTGCCCCTGATGTAGTATATGGCCAAAAAATGAACAGACTATTGCTGGTTAAATGCACTTGGTGTCACAGCTTGACCAACCACACTACTGAGGGTTAAATGCACTTGGTGACGGGCGCAGCTTGCCCCTGATGTAGTATATGGCCAAAAAATAAACAGACTATTGCTGGTTAAATGCACTTGGTGTGACAGCTTCACCCTGATGTAGGCTTTAGCCAAAAAACAACCACACCATTGAGGGTTAAATGCACTTGGTGACAGGCGCAGCTTGCCCCTGATGTAGTATATGGCCAAAAAATGAACAGACTATTGCTGGTTAAATGCACTTGGTGTGACAGCTTCACCCTGATGTAGGCTTTAGCCAAAAAACAACCACACCATTGAGGGTTAAATGCACTTGGTGACAGGCGCAGCTTGCCCCTGATGTAGTATATGGCCAAAAAATGAACAGACTATTGCTGGTTAAATGCACTTGGTGTGACAGCTTCACCCTGATGTAGGCTTTAGCCAAAAAACAACCACACCATTGAGGGTTAAATGCACTTGGTGACAGGCGCAGCTTGCCCCTGATGTAGTATATGGCCAAAAAATGAACAGACTATTGCTGGTTAAATGCACTTGGTGTGACAGCTTCACCCTGATGTAGGCTTTAGCCAAAAAACAACCACACCATTGAGGGTTAAATGCACTTGGTGACAGGCGCAGCTTGCCCCTGATGTAGTATATGGCCAAAAAATGAACAGACTATTGCTGGTTAAATGCACTTGGTGTGACAGCTTCACCCTGATGTAGGCTTTAGCCAAAAAACAACCACACCATTGAGGGTTAAATGCACTTGGTGACAGGCGCAGCTTGCCCCTGATTTAGTATATGGCCAAAAAATGAACAGACTATTGCTGGTTAAATGCACTTGGTGTGACAGCTTCACCCTGATGTAGGCTTTAGCCAAAAAACAACCACACCATTGAGGGTTAAATGCACTTGGTGACAGGCGCAGCTTGCCCCTGATTTAGTATATGGCCAAAAAATGAACAGACTATTGCTGGTTAAATGCACTTGGTGTGACAGCTTCACCCTGATGTAGGCTTTAGCCAAAAAACAACCACACCATTGAGGGTTAAATGCACTTGGTGACAGGCGCAGCTTGCCCCTGATTTAGTATATGGCCAAAAAATGAACAGACTATTGCTGGTTAAATGCACTTGGTGTGACAGCTTCACCCTGATGTAGGCTTTAGCCAAAAAACAACCACACCATTGAGGGTTAAATGCACTTGGTCGCAGCTTGGATGCACTTGGTCGCAGCACCGCACAAGACACAAAATGGCCGCCGATCACCCCATAAAAATGTGACTGACAAACGGTCTGGGCAGCCTAAAAACAGTGAGCAATTGAGGATCAGCAGCTCAATGATCCACAGCTGCAGATCGATCAGTTAATCAAGTCCTTTGGAGGAGTTAATCTGCCTAATCTCGCCCTACTGTCGCAGCTGCAACCTCTCCCTACGCTAATCAGAGCAGAGTGACGGGCGGCGCTATGTGACTCCAGCTTAAATAGAGGCTGGGTCACATGGTGCTCTGGCCAATCACAGCCATGCCAATAGTAGGCATGGCTGTGACGGCCTCTTGGGGCAAGTAGTATGACGCTTGTTGATTGGCTGCTTTGCAGCCTTTCAAAAAGCGCCAAGAAAGCGTCACAAAAGCGCCAAGAAAGCGACGAACACCGAACCCGAACCCGGACTTTTACGAAAATGTCCGGGTTCGGGTCCGTGTCACGGACACCCCAAAATTCGGTACGAACCCGAACTATACAGTTCGAGTTCGCTCATCCCTACTTATGAGGTCAGGAGATCAGAGATAAGGCTTCACTTGAGCCATCAGCTGACTGGACAGAGAAGTGATATTCTGCAAACTGATTAATTTTTAACCCTTGTAACTCAGAAATGGCTGAACTGTCTTTAATAAAAACCTATTGAAAAAATAATAATAAGTTTTAGCCCAAAATGAGTAAATTGCAATAATAAAAAATTGCCTTAAAGGTGTCCATATCCTGTAAGATTTTCTATGAAACCAAATTTTGACGTTTCTAAGAGACATTATTAGCAGTTATGACTGCTAATAGTCCAGGCCTCAGACCACCACTGACCCTTGGAACAGAAGGGAACAGATGCTCTGCTTTAAACTCTTCCACTTCACATCCTTTCTGCTCTGTTCACAATTATCTTACACACGGGCATATAAACACCACTGGGCCACCCCAATGGAAACTGGAGAGCCACTGAGTAAGAGTCAACTTAGGCTGGTCATGTTCTGTATTACATGGACAGTGGACACCAATTGTTTTGAAGGGCCTATGCAGGACTACATTTCCTCTGTTTTTAGAGAAAGAATTGTCTGGGTGATATCATCTAACAGTAATAATGACTGTTGCAGCTTTAACATTTGCATCGAATCCTTTTACTTTTAGACTTGCAATGGAGTGAGGGCAATGAGCACCTCCGATACCGTGTCGACTAACGCCACTTTGACTTTGGGCCCTATCATTAGAAAAGGTTTGTATATTTTAATGTTTTTGATTTTTGCATTATTAATATATGGTAATCAACGTTTATTGTATCGTTTATATATTGTCTTGGATACTATAAGGCATCAATGGTTAATCAGATTCTGCATTGTAAGAAATATCTCACTTTTCTGCTTCCTAATTATCAGTGTGCCATTTGTAGAATCTAGACTCATTGGAACCAGCACAGGAATAATGCACAATGTGAGGTTATAGTGCAGGGATACAATGAGATGTCACTGCATAGAGATAACACACATGATAACGTAACATTAAGGCCTCATGCACCCGGCCGTTGCTTGGCTGTTCCATGCATTGGGGACCGCAATTTGCAGTACCCAATGTACGGGCACTATCCATGTGGATTCCGCAGACGGATCCAGACCCATTCAACTTGAATGGGTCCGTGATCCATCCGCACTGAAAAAATAGAATCAACTTGGAGGATAACAAGCTGAACTGGATGGACAGATGTCTTTTTTCAGCCTTTTAAACTATGTTACTATGTATGTTCTTTTTTTTTTGCGGTGCGGAGGCACGGAAAGAAACCCCATGGAAGCAGTCCATAGTGCTTCCGTGGGGTTCCATGCCTCCGTTCCGCACTGCCCCTTCTGAATTGCAGACCCATTCAACTGATATAACCTATTCAAGTATAATATTGCACAATGATGTCATAGTACAATGATAATGCAGAGGAAAAGTGCACACAGCAGAGGCACAACAAATAAATATGCAGCATCACAGCAAAACTTAGTGAAGAAAAAAAGCGGATCCTGTAAAAAAAAAAAAAAGTATACTGTAATAAATACGGATTCTAAAAGGATCTTGAGCATCCGTTATGCATAGTATTTTGCGTCTGTCTCAGCCATTTCTGTCTGAGATCCATTTTTTTAGACGGAAAAAAGTCTGGAAAATAATACATGACAGACTGCAATGGCTTCCATGATGTGAACCCGAACTTAGAAAGACATTATCCAACTAGTGTAAAGTAGAACTGGCTTAGTTGCCCATAGCAGTCAAGATTACTCTTTTCATTTTCCAAAGGAGCTCTAAAAAAAAGTGAAAGATGGGATCTGATTGGTGGCTATGGGCAACTAATCCAGTTCTACTTTACACCGGTTTTGATAAATCTCTCCCATTCAGTTTTTTTATACTCCTCTTCAATCGTGCACAGTCACCTTTAATTGCCTCTGAGGTGGGACATCTCATAAGATTTTATCTCCATTGCAGCTGTTTTACCTGTTATCTTGGAACTTACACTTATTTTTGGGATCCAGAGTTAGGGCTTGTTCTGTATCGATGTGTTTTCTCTAATGGTGTTTCTTTGTATCTGCAGGTGATATTATCTACGTCATTGGAGGTAAGGGCTTGATTCTTAATGGTCAAAATATTAGTGATAAAAAAAATAACTTGTCTGCAGGGAAAATATCCCCCCTAGGAAACTGTCTATGTAGATTCTTATTCATCCAGGTCATGGTGTATCAGTAGTAAAAAGTCAGTAAAATAAAAGAGACGCACACATTGAGAGGATCCCTGGAGGAAAGGAGGTAGTGTAGGCAGATGGGTGTTCACCTTAAATGGTTGTGCAGGAGGCACCTCAAGGTGTTCTTCTGATCCACCGTCACGAGCAGAGCCACTTATCCTCCATCTTTACCGTGTTTCTAGCAAAAAAGTCAGAGCAACTGGACATGTATTTTCTATTAAAGACGTTTCGCTATTCATCTGACTGGCTTTCTCAATTAGAATGACTTGGACAAGGAATCTCCAAATATTAAAAACTGGAGATTCACCACTTTTGAGTCACCAATATTTAATGCCGGGGATTCCTTGTACATGTGGAGGAGCTTCTTGATATCAGGGAAGAGAAGTATGGATCTGAAGGGCAGTGTTTTTAGTGTATGTGGCAATACTTCCTGCTCCAACTTCCCGGCCTCTACATTCAACATCTCTGGACGCAGATAATGCTGCAGATCTCCTCTCCTGCACTGTGCGTGCAGCTAAAGTTTGCGGGCTCTTTGAACATTTAAAGACTACTAGTGTTGATCGAGAACCAAAGTGCTTGGGTGTTCCAGTAGAACACTTTGGGATGCTTGGGTGCTCTACAGAGCACTCGAGCACAATGGAATTGAATGTGAGAACCCAAGCATTAAAGCAGGCACCCCCTGCTCTAAAGAGTGGAGGGTGTCTAGTTTATAGGAAAAGGTCATAAATTGATGGAAACACCACTGAAATGGTTCAGGAACAGCATGAGGAGGTTGTCTGGATGCATCTTGGACTCCCAGGTCGCTGCTGGGAACGATGTTGTCCGAGTAGTACGCCACTTTTACAGACTGACAATAATACGGACCAAACCGAAGATAAAATCGATTTTAGAGGAAAAATTGTTAGGAAACATTCTTTCCTGTATATTTACTTGTATATAAAATGCAAGTACTGCCAAAAATTACAAGGAAGAGGCACTCTGATACAACCTGCATATCACATAAAGCAGGGCCTCATTCACATTGTGGTCCAATTGTTCAGTTAGGACTCATAAATAGGGATGAGCGAACTCGAACTGTATAGTTCGGGTTCGTACCGAATTTTGGGGTGTCCGTGACACGGACCCGAACCCGGACATTTTCGTAAAAGTCCGGGTTCGGTGTTCGTCGCTTTCTTGGCGCTTTTGTGACGCTTTCTTGGCGCTTTCTGAAAGGCTGCAAAGCAGCCAATCAACAAGCGTCATACTACTTGCCCCAAGAGGCCGTCACAGCCATGCCTACTATTGGCATGGCTGTGATTGGCCAGAGCACCATGTGACCCAGCCTCTATTTAAGCTGGAGTCACATAGCGCCGCCCGTCACTCTGCTCTGATTAGCGTAGGGAGAGGTTGCGGATGCGACAGTAGGGCGAGATTAGGCAGATTAACTCCTCCAAAGGACTTCACTTGATTAATCGATCGATCTGCAGCTGTGCATCATTGAGCTGCTGAAATTCAAATGCTCACTCACTGTTTTTAGGCTGCCCAGACCGTTTGTCAGTCACTTTTTTCTGGGGTGATCGGCGGCCATTTTGTGTCTTGTGCGGTGCTGCGACCAAGTGCATCCAAGCTGCGACCAAGTGCATTTAACCCTCAATGGTGTGGTTGTTTTTTGGCTAAAGCCTACATCAGGGTGAAGCTGTCACACCAAGTGCATTTAACCAGCAATAGTCTGTTCATTTTTTGGCCATATACTAAATCAGGGGCAAGCTGCGCCTGTCACCAAGTGCATTTAACCCTCAATGGTGTGGTTGTTTTTTGGCTAAAGCCTACATCAGGGTGAAGCTGTCACACCAAGTGCATTTAACCAGCAATAGTCTGTTTATTTTTTGGCCATATACTACATCAGGGGCAAGCTGCGCCCGTCACCAAGTGCATTTAACCCTCAGTAGTGTGGTTGGTCAAGCTATCACACCAAGTGCATTTAACCAGCAATAGTCTGTTCATTTTTTGGCCATATACTACATCAGGGGCAAGCTGCGCCCGTCACCAAGTGCATTTAACCAGCAATAGTCTGTTCATTTTTTGGCCATATACTACATCAGGGGCAAGCTGCGCCTGTCACCAAGTGCATTTAACCCTCAGTAGTGTGGTTGGTCAAGCTATCACACCAAGTGCATTTAACCAGCAATAGTCTGTTCATTTTTTGGCCATATACTAAATCAGGGGCAAGCTGCGCCTGTCACCAAGTGCATTTAACCCTCAATGGTGTGGTTGTTTTTTGGCTAAAGCCTACATCAGGGTGAAGCTGTCACACCAAGTGCATTTAACCAGCAATAGTCTGTTTATTTTTTGGCCATATACTACATCAGGGGCAAGCTGCGCCCGTCACCAAGTGCATTTAACCCTCAGTAGTGTGGTTCGTCAAGCTGTGACACCAAGTGCATTTAACCAGCAATAGTCTGTTCATTTTTTGGCCATATACTACATCAGGGGCAAGCTGCGCCCGTCACCAAGTGCATTTAACCCTCAGTAGTGTGGTTGGTCAAGCTATCACACCAAGTGCATTTAACCAGCAATAGTCTGTTCATTTTTTGGCCATATACTAAATCAGGAGCAAGCTGCGCCCGTCACCAAGTGCATTTAACCAGCAATAGTCTGTTCATTTTTTGGCCATATACTACATCAGGGGCAAGCTGCGCCCGTCACCAAGTGCATTTAACCCTCAGTAGTGTGGTTGGTCAAGCTATCACACCAAGTGCATTTAACCAGCAATAGTCTGTTCATTTTTTGGCCATATACTAAATCAGGGGCAAGCTGCGCCCGTCACCAAGTGCATTTAACCAGAAATAGTCTGTTCATTTTTTGGCCATATACTACATCAGGGGCAAGCTGCGCCTGTCACCAAGTGCATTTAACCCTCAGTAGTGTGGTTCGTCAAGCTGTGACACCAAGTGCATTTAACCAGCAATAGTCTGTTCATTTTTTGGCCATATACTACATCAGGGGCAAGCTGCGCCCGTCACCAAGTGCATTTAACCAGCAATAGTGTGGTTATTTTTTGGCCATCTCCCAGTCTAATTCTGTCACTAAATCCATACCGGTCACCCAGCGCCTAAATACTAGGCCTCAAATTTATATCCCGCTAAATCTCTCGTTACCGCTGTCCTGTTGTGGCTGGGAAAGTTATTTAGTGTCCGTCAAAGCACATTTTTTGTTCTGGGTTGAAGTACAATTCCCAATTTAGCAATTTCATAATTTAGTGGTTCCTGCTATATCAGAGCTATTTGAAATCTATCCCTAAAAGGGTATATAATATTCAAGGTGCACATAGGGTCATTCAGAATAACTTCACACACACGCTACTGTGCATTTCCAAGTCTAATTCTGTCGCTAAATCCATACCGGTCACCCAGCGCCTAAATACTAGGCCTCAAATTTATATCCCGCTAAATCTCTCGTTACCGCTGTCCTGTTGTGGCTGGGAAAGTTATTTAGTGTCCGTCAAAGCACATTTTTTGTTCTGGGTTGAAGTACAATTCCCAATTTAGCAATTTCATAATTTAGTGGTTCCTGCTATATCAGAGCTATTTGAAATCTATCTCTAAAAGGGTATATAATATTCAAGGTGCACATAGGGTCATTCAGAATAACTTCACACACACCCGCTACTGTGCATTTCCAAGTCTAATTCTGTCGCTAAATCCATACCGGTCACCCAGCGCCTAAATACTAGGCCTCAAATATATATCCCGCTAAATCTCTCGTTACCGCTGTCCTGTTGTGGCTGGGAAAGTTATTTAGTGTCCGTCAAAGCACATTTTTTGTTCTGGGTTGAAATACAATTCCCAATTTAGCAATTTCATAATTTAGTGGTTTCTGCTATATCAGAGCTATTTGAAATCTATCCCTAAAAGGGCATATAATATTCAAGGTGCACATTGGGTCATTCAGAATAACTTCACACACACCCGCTACTGTGTATTTCCAAGTCTAATTCTGTCACTAAACCCATACCTGTCACCCAGCGCCTAAATACTAGGCCTCAAATTTATATCCTGCTAAATCTCTCGTTACCGCTGTCCTGTTGTGGCTGGGAAAGTTATTTAGTGTCCGTCAAAGCACATTTTTTGTTCTGGGTTGAAATACAATTCCCAATTTAGCAATTTCATAATTTAGTGGTTTCTGCTATATCAGAGCTATTTGAAATCTATCCCTAAAAGGGTATATAATATTCAAGGTGCACATTGGGTCATTCAGAATAACTTCACACACACCCGCTACTGTGTATTTCCAAGTCTAATTCTGTCACTAAACCCATACCTGTCACCCAGCGCCTAAATACTAGGCCTCAAATTTATATCCTGCTAAATCTCTCGTTACCGCTGTCCTGTTGTGGCTGGGAAAGTTATTTAGTGTCCGTCAAAGCACATTTTTTGTTCTGGGTTGAAATACAATTCCCAATTTAGCAATTTCATAATTTAGTGGTTTCTGCTATATCAGAGCTATTTGAAATCTATCCCTAAAAGGGTAGATCATATTGAAGGTGCACATAGGGTCATTCAGAATAACTTCACACACACCCGCTACTGTGCATTTCCAAGTCTAATTCTGTCACTAAACCCATACCTGTCACCCAGCGCCTAAATACTAGGCCTCAAATTGATATCCCGCTAAATCTCTCGTTACCGCTGTCCTGTTGTGGCTGGGAAAGTTATTTAGTGTCCGTCAAAGCACATTTTTTGTTCTGGGTTGAAATACAATTCCCAATTTAGCAATTTAAAAATTTAGTGGTTTCTGCTGTATCAGAGCTATTTGAAATCTAGCCCTAAAAGGGTAGATCATATTGAAGGTGCACATAGGGTCATTCAGAATAACTTCACACACCCGCTACTGTGAATTTCCAAGTCTAATTCTGTCACTAAACCCATACCTGTCACCCAGCGCCTAAATACTAGGCCTCAAATTTATATCCAGCTGAATTTGAATACAATACATTGGGCCAAATAATATTTTTGTTGTTGTGGTGAACGATAACAATGAGGAAAACATCTAGTAAGGGACGCGGACATGGTCGTGGTGGTGTTAGTGGATCCTCTGGTGCTGGGAGAGGACGTGGCCGTTCTGCCACATCCACACGTCCTAGTGTACCAACTACCTCAGGTCCCAGTAGCCGCCAGAATTTACAGCGATATATGGTGGGGCCCAATGCCGTTCTAAGGATGGTAAGGCCTGAGCAGGTACAGGCATTAGTCAATTGGGTGGCCGACAGTGGATCCAGCACGTTCACATTATCTCCCACCCAGTCTTCTGCAGAAAGCGCACAGATGGCGCCTGAAAACCAACCCCATCAGTCTGTCACATCACCCCCATGCATACCAGGGAAACTGTCTCAGCCTCAAGTTATGCAGCAGTCTCTTATGCTGTTTGAAGACTCCGCTGGCAGGGTTTCCCAAGGGCATCCACCTAGCCCTTCCCCAGCGGTGAAAGATATAGAATGCACTGACGCACAACCACTTATGTTTCCTGATGATGAGGACATGGGAATACCACCTCAGCATGTCTCTGATGATGACGAAACACAGGTGCCAACTGCTGCGTCTTTCTGCAGTGTGCAGACTGAACAGGAGGTCAGGGATCAAGACTGGGTGGAAGACGATGCAGGGGATGATGAGGTCCTAGACCCCACATGGAATGAAGGTCGTGCCACTGACTTTCACAGTTCGGAGGAAGAGGCAGTGGTGAGACCGAGCCAACAGCGTAGCAAAAGAGGGAGCAGTGGGCAAAAGCAGAACACCCGCCGCCAAGAGACTCCGCCTGCTACTGCCCGCCGCCATCTGGGACCGAGCACCCCAAAGGCAGCTTCAAGGAGTTCCCTGGCATGGCACTTCTTCAAACAATGTGCTGACGACAAGACCCGAGTGGTTTGCACGCTGTGCCATCAGAGCCTTAAGCGAGGCATTAACGTTCTGAACCTGAGCACAACCTGCATGACCAGGCACCTGCATGCAAAGCATGAACTGCAGTGGAGTAAACACCTTAAAACCAAGGAAGTCACTCAGGCTCCCCCTGCTACCTCTTCTGCTGCTGCCGGCCTCTCTGCTGCTGCCGCCTCGGCCTCTTCCTCCGCCTCTGGAGGAACGTTGGCACCTGCCGCCCAGCAAACAGGGGATGTACCACCAACACCACCACCACCACCTCCGTCACCAAGCGTCTCAACCATGTCACACGGCAGCGTTCAGCTCTCCATCTCACAAACATTTGAGAGAAAGCGTAAATTCCCACCTAGCCACCCTCGATCCCTGGCCCTGAATGCCAGCATTTCTAAACTACTGGCCTATGAAATGCTGTCATTTAGGCTGGTGGACACAGACAGCTTCAAACAGCTCATGTCGCTTGCTGTCCCACAGTATGTTGTTCCCAGCCGCCACTACTTCTCCAAGAGAGCCGTGCCTTCCCTGCACAACCAAGTATCCGATAAAATCAAGTGTGCACTGCGCAACGCCATCTGTGGCAAGGTCCACCTAACCACAGATACGTGGACCAGTAAGCACGGCCAGGGACGCTATATCTCCCTAACTGCACACTGGGTAAATGTAGTGGCAGCTGGGCCCCAGGCGGAGAGCTGTTTGGCGCACGTCCTTCCGCCGCCAAGGATCGCAGGGCAACATTCTTTGCCTCCTGTTGCCACCTCCTCCTTCTCGGCTTCCTCCTCCTCTTCTTCCACCTGCTCATCCAGTCAGCCACACACCTTCACCACCAACTTCAGCACAGCCCGGGGTAAACGTCAGCAGGCCATTCTGAAACTCATATGTTTGGGGGACAGGCCCCACACCGCACAGGAGTTGTGGCGGGGTATAGAACAACAGACCGACGAGTGGTTGCTGCCGGTGAGCCTCAAGCCCGGCCTGGTGGTGTGCGATAATGGGCGAAATCTCGTTGCAGCTCTGGGACTAGCCAATTTGACGCACATCCCTTGCTTGGCGCATGTGCTGAATTTGGTGGTGCAGAAGTTCATTCACAACTACCCCGACATGTCAGAGCTGCTGCATAAAGTGCGGGCCGTCTGTTCGCGCTTCCGGCGTTCACATCCTGCTGCTGCTCGCCTGTCTGCGCTACAGCGTAACTTCGGCCTTCCCGCTCACCGCCTCATATGCGACGTGCCCACCAGGTGGAACTCCACCTTGCACATGCTGGACAGACTGTGCGAGCAGCAGCAGGCCATAGTGGAGTTTCAGCTGCAGCACGCACGGGTCAGTCGCACTACAGAACAGCACCACTTCACCACCAATGACTGGGCCTCCATGCGAGACCTGTGTGCCCTGTTGCGCTGTTTCGAGTACTCCACCAACATGGCCAGTGGCGATGACGCCGTTATCAGCGTTACAATACCACTTCTATGTCTCCTTGAGAAAACACTTAGGGCGATGATGCAAGAGGAGGTGGCCCAGGAGGAGGAGGAGGAGGAGGAGGAGGAAGAGGGGTCATTTTTAGCACTTTCAGGCCAGTCTCTTCGAAGTGACTCAGAGGGAGGTTTTTGGCAACAGCAGAGGCCAGGTACAAATGTGGCCAGACAGGGCCCACTACTGGAGGACGAGGAGGACGAGGATGAGGAGGAGGTGGAGGAGGATGAGGATGAAGCATGGTCACAGCGGGGTGGCACCCAACGCAGCTCGGGTCCATCACTGGTGCGTGGCTGGGGGGAAAGGCAGGACGATGACGATACGCCTCCCACAGAGGACAGCTTGTCCTTACCCCTGGGCAGCCTGGCACACATGAGCGACTACATGCTGCAGTGCCTGCGCAACGACAGCAGAGTTGCCCACATTTTAACCTGTGCGGACTACTGGGTTGCCACCCTGCTGGATCCACGCTACAAAGACAATGTGCCCACCTTACTTCCTGCACTGGAGCGTGATAGGAAGATGCGCGAGTACAAGCGCACGTTGGTAGACGCGCTACTGAGAGCATTCCCAAATGTCACAGGGGAACAAGTGGAAGCCCAAGGCCAAGGCAGAGGAGGAGCAAGAGGTCGCCAAGGCAGCTGTGTCAATGCCAGCTCCTTTGAGGGCAGGGTTAGCATGGCAGAGATGTGGAAAACTTTTGTCAACACGCCACAGCTAACTGCACCACCACCTGATACGCAACGTGTTAGCAGGAGGCAACATTTCACTAACATGGTGGAACAGTACATGTGCACACCCCTCCACGTACTGACTGATGGTTCGGCCCCATTCAACTTCTGGGTCTCTAAATTGTCCACGTGGCCAGAGCTAGCCTTTTATGCCTTGGAGGTGCTGGCCTGCCCGGCGGCCAGCGTTTTGTCTGAACGTGTATTCAGCACGGCAGGGGGCGTCATTACAGACAAACGCAGCCGCCTGTCTACAGCCAATGTGGACAAGCTGACGTTCATAAAAATGAACCAGGCATGGATCCCACAGGATCTGTCCGTCCCTTGTCCAGATTAGACATTAACTACCTCCCCTTAACCATATATTATTGGACTCCAGGGCACTTCCTCATTCAATCCTATTTTTATTTTCATTTTACCATTATATTGCGAGGCTACCCAAAGTTGAATGAACCTCTCCTGTGTCTGGGTGCCGGGGCCTAAATATATGCCAATGGACTGTTCCAATGTTGGGTGACGTGAAGCCTGATTCTCTGCTATGACATGCAGAATGATTCTCTGCTGACATGAAGCCAGATTGTCTGTTACGGGACCTCTCTCCTCTGCCTGTGTGCTGGGCCTAAATATATGCCAATGGACTGTTGCAGTGGTGGCTGACGTGAAGCCTCATTCTCTGCTATGACATGCAGACTGATTCTCTGCTGACATGAAGCCAGATTCTCTGTTACGAGACCTCCCTCCTCTGCCTGGGTGCTGGGCCTAAATATATACCAATGGACTGTTGCAGTGGTGGCTGACGTGAAGCCTCATTCTCTGCTATGACATGCAGACTGATTCTCTGCTGACATGAAGCCAGATTCTCTGTTACGGGACCTCTCTCCTCTGCCTGTGTGTGTGCTGGGCCTAAATATATGCCAATGGACTGTTGCAGTGGTGGCTGACGTGAAGCCTCATTCTCTGCTATGACATGCAGACTGATTCTCTGCTGACATGAAGACAGATTCTCTGTTACGGGACCTCCCTCCTCTGCCTGGGTGCTGGGCCTAAATATATGCCAATGGACTGTTGCAGTGGTGGCTGACGTGAAGCCTCATTCTCTGCTATGACATGCAGACTAATTCTCTGCTGACATGAAGACAGATTCTCTGTTACGGGACCTCTCTCCTCTGCCTGTGTGTGCTGGGCCTAAATATATGCCAATGGACTGTTGCAGTGGTGGCTGACGTGAAGCCTCATTCTCTGCTATGACATGCAGACTGATTCTCTGCTGACATGAAGCCAGATTCTCTGTTACGAGACCTCCCTCCTCTGCCTGGGTGCTGGGCCTAAATATATGCCAATGGACTGTTGCAGTGGTGGCTGACGTGAAGCCTCATTCTCTGCTATGACATGCAGACTGATTCTCTGCTGACATGAAGCCAGATTCTCTGTTACGGGACCTCCCTCCTCTGCCTGGGTGCTGGGCCTAAATATATGCCAATGGACTGTTGCAGTGGTGGCTGACGTGAAGCCTCATTCTCTGCTATGACATGCAGACTGATTCTCTGCTGACATGAAGCCAGATTCTCTGTTACGAGACCTCCCTCCTCTGCCTGGGTGCTGGGCCTAAATATATGCCAATGGACTGTTGCAGTGGTGGCTGACGTGAAGCCTCATTCTCTGCTATGACATGCAGACTGATTCTCTGCTGACATGAAGACAGATTCTCTGTCACGGGACCTCCCTCCTCTGCCTGGGTGCTGGGCCTAAATATATGCCAATGGACTGTTGCAGTGGTGGCTGACGTGAAGCCTCATTCTCTGCTATGACATGCAGACTAATTCCCTGCTGACATGAAGACAGATTCTCTGTTACGGGACCTCTCTCCTCTGCCTGTGTGTGTGCTGGGCCTAAATATATGCCAATGGACTGTTGCAGTGGTGGCTGACGTGAAGCCTCATTCTCTGCTATGACATGCAGACTGATTCTCTGCTGACATGAAGCCAGATTCTCTGTTACGAGACCTCCCTCCTCTGCCTGGGTGCTGGGCCTAAATATATGCCAATGGACTGTTGCAGTGGTGGCTGACGTGAAGCCTCATTCTCTGCTATGACATGCAGACTGATTCTCTGCTGACATGAAGCCAGATTCTCTGTTACGGGACCTCTCTCCTCTGCCTGTGTGTGTGCTGGGCCTAAATATATGCCAATGGACTGTTGCAGTGGTGGCTGACGTGAAGCCTCATTCTCTGCTATGACATGCAGACTGATTCTCTGCTGACATGAAGACAGATTCTCTGTTACGGGACCTCCCTCCTCTGCCTGGGTGCTGGGCCTAAATATATGCCAATGGACTGTTGCAGTGGTGGCTGACGTGAAGCCTCATTCTCTGCTATGACATGCAGACTAATTCTCTGCTGACATGAAGACAGATTCTCTGTTACGGGACCTCTCTCCTCTGCCTGTGTGTGTGCTGGGCCTAAATATATGCCAATGGACTGTTGCAGTGGTGGCTGACGTGAAGCCTCATTCTCTGCTATGACATGCAGACTGATTCTCTGCTGACATGAAGACAGATTCTCTGTTACGGGACCTCCCTCCTCTGCCTGGGTGTGTGCTGGGCCTAAATATATGCCAATGGACTGTTGCAGTGGTGGCTGACGTGAAGCCTCATTCTCTGCTATGACATGCAGACTGATTCTCTGCTGACATGAAGCCAGATTCTCTGTTACGGGACCTCCCTCCTCTGCCTGGGTGCTGGGCCTAAATATATGCCAATGGACTGTTGCAGTGGTGGCTGACGTGAAGCCTCATTCTCTGCTATGACATGCAGACTGATTCTCTGCTGACATGAAGCCAGATTCTCTGTTACGGGACCTCCCTCCTCTGCCTGGGTGCTGGGCCTAAATATATGCCAATGGACTGTTGCAGTGGTGGCTGACGTGAAGCCTCATTCTCTGCTATGACATGCAGACTAATTCTCTGCTGACATGAAGCCAGATTCTCTGTTACGGGACCTCTCTCCTCTGCCTGGGTGCTGGGCCTAAATTTATGAAAATGGACTCTTACAGTGGTGGGTTACGTGAAGCCAGATTCTCTGCTATGGGACCTCTCTCCAATTGATTTTGGTTAATTTTTATTTATTTAATTTTTATTTTAATTCATTTCCCTATCCACATTTGTTTGCAGGGGATTTACCTACATGTTGCTGCCTTTTGCAGCCCTCTAGCTCTTTCCTGGGCTGTTTTACAGCCTTTTTAGTGCCGAAAAGTTCGGGTCCCCATTGACTTCAATGGGGTTCGGGTTCGGGACGAAGTTCGGATCGGGTTCGGATCCCGAACCCGAACATTTCCGGGATGTTCGGCCGAACTTCTCGAACCCGAACATCCAGGTGTTCGCTCAACTCTACTCATAAAGCCTATGCACTAAGTGAAAGAGCTGCCAAAAATTACAAGGAACCGGCACTCCAATACACCCTTTATTATACATAAAGGAGGGCATCACGCACTCTTGAAAAATTATGATTGATGGCCTGCTGGTGACCCTCAAAAACATTAGGGACGAGGCCCTGCTGCTGATCTGACCATCTAAAAATATACGGGTGAGGGTCTGCTGCTGATCTGACCATCTAAAAAATTAGGGGTGAGGGTCTGCTGCTGATCTGGCCATCCAAAGAATTAGGGGTGAGGGTCTGTTGCTGATCTGACCATCTAAAACATTACCGGTGAGGGTTTGCTGCTAAGCTGACCATCTAAAACATTAGGGCTGAGGGTCTGCTGCTGATCTGATTTTCTGAAACATTAGGGGTAAGGGTCTGCTGCTGACCATCTAAATCATTAGAAACAAGGGCCTGCTGCTGATCTGACCATCTTAAAAATGAGGGATGAGGGTCTGCTACTGATCTGACCATCTAAAAAATTAGGGGTTAGGGTCTGATGCTGATCTAACCATCTAAAACATTAGGGGTGAGGGTCTGCTGCTGAGCTGTCTCTCTAAAACATTAGGGGCGAGGGCCTGCTGCTGAGCCTACCATCTAAAACATTATGGGCGAGGGCCTGCTGGTGACCCTCTAAAACATTAGGGGTGAGGGTCTGCTGCTGAGCTGACCCTCTAAAACATTAGTAGCGAGGGCAGCATAATAAGCATGTTGATATGATGGAGGAGGACGAGAAAAGAAAGATTAAACCATATACCCTGTTTTGTGGTGGAAGGGGTGCATGGGAATACAGTTTATTCAATACACCATAAAATACACATTTAAAGTGACTTTATATTTAGCCGCTTTCCTCTGGTGGAGTAGAGAAGCCCTAACAGACAAGACTTTGCTGTCCTCATCAGGAGGATGACTCTCAATTTATTCATCCTCTTCCTCCTCTTTGGCCCATCCACGCTGAACAGATGGAATAAACCTGCTATGGGTACTACCCTCTGTATCGGAGGCAACCGTCTCCTGCTCCTCCTCCTAATCATCATCTTATTTGTGCTGAGAAGACAAACTGAGGGTGGTCTGGCTATCACCCTGTGTACTGTCTTCCCCCATTTCCACCTCTTCCACATGCAAAGCTTCCGCCTACATTGTGAGCAGCAGGTATTTCAGTAGACACAGAAGTAGAATGATGTTGATAATAGCGTTATCGCCGCTTACCATCTGTGTTGATTCCTCAAAGTTGCGTAAAACCTCACAGAGGTCAGACATCCATGCCCACTCGTCGCTTGTGAAGAGCGGAGCTGACTGGAAAGGCGACGACCATGTTGCAGCTGGTATTGCACTACTGCCCCTTGCTGCTCACAAAGCCTGGCCAACATGTGGAATGTGGAATTCCAGAGCGTGCTCATGTCGCACAACAGTCGGTGAGCTGGCAATTTCAAGCTCTGCTGCAGCATTGCCAGACTGGCGGCGGCTGTAGATGACTTTCGGAAATAGGCACACATGCGGCGCACCTTCACCAGTAGCTCAGGCAAATTGGGGTAGGTTTTGAGAAACCACTGAACCACTAAGTTGACATGTGGGCTAGGCATGGTATGTGTGTTAGCTTGCCAAGCTCCAAAGCCGCCACCAAGTTACAACCATTATCAGACACAACCATGCCTGGTTATAGGTTGAGTGACGAGAGCCACAGCTCAGTCTGGTCCCTTATACCCTGCCACAGCCCTGTGGTGGTGTGCTGTTTGTCACCTAAGCAAATTAGTTTCAGTACGGCCTGTTGCCCCTTCCCCACTGCAGTGCTGCACTGCTTCCAGCTCCTGATTGATGGCTGACTGGTGCTGCAAGATTAGAATTCAGAGGTGGAAGTGGAGGAGGAGGTGAAGGTGGGTTTGCAGCCACTAATACAGGTGGTGGCGTTAATCCTGATGGAAGTAGGGCCTGCAATCCTTGCTATCGGTAGCACCTGTGCCATCCCAGGGTACGACTCGCTCCCGGCCTCCACAACGTTCACCCAGTGTGCCGTCAGGGAAATGTACCTTCCCAATAAGTGGACCTTCCTAATAACTGTGTTGGTCAGGGCACGGGTTATGTTACGGGACATATGTTGGTGTAAGGCGGGGACGGCACACCGGGAAAAATAGTGGCGGCTGGGGACTGAGTAACGAGGGACCGCCGCCGCCATCAGTACACAATTAATCTAAATATATATTTTATTAATTCATCCCAGATAATGTTAAAAAGTCTGTAGTAGCGGCATACATATGCAAAAGAATAGAACCACAATGGACGTGTAACACTCCGAAAAGAGATCCCGTCAATGAACTAGGAGCAGACCTATACTACACCTCATACATAATCTAATTCCCAACAGATTAAATAAATACATATTCAAAAGTGGCCAGTGCAAAACATATAGTACAAAATTCATAAGGGAATAACACTAACTGATTATGGCTCAAACCTCCTTAAGCAAATAAGTATTTAAAGTGCCTAGTGCAATCGATCTAAAACACAATTTATTAGGGAATACATAATAAAACAATTTTTTTTAAAACATTAAAAAAAAGTTTTGTTATTTTTTAATTATACTGACCAGTGTGACTCAGACCTTGATGTGCGTTTCGCATCTTTCTACCTCAGGGGAGGAAATATAGAAATATAACAGGCCCAGTGCAGTAATATCATCAGATGTGACACTGCACCATTGTCCCACTGTTGCCTTATGTGGTACTATAGACAGATCTACCTGAGCAGTGCTTTATAAAAACTACTGTAAAACCTAAATAAATGTATTTATTAATAAAAATATTAATATGAAGTAGACATACCCTGCTATGTGACATGACTTGTTATGGTATGTGGTATGCATTACGGTATATTAGCACGGTTATTGGAACTCCTGTACGTCGCGTTGCACAGAATATAGTGTTCACAGTACCTGCTAACTTTGTATTTTTTTCTTTTTTTCTGTAGGATCAGGCTCCATGGTGTCGAGCTTGGCAGTGGTTTTCTTGTTGCTGTCAGGAACCTTTCTTTTTGTCTTCTAAAGGGGATATCCCATGATTAATGTAGTGTATAATGAAAATCGGACATGATTTAGTGCATGACACTCTTTGTAACAGAGTTAGAACCAATCCTGCACCACACATGGATTCCCATTCAGTGCTCCTATTGCTCTACTAGATTTATTTCAAGTCGGCAGCTCAGGGGAGGGTACATTGTCATAATTGTTTGATGTAAAATGTAATTTGATTACCTGCTTGCTCAGCAGTCAGCATTCAGTATGATTACATGCAATTATAATCAAGCAACATATATTTTAGTGAAAACACAATCATTGTGAATAAACACTATCCTGACAATGGAAAAATGCTTTTGTCTATGTCTTTTTGTTCAATATTTGGCATGTGTTAGTTTGAAATGTACAATTATCACGAAACAAGGATACATAGGTAGACGTCTCAGTAATATATATAATTCCCTGCCTGAGCGAGACTCTAGAAAGCAAAATAATAAATAAATCAAGGCAGATAGGTAAGGGACCTTACAAATAGCAACACATCCATGGAGGTTTTTTCCATGCTGGTGTCAGGCTGATAAATGGGCTACCTACATGGAGCCCTGCCTGTACTAAAGAATGCCGTGCCAGTCGCAGTGATGAATAATTCATAGGCACTGAAAACCCTGCTGATGTGTTATTTGGGTTTCTTTAGGTCCCCTGTTAATTTGTTGAATTTTGATCGGTCCTTTCACATTAATCTGGGAGTGTTGACACAGGACGACACATATGATTTTTGGACCTGACACACCAAGGACACACCTGAATAGTGCAAGGTTTAGGGCACCACCGCTGGTGACACACGGTTGATCCACCAGCCAATATAGGGTTGTTCCCTTTCTTCCAACATTTGGCACTTCGGTGTTGCGCTCCTGTGTCGTAGGGAATATCTGCCTTGACTTTAAAGGTGGGGGGGGGGGTACTCCACATTTTAAGTTATTATTTTGCCCAGGCAGTGAATTTGAAATACACAATGTTTTAAAACTGGCTTATTTTAATTAGTGTAGTATAAAGCTGAAGCCTGTTCTCCCTGTATTCATTGGCACTCTGCTGCCACCAGAGAAGGCAAAAATACAGAGCGGGTTCAGTGTATATGTGGAAACTGTCTTCCGTAAATTCACTGGATATCTGTTGGCACTAAAAGAGGTAGCTTTTAATGTAGGTTCCCATCCAAAAGATGTCACCTTCTAGTGGTGGACAGGCACAAATGATTTTGATGATAATGTATTTGCTAAGTAGAGATGTCGCGAACATAAAATTTTCCGTTCGCGAACGGCGAACGCGAATTTCTGCAAATGTTCGCGAACGGGCGAACCGGGCGAACCGCCATTGACTTCAATAGGCAGGCGAATTTTAAAACCCACAGGGACTCTTTCTAGCCACAGTAGTGATGGAAAAGTTGTTTCAAGGGAACTAACACCTGGACTGTGGCATGCCGGAGGGGGATCCATGGCAAAACTCCCATAGAAAATTACATAGTTGACTCAGAGTTGGATTTTAATCCATAAAGAGCATAAATCACCTAACAATCCTAAATTTTTTTGAACAACGTGGTTTAAAACATCCAGTGTGTGTATACGATCAGGTATGATGTTGTATCGATCAGGTAGTGTAAGGGTTACGCCCGCTTCACAGACATTGACAGACCAAACTCCCCTTTTAATGCACCGCAAACATTTGCCCAACAGCAAACTTCCCACTTGCACAAGGTTGGATACCAAGCTAGCCATGTCCCGTTGATGTCATTGATGGTTTCTTCCTCCACCCAGCCACGTACAACACCAAGGGTCCCCGAAGGGTGAATTGAATTGATTTTTCGAATGGGGAGATGGTTAAAAAAACGCTGGCTCCCTCCCCTTTGTTTGAATCCACGCCACGGTCACTGCGTCTGCGCCGTGCAATTTACTGTCACACCCGATATGAGTGGAATTTTCTGTAGTACTATTCTCATCAGTTTAATCCCTGTTACGTCCCATATCAGGGATTGCCTTTTGTGAAAAAAAATTTAGGCCGGGTACCTTCCACTGTGGTGTCCCAATAGCGACAAATTTTTTGAAGGCCTCAGACTCCACCAGCTGGTATGGTAAAAGCTGGTGGGCTAAGAGTTCCGTCAAGCCAGCTGTCAGACGCCGGGCAAGGGGGTGACTCTGTGACATTGGTTTCTTACGCTCAAACATTTCCTTTACAGACACCTGACTGTGGGCAGATGAGATGGAACTGCTGAAGGTGAGAGGCGGAGTGGCGGGTGGTTGAGAGAGGGCAAGGAGGACAGCAGTGGTTGACGTGGCTGAAGATGTTGGACCAGGAGGAGGATGGTGGCTTTGAGCTTGTGTGCTGCTTCTACTCGTCATCATGTGTTGATCTCATAGGCGTTTGTGATGTGCGATCATGTGCCTTCGCAAAGCAGTTGTACCTAGGTGGGTGTTGGATTTCCCACGACTCAGTTTCTTTTGGTACAGGTTGCAAATGGCATCGCTGTTGTCAGAGGCAGACACACAAAAAAAATGCCACACTGCTGAGCTTTGCAATGACGGCATTCTGGTGGTGGCAACAGCATGCGTTAATTGGCGTGCTGTCTGACTGTGCCACTAGCTCCTTGCGACGACCTCCCCCTGCTTCCAACTCGTCTCCTCCTTCTCTCTGTCTCCCCTTCTGAACTTTCCCCCTCTTCTTCTATTCGAGCAGGCACCCATGTGGCATCCACGGACACATCGTCATCATCAACCACTTCACTTGTATCTGACACCTCAGCAAAGGAAGCAGCAGTGGGTACAACATCATCATCACACTGTACGTCCATATGTGTAATGCTGCCTGACTGAGACATATCCCTGTTATCTACATCCCCTGGCAATAATGGTTGCGCATCACTAATTTCATCCAACTGATGTGTAAATAACTCCTCTGAGGGATCAAGTGAAGCGGCTGTGGTGGTAGTGGTGGTGGTGGCGGCGGGCGGGAGAATGGTAACTTGAGAGCAGGTGACCAAAGCTGAGCTGGAGGAGGATGGTGCGTCAAGGTTCTTAGCGGAAGCTGTTGAAGATTGGGTGTCCTGTGTAAGCCAGTCAACTATTTTCTCAGAATTTTTTGGGTTCAGGGTACGTGGCCTCTGAACACTGGGCATTATTCCAGGGCCAGTGGAAATCAGAGCACCACGACCACGACGGCCCCTGCGGGGTGGCCTGCCGCTGCCTGACATTTTTTTTAGATAAGTGGTTTATGCGTGCAAGGTACTGTGCCACCCTATATAAGTTGTGGGCAGTGGGCACAGTACAGTCTGTGTGGGCCTGACACACACGGGCTTGCAATTTGCAAAAGTGATAATATCACAGAAAAATTTTTAATATAATTTTTTTTATCTGCAAGGTATTTGAGTGAATGACACCCTGTAACGGTATGAGTGGAGGCCTAGCCACTAGCCAGTGGCCACAATACAGTCTGTGTGGGCCTGACACACACGGGCTTGCAATTTGCAAATGTGATTATATCACAGAATTTTTTTTAATATAATTTTTTTTATCTGCAAGGTATTTGAGTGAATGACACCCTGTAACGGTATGAGTTGAGGCCTAGCCACTAGCCAGTGGCCACAATACAGTCTGTGTTGGCCTGACACACACGGGCTTGCAATTTGCAAATGTGATTATATCACAGAAATTTTTTTAATATAATTTTTTTATCTGCAAGGTATTTGAGTGAATGACACCCTGTAACGGTATGAGTGGAGGCCTAGCCACTAGCCAGTGACCACAATACAGTCTGTGTGGGCCTGACACACACGGGCTTGCAATTTGCAAATGTGATTATATCACAGAATTTTTTTTTATAGAATTTTTTTTCTCTGCAGGGTATTTCAGTGAATGACACCCTGTAACGGTATGAGTGGAGACCTAGCCAGTGGCCACAATACAGTCTGTGTGGGCCTGACACACACGGGCTTGCAAATGTGATTATATCACAGAAAAATTTTAAATATAATTTTTTTTTATCTGCGAGGTATTTTCTGTCACGCCCTGTATGAATGGTGTGCACACAGTGCTGTCTGTGACTGAGCCTGCAGCCTCTCACACACGGGCAGCCAGGCAACTGCAATATATATATATATATAAAAAATAAATAAAAAAAAGCACACTGATGTACCAGCCCTGAAAAGGGCTTTTTGGGGTGCTGTCAGGACGCTGTCCTTACAGGAGATGAGTCTGTGGACACAGAACACTGCCCTAGCTAACACTTTCCCTATTGAATCAGCAGCAGCAGCAGCACTGTCCCTCCTCTCACTGAGAATGCAGCTTCCGAATGAATCTAAAATGGATGCTGTCCAGGAGGTGGGAGGGTCTGGGAGGGAGGGTCTGCTGCTGATTGGCTGGAATGTGTCTGCTGACTGTGAGGTACAGGGTCAAAGTTTACTCAATGATGATGTATAGGGGGCATATGTTCGCCCGCAGCGGCGAATACGAACAAGCAATGTTCGCCGGGAACTATTCGGGACATCACTATTGCTAAGTAGTTCAAATTCATTTATCTAGTGAGTATATCATTACTTTATACATTTTGTGATCAAGTATTTTGTGTATGCAGAGTATTCTTGCATTGTGTTTCATTGTGTATAAACTTTCTGTCCTGACTAACAATGGAAGCAAAATAAAGGTAATTTTTAATTTGTGCTTTTAAAATACACAAGCCTAAAGGTTTTACAACATATGTGGTATAGGCATGTTAGCAATGGTTGTGGTAATGTGACATTCCCGTCGTTTAATATTATTGCTGGCATATTCAATAAAATGATGATGTAATGATCTGATCTGAACATTGAGATCTTGTTATTTCCAAAGGGAAGGAACCAAGAAGCATAACCCTGGAGACCCCCAGTAGCCAAGCTGACCACCAAAGTAAAAAAAAATAAAAAATCCTGTTTACTGCGAAGCATCTCAGGCCCTGTTATTCATCATGCCCCCGTTATATACCTGTGGATGAAAATAAAGTTCCCAATCTACCTTATTCTTTCATCCCAATACAGATGCCTTCCATTTTTCACACAAGCCCTATCCATTTCTATAGGGACAGGGCTGCATGAAAAATGCACAATATAGATGATGATCAGTGATAAACAGTGCTCTTGTGCAACCTACCCATTAAAATGAATGGGTCAGGATTCAGTCTGGATGCTATCCGTTCATAACACACATTGTATACGGACGGAAAACTCCCACATTAGACTTTAGTGAATTTGATGAGGGAAAGCTTTGAGGGAGTGAGGGATTGGTGATCCAGTTGTGTGTTTAAAGGGGTTATCCAAGATTATTAAATGTCCCCCGTATGCTCGGGCCCCTCACACTAAATATATTTGCTTTGCTCCCTGCACCGCTCCTGGTTCCCGTCCTGCCGCTTCTCCCTGTGTGCGGATAAAAAAACATCCGGTGTTGGAAGGGAGCAGCCAATGGCAGGAGGTGACGGGGACGAGCCTCCCTAGCGTCACCCTAGGGAGGCTCCTCCCTGTCCCTGCCTGTCATTGGCTGCTCCCCCCCAACACCAGTTGTTTTCATCCACGCACAGGGAGAAGCAGTGCGGGGACCAGGAGCGGCTCAGGGAGCGAGGAGCCAGGTAAGTATATTCATTGTGAGGGGCCCAAGCATATGGGGGGCATTTCCATTTGCATTACAGTAAAAGCATTTAAGGCAATCAATAACACCATTATTATAAGTGTATTATTAAATGCCTTGCATATTACTGCAAAATAAAGTTCAGTTATAGCACCAGAATTTGACGACAATAACACTTTTTTATACCCATGTTATTGAACGCATAGTTCAAAGACATTTTAACACAAACATTGCAATACACCTGTTATTAACGCATTACTGCATTAGACAATGTAGTTCAAAGACATTTCACCACAAAAATGTAATTTTTTTACCCATATTATTAAACATATAGTTCTAAGACATTTTATAGCAAACACTGTATAGTTACACCCATTTTATTAAATTCATTACTGCATCAGACTGTGTAGTTTAAAGATATTTCACAGCAAAAATTGCATTGTTATAGCTGTTATAGACTATGTAGTTAGTTCAAAGATATTTTACTGCAAATGTTGCATTGTTATACTAGTGTTATTGAATGTATTACACCATTAGACTCTATAGTTCAAAGACATTTCACAGTAAAATTTGCAGTTATACCCATGTTATAGAATGCATAGTTCAAAGACTTATTACTGCAAACATTGCATCATTGAACCCATGTTATTGAACGCATTTCTGCATCAGACCATGTAGTTCAAAGACATTTCATCACAAAAATTGCATCGTTATGTTTGTATTATTGAATGAATAGTTCAAATAACTTTTCCCACAAACATTGTATTGTTATACCCGTGTTATTGAATGCATTACTGCATCAGACTCTGTAGTTCATAAACATTTCACCATAAAAATTGCATTGTTATACCTTTTTTAATTGAAAACAAAATTCAAAAACATTTTAGTGTAAACATTGCTTTGTTATACAGATGTTATTAAACACATTACTGCATCAGACTATGCAGTTCAGAGACATTTCACAGCAAAAATTTGCATTATTATGCCCATCTTATTGAACACATAGTTTCAAGACATATTTACTTCCAACATTCCATTATTACCGAAGTAAATTGCCAATACCAATGTGAAGTGTGATTGTAGAAATGGGGAGGAAAATTTAATTGCTCCTCTGTATTTAAATGACAGAAAACATACTTGGAATTTTGCTAGTACAATTTAATAATTAGTGATGAGGAGCAGGGGTCATATTCGTATTCGCGATATTTCGCGAATATTTTGTAGAATATTGTCAAATATTAGCGAATTCGAATATAGTGCTATATATTAGTTTTTTAGAATATTCGTCATTTTTTTCCATCTGAAGTCATGATTCCTCCCTGCTTAAGTTGCTTGACAAGCAACTTAAGCAGGGAGGAATCATAACTTCAAATAGAAAAAAATGACGAATATTCTAAAAAACTAATATAGCACTATATTGAACACTGAACATTTTCTATAGTGCTATATATTCGTTTTTGACCCACGCCTGTATTGATCGCGTAATATTCGCACACTACACGATTACCTTACCGATTTTCGAGTAAAAAAAAAAAAGAATGTAGAATATAACGAATATACAAAGTCACGAATATTCAACGAATATTCTACAAAATATTCACGAAATATTGCGAATTCAAATATTGACCCTGACGCTCATCACTTAATGCATGGTGCAAAACATGTGTTTCGGGGATATTAGCTCCCTGTCACGAGTTGGAGGTCCCAGGAGAGACCTCTGCGTCGTCAAGCAATAAACAAACGGAACTCAGGTACAGACACAACAGAGTTTATTGCACAAACAGAAACCAAGGAGGGAAACATAGGGAAAATTGAGAGCTCTATGTACCGTTCACACAGTGGGAGGAAAACCCCCACTGCGCCACTGTCTAGTAATAGTCCAGAGGGGCGTGACTAAGCAACTCCCGGGTTTCACTAGGGCCCCAGATGGTAGGGTTAGGCTTTGCCGCAGGGAGTTGCCAGGGTACACTCTGGAGCGTGAACTAGACAGTGACAACAGGAGCAAACTGACAACAGGTACAAGAAGGTACCGACGGTACATAGGCAAACATAACAAACAGGCAAATACAAGCAGGCAACTAAAAACACAAGCAGAAGTTCATAGCAAGGAAACAGGAGTGACAATGAGCAGAGAAGGACTTGCTCCACCAGTAGTAAACTGCATGGCCTTGCCCATGGCACTCTGCTGCAAAGAAAGGTGCAGCAAGGGCTTGCTGAACAGAGACATATGAATACAAACTAGGTGACTAAAACATGACTGGCAGAACAGATAAAACACAGGAAAGAGGATGGGAATGAACAAGTAGGAAACCCACAGAGCACAGACAGACAGGGATCCCATGGGTCAGCAGCATGGGCGAGTGAGTACAAACCAGGAGCAGGACAAGACAACACACACCAGGAGAGCTGAAACAGAACTGAGGAAACCTCAGCCTTAGGCCTCATGCACACGACAGTTTATTTTCACGGTCCGCAAAAACGGGGTCCGTAGGTCCGTGATCCGTGACCGTTTTTTCGTCCGTGGGTCTTCCTTGATTTTTGGAGGATCCACGGACATGAAAAAAAAGTCGTTTTGGTGTCCGCCTGGCCTTGCGGAGCCAAACGGATCCGTCCTGAATTACAATGCAAGTCAATGGGGACGGACCTGTTTGACGTTGACACAATATGGTGCCATTTCAAACGGATCCGTCCCCATTGACTTTCAATGTAAAGTCTGAAGTTCTTTTATACCATCGGATTGGAGTTTTCTCCAATCCGATGGTATATTTTAACTTGAAGCGTCCCCATCACCATGGGAACACCTCTATGTTAGAATATACTGTCGGATATGAGCTACATCGTGAAACTCAGATCCGACAGTATATTCTAACACAGAGGCGTTCCCATGGTGATGGGGACGCTTCAGGTTAGAATACACTACAAACTTTGTACAAGACTGCCCCCTGCTGCCTGGCAGCACCCGATCTCTTACAGGGGGATATGATAGCACAATTAACCCCTTCAGGTGCGACACCTGAAGGGGTTAATTGTACTATCATATCCCCCTGTAAGAGATCAGGGCTGCCAGGCAGCAGGGGGCAGACCTCCCCCCTCCCCAGTTTGAATATCGTTGGTGGCACAGTGTGCGCCCCCCATCGGGCCCCCCCTTCCTCCCTCCCTCTATTGTAATAAATCGTTGGTGGCACAGTGTGCGCCCCCCATCGCCCCCCCCTCCCTCCCTCTATTGTAATAAATCGTTGGTGGCACAGTGTGCGCCCCCCATCGGACCCCCATTCCTCCCTCTATTGTTATAAATCGTTGGTGGCACAGTGTGCGCCCACCATCGGCCCCCCTCCCTCTATAGCAGTAACAACATTGGTGGCAGTGTGCGGCCTCCCATCTCCCCCCCCCCGATCATTGGTGGCAGCGGAGTTCCGATCGGAGTCCCAGTTTAATCGCTGGGGCTCCGATCGGTAACCATGGCAACCCGGACGCTACTGCAGTCCTGGTTGCCATGGTTACTTAGCAATAGTACAATAGTAGAAGATTTATAGTTACCTGCTTGCTGCTGCGATGTCTGTGTCCGGCCGGGAGCTCCACATACTGGTAAGTGACAGGTCTGTGCGGCGCATTGCTAAAGAACTGTCACTTACCAGTAGGAGGAGCTCTAGGCCGGTCACAGACATCGCAGCAGCAAGCAGGTAAGTATGAATCTTCTACTATTGTACTATTGCTAAGTAACCATGGCAACCAGGGCTGCAGTAGCTTCCTGGTTGCCATGGTTACCGATCGGAGCCCCAGCGATTAAACTGGGACTCCGATCGGAACTACGCTGCCACCAATGATCGGGGGGGGGGGGAGATGGGAGGCCGCACACTGCCACCAATGTTGTTACTGCTATAGAGGGAGGGGGGGCGATGGGGGGCGCACACTGTGCCACCAACGATTTATTACAATAGAGGGGGGAAGGGGGGGGGCGATGGGGGGCGCACACTGTGCCACCAACGATTTATAACAATAGAGGGAGGAAGGGGGTCCGATGGGGGGCGCACACTGTGCCACCAACGATTTATTACACTAGAGGGAGGAAGGGGGGCCCGATGGGGGGCGCACACTGTGCCACCAACGATATTCAAACTGGGGAGGGGGGGTCTGCCCCCTGCTGCCTGGCAGCCCTGATCTCTTACAGGGGGATATGATAGTACAATTAACCCCTTCAGGTGCCGCACCTGAAGGGGTTAATTGTGCTATCATATCCCCCGTAAGAGATCGGATGCTGCCAGGCAGCAGGGGGCAGTCATGTACACAGTTCGTCGTATATTCTAACTAGAAGCGTCCCCATCACCATGGGAACGCCTCTGTGTTAGAATATACTGTCGGATATGAGTTTTCACGAAGTGAAAACTTAGATCTGAAAAAGCTTTTATGCAGACGGATCTTCGGATTCGTCTGTATGAAAGCAACCTACGGCCACGGATCACGGACACGGATGCCAATCTTGTGTGCATCCGTGTTCTTTCACGGACCCATTGACTTGAATGGGTCCGTGAACCGTTGTCCGTCAAAAAAATAGGACAGGTCATATTTTTTTGACGGACAGGATACACGGATCACGGCCTCGGCTGCAAAACGGTGCATTTTCAGATTTTTCCACGGACCCATTGAAAGTCAATGGGTCCGCGAAAAAAAACGGAAAACGGCACAACTGCCACGGATGCACACAACGGTCGTGTGCATGAGGCCTTAGGCCTCTTTCACACGACCGCATGGCTTTTTCAGTGTTTTGCGGTCCGTTTTAAACAGATCCGTTTTTTGTTTCCATTGTGTTTCCGTTTCCGTTCCGTTTTTCCGTTCCGTTTTTCCGTATGGCATATACAGTATACAGTAATTTCATAGAAAAAATTGGGCTGGGCATAACATTTTCAATAGATGGCTCCGCAAAAAACGGAACGGATACGGAAGACACACGGATGCATTTCCGTATGTGTTCCGTTTTTTTTTGCGGACCCATTGACTTGAATGGAGCCACGGAACGTGATTTGCGGGCAATAATAGGACATGTTCTTTCTTTTAACGGAACGGAAAAACGGAAATACGGAAACGGAATGCATACGGAGTACATTCCGTTTTTTTATACGGAACTCATAAAACGGCCCGCAAAACGGAAAAAAAAAACGGTCGTGTGAAAGAGGCCTTATATACAGGTTCCATGGGTGCAGCAGAGAGGCCACACCCATGGAGCAGACAGAGGATTAACTCCTAATAGGCACACAGGGGAGTTAACCCATAAAGAACCACAAACACACAGGAACGGAGCTTCAGCGAGAGCATAGACAGAAGGTCACAGCCAGAGGTAACGACTGTGACACTCCCCCTTCATCAGGTAAAAATTGCTTACCTCCTGCAGTCTCCACTACCACAAGCAGCAGTCAGTTTAGTATCATTAACATGATGGAGCCATTTTTCCATGTTCTGCACCAGGCTGACACAAATCAGTAAATGGAGACCTACTGTCTCAACACCCATGTTCACTGGACTCTGGCCTTTCCCTGATGCACACCGTGTTCCCTGCCTCCATGGATTTTACCGTCCAAACTATCTCTCTAACACTGGTGTATGTATCTGATGAAGGGTTCAGTCCGACCCCGAAACACGTTGTTATTACATCAATAATGACAGCCAGTATTACTACTACTACTTTTACCCCTAAATAGCCAAATACACATTTACTATCTTGTCTGTTCCATGCTGTGCTGCTATTGTCAGCTTCCGTATTAATACTGTCTTATTTAATCAAACAGGTGGCCTATGTGGCCTATTTATGCTAACTACATCTCTATGAGCATAGCAGTATGGCGCCGGTCATGTGACATTTGTGCGATCACATGGTTCGCACTTCATGACTGCTGGGGGCGTGAGCGCGATCACGTGACCGATCGGTTCAGCGCATAATCTGTGCCACGTCATAGTTGGGGGCAGGGCTGTCTTTATTATTGATTGGACCCTGGGCAAGAATGTTATTTGGGCCCCCTGGATCCCGCCCACCCCCCGCACTTTGCTGTACTTACTATACAGCAGCACTTACCTGTCACGTCCAGGGCCTCCAGGTGATGTCTCCTCTCTGTCATCATGTGCATTGTGATCCTAAAACTCAACTTTTATAGTCAATATCATTAATTGAATAAATGTTACATAAATTGTAGTCATACCTGATAAGGCAATTTAAATCTTTTTAGGTGGAAGGGTTGACAGGTATCACCTGTATGTGTCCCGGTGCATGGTCCACGCGCACCCGCGAACGCCAGCTAGGTCGGCGTGTTGACATCGCGGGTGCGCATGCGCAAAATGGCTCCCGGAAGTGACCCCAGCCCCACGATGCGCTCCAAACAACGGAAGTACAAAATTTCCTGCATGGGAGGTCACTACTGAATTTAAAGAGACCTGGGAACAGGGACTCCTGCAATGTTCTAAAATAATGATTGAGATGTTGATCACACATGATAAGGAATTGTTACAACAGACCAAATTAAGATTGATGGAGTTAGAATCAAAATTGAGTCAGCATGATAAAGAGAAAGTTGCGCTATTTCAAGCGAGATTGAAAGAAACATTGGAAGGCTTTGATAAAGAGATCATGATAGGCAAAAAAACGAAATTTCAACGTGATAAAAGTGATTTTGAAAGGGGACAGGCGTTTAGGTGGAAACACAGTGGTAACACACGGGCACCCCCTAGGGGCTATCAAACCAACAAAGCAATTACAAAACAAGTGACACCTGGCACAATGAGTGATGCCGATTTTTTATCCGAAAACAGCGAAGACAGCGAACTCGGAGGGGATTACGAAAATCCCAAAAGGAGGGGACCTCAATTACGCAGGGGCAACAATCAATCAGTACCATACAAGAAACGGATGTAGATATTAGATCATCACAGGTTAGCAGGTCACTACAAGTCATAAATCTCTCCTCTTATGTATTATCAGAACCAGAAACACTTGTCCTACAAAAAGGACTGTCTTTCTCTCCTATGAATACATTAGACAAGTTTGAGTTTGTGAAAGATGTTTATTTATTTTGCAGACAGTTATGTTTCAAGTTACTCTATGCCCAACCCACACTCTTGATGGAATTAATGGAGGATGAACGTGGTGTCTTTCTTGACCTAATGGATTTATTAAAAGAAAGTGAGAGTGACCTAGGTAGGAGAACTTTTTGTTTATCGAAACCATCTACGATTACACCATCATTGAGTCTCTTTCCTAATATCAATCTGTTCTTTCAGGCTGTTCTCCAGGAAATTCGCAAAATCCCCAAAAATACCATCAGGGGACGAAATATGGCTGCAACAGAATCGATTATTATTAAACAGCTGCAACAAAATAGTTCCTTTGTCATCAAAGAAGCCGACAAAGGTGGGAATGTGGTTCTGTGGGATACTGGTAAATATGTAAAGGAGGCCAAACGACAACTGGGCAATAAGATTTTCTATACTCCCATTCCAGCAGATCCCACAACCACCTTCAAAAAGAAACTGGACCAACTCCTAAAAAGGGCCTTTGACATGAGAATTATAACGAAACGGGAACTTCAATTTCTGGAGGTGAGCTGTCCCATAACACCAACTTTTTACATGCTACCTAAGGTGCACAAAAATCTAGAGGACCCACCAGGTCGGCCAATTGTGGCAGGAATTGGGGGATTGTGTGAGCAAGCATCTATTTATTTAGATTTCTTTTTGCAGCCGTACGTCCTGGGATTAAAATCCTACATCCGTGATTCTATGCACCTTATCCAACAACTCAAGCAGATTATCTTGCCATCAGATATTCTATTGGCCACATGCGACGTTGAGTCGCTATACTCCAATATTGCTCATAACCATGGGATTATGGCCGTCGAATTTTTCTTGTCTTGTTCCACTACAGGCGATCCAGCCCACCACACCTTCCTGGTGAGTTTATTGACATTTGTTCTTACCCACAATTATTTTGTTTTTGACCGGGTTTTTTACAGACAGGTCTCGGGCACGGCCATGGGGGCACGTTGTGCGCCCTCCTATGCCAACTTATTCTTAGGTTGGTGGGAGGCCACGCGTGTCTACCCAATGGACGGCTTTAGGGACCGTGTGGTGGGCTGGTATCGCTTCATAGATGATATTTTATTTTTCTGGCAGGGTTCAAGACAGGAATGTGAGGATTTCATCAACCAACTGAATGACAATCAATACAATATAACCTTGACATCTAATATTTCGGAATCAAAGGTTGACTTCTTGGATCTTCAAATCAAGGTAAATGATGGCAGATTGGTAACCTCTCTTTTTCGAAAGCATACAGCAACCAATAATATATTGCACTTCTCAAGCTTCCACCCTAAACATCTAAAAATGGGTATACCTGGGGGCCAGTTTCTACGTTTACGACGCAACTGCACGGAAATGAATGATTTCAAGATGGCATCAGAAGATTTATCTATGAGACTTTATGAGAGGGGTTACCCAAAAAAAGTCATATCACGGGCATTTGAGAATGCAAAAGGTTCAATACGTGAGGATCTGTTCATACCTAGACCCAAATCAAGGGATGGCAAGGTACGGTTAATCACCAAATATAATAATCAATAGTCGGACCTCTATAAAATCTTGAACACTCACTGGTTTCTACTCCAATCGGATGCTAAATTGGCAGCACATGTTGATGATAAACCCAAGATCATAGCACGGAGGGCAACCAATCTAAAAGATACATTAGTATCTAGTCATTTTCAACGCCCGGTAACCTCCACGGGTAGAGGCACTACCCTCAAAGGTACATATCCCTGTGGGAATTGTAATACATGTCAATTCATGTTGAATTCAAGCATTCTTTCCCGTGGGGACAACTCTAGAGTATACCTAAAACATTATATCAATTGCCGTTCTAGGAACGTAGTATATGCTCTTCTGTGCCCCTGTGAGAAGATCTATGTGGGCCAGACAATGCAAGAATTGAGGAAAAGAGTGCAACAACATACATCTAATATTCGACTGGCAGTAAGAGATAGTAGCAAGGGCGAGAAACCACTTACATCAGTGGCAGCTCATTTTTTGGACCACCACAACGGCAGGTATGATGACCTACGGGTGGTGGGATTGGACTTGATCCGGGGCAACATTAGGGGTACACACATCTCCAGATGTTTGCTCCGATCTGAAGCAAGATATATATATAACCTTGGTTCACAATCGCCGGGGGGGCTCAATGAGGAACTCACCTTCACTGTTTTTTATATGTAGACCCATCTTTTTTTTTTTTATCAACTTCTCTTTATTTGAAGAAGGCAGCAATGACAAGTTACATACTTTTCCAGAGCACAGCATTGTACAATTATTTTTTTTTTTTTTTTTTAACACAATCCCCAAACAACTTTTTCCCCTCCCTCCCCCTCCCCCCTCTCATCTCGACTTCAGCATATGATGAATCTATCAACGCAGACTGCCATCCCTCTCACTGATTTCCTGACCTGCTTTTTCAGTTAGCAATTGATACCATGGATCTGAGGTTCCCAATTTTAGGAACCACTCCGTTTGGACAAACGGCCTCACAATACCTCGAATTTCATCCTTGTTGAGGAAATGTTCCATATACGGTCTCCACTTTTTGAAAAAGGGCCCTGTCAACTTTGACTTGCAAATTTCCACCTCAACACATTCAAGTTTCAAACAATGCGTGGACAATCGAAAAGCCTCATCAATATTGGGAAGCTCCGGATACAGCCAGTGAGCCAGTAAACTCTGCTTGGCTGCCAGTAGTATCACATGTATTGAGTCGTTTAGACGAGGTTGCAACTCAGCTCTCCCCACTTGGAATATAATCAATTCTGGGTCCAAAGGAACCTTTAATTTGTATTTGTTATTTATCTTATCAATGATAGAGTTCCAATAACCCTGAACTTTTACACACGCCCACAGCCCATGTGTGAGATCAGTATTTGGAATGTTGCACTTCGGGCAATGTGTTATTCTACCTGGTAAACTATTGGCTGCCCCCCTTGGCAAGTGGAAACCGTATATGGCTCTATGTAATATCTTAAAGTAAGATTCCCGCCATATTTCACTGCTAATTATTTTCCGTATCTTGTCCCATCCTTCTAACAACTGATCAGGCAGGTTCATGTTCGGGAAGTCCTTAAGCCAGCTCTTAAATAAAGCTGCATCTCCTCTCCTTGACTCCTCATCCCGCAAACAGCTATAAATGAAGGACAGATCTTTTCGGCTCCCTTCACTACCTATCAAAGTGTCAAAGGGTCCAGGTAAAAATACCTTAGCCAAATCCCTCACCCTTCTCCGTAGAAAAGCTTTTATCTGGTAATATGCCAGAAAATGATTAGGAGAGATTCCATATTTAGACTGAATTTCCTGGAACTCATATAGCCTCTTTTCTTCCTGATTCCATAGATGGCTGACCCTTAGGATCCCCTTCTGCCCCCACTGAACCAATTGTTTATCACTCATGGCCGATTCAAACTCAGGATGACCCCACCAAACCATTCTACCAGAGACCTCACATGATAGACTGAAAGTTTTCCGAACTGCCCTCCATGTTGCTATAGTGTCCCTAAGGAGAACGCTTCGCTTCACTGACGAGGGCAGTCGAGAGAACTTAGTGTGTAAAAGAGCATTCAGTTTCCACGGCTTTACTAATTCCCTTTCCACGTGAAGGACCGAATAGTAGGATGTATCCTGAATCCAGTCCAGGCCATGTCTCATCAAGCTTGCAAGATTATACTTCCTAATGTCTGGGAACCCCAATCCCCCTCTCGATTTATGCCTTGTAAGCGTCCGGATAGATATCCTACTTTTCTTATTCTGCCAGATGAATGCGCGAAACGCCCTTGTTAGCACTTGAATATCAGCATGTTTCAGGAGGAGTGGCAAGGTCTGCATGGGATACAGGAGTTTACTAAAGCTCATCATTTTAAGCAGATAAACCCTACCTAGAAATGAGATAGGCAAGTTCTCCCACTTTGTTAGTTCCGTCAAAATTTTCCTAATTAATGGAGGGTAATTTAAAGAATAAAGTGTATCCGGGGTCCTACCAATCTTATGCCCAGGTATTTGATGTGTTGAAGAGCTATCTTAACTGGGATATCCCTTTGATCCTTCACCCCCCTATGTTGAGTAGGAGATAGATCTAATAATTCAGACTTGGTCATATTGACTCTAAAGCCCGACATTCTTCCAAAATTTACTAGAAGGTCAAAGAGTGCAGGGATGTCAGAATCCGGACTGGGCAAGGAACACCAATAAATCATCAGCAAACAATGCGTGGGTGAGCACTTGAGCCCCAATACGTATTCCCCTAATCGAATCATTTGACGCTCAGTGCCTTTGATAGCGGCTCCAAAGCTATATTAAAGAGCAGAGGTGACATTGGGCACCCCTGCCTGGTACCTTTCTGCAGTTGAAAGGGGGTGGATAAAAACCCAGGGATAGCCACTCTAGCCATCGGGGAGTTGTACAAGGAGGTGATATAGGTCCGAAAAGCACCCGTAAACCCCATGACGTCCAATACCTTGTTCAGCCATCCCCAGCTCACATTATCAAAAGCTTTTTCCGCATCAATAGCCAGTAGAGCTGGGGATGGATGAAGTTGTGGATTGGTCTTGATATCATCTAGCACCGCCATTATTTTCCTGATGTTATACACAGCTGACCTGCCCTGTATGAACCCTACTTGATGGGGGGATATAAGTTTTGGTAAAAATGATGCCAGCCTATCTGCTAGCAGCTTGGATAGGTATTTTAGATCATTATCTATAAGCGAGATTGGGCGATACGATGCTGCTAGCCTACTATCTCTCCCCTCCTTGGGTAATACCTTAATATAAGCTGTGTTCATATCAGTCGGTATCGGCTGCCCCTGTAGTATGTCGTTATACAGTTTTGTGAGTGTCTTAGACACATCCTGGAGCCATGACTTTGTAAAATTCGTTAGTAGTACCCATCCGGGCCTGGGGCCTTCCCATTGCTTGATTTTTTAATCACCTCTGTGACCTCTTCCTCCGTGACTGGTCTGTTTAACGCCTCTAAATTTTCCTGCGATACTCTTGGCAAGTTCAAAGAATTCAGCCATTCCTACCCCCTCTGTGTCTCTCTTCTCCTCGCTTGAGTAAAGTGACTTATAAAAGTCGCTCAAAATACTCACTATTTCTTGTGGTTGGTGACACAAGATACCCCTGTCATTGTTTAATCCAGTAATGGGGGTAGACTGACGCAGACCCTTCGCTAATGAGGCCAGCATCCTCCCAGATTTATTCCCGTATCTGAAAAATTTTGCTTCGCGCTTTTTACCCTCTAGCTCCTCCTTTTGTCTCAACCAATGTTCATAATCTGATTTCTTCTCTTGCCACTCTTTTTTTGTACCTTCCGAGGGGTTACTTTGGTGGGCTGTGTAAGCATCTTTTAACGCCAATGATAACACTCTAAGTTTCTGCGCTGTTGTTTTTTTAAGCCTATTTACGTGGGCCATAATATTTCCCCTAAGAACTGTTTTCCCTGCTCTCCATATCAGCTGAGTGTCACCCGAGTCAGCATTATGTTCCAGATATTCCATCCACCAATGTTTTAACATCTCTACAAATGACTCATTTGAGGCTAGGTCAGACGGAAATCTCCATAGAAAATCCTTACCCCTCGGATAATTATCTGTAAGACTCATGATCACGGGAGAGTGGTCAGATATAACCAGATCTCCTATTTCCACCTCTTGGATTTTGCGTAGTATCGAGTCAGACGTCAGAAAATAATCCAGACGGGACCAAGAGTCGTGTACTAGGGAGAAGTGGGTATATTCCCTGTCCTCTGGATGTTTAACTCGCCATGCGTCGTATAAGCCCCAGATCTCCCACTACTGTACCCAAGATCTTATCCCTCTGACGAGGTGTTATGATCTTGCCTTTCACATTACGCCTGTCTTCCTCATGACACATCACCGAGTTCATGTCCCCTGCTATAATTTTATGAACATTAGTGTCCTGCATGACCAAACTCCTCACATTGGAATAGAAATCTTTGTTAGCTTCGTTCGGTCCATATAGATTATAAATGCTTACAACTTCAGCCGGGAATTGTAAAACTACCTGCACCCACCTTCCCTCTGTATCCTCCTGTACCGAAGTGACCTGACATTTAGATTCCTATGCTAGTAATATCAATACCCCTCCCTTATTTCCTAATGGCGGAGAGCCTAAAACTTGCCCCACCCACAATTTATGCATGCGGGGGAAGTCTTTCCTGTCTAAGTGGGTTTCTTGGAGTAAGGCAATATCCGCCTTAAGGCGTTTAAGATGTCTGAGAACCATCATTCGCTTTTGGGGGGACTTCAACCCTTTGACGTTCCAAGTAACCAACTTTATCATCTTGCTATTCTTATGCATTCCGGCCGAACCATCATATTACAGTCGAGATGAACCCCTGTTACCCTCCCCTTCCTCCCCCCCCAAACCCCTAATGTAAAAAACATATTAACTACAACTTGAACCATAAGCCCATCTTTAGGCCATAAGTAGTAACAAATGTTGACTTCACTTCTTCCCAGCATAATCTCTCCTCCTCACCAGGACGCACTGCACCCAACCTCCACTCCTGAGCATGACTTAGCTCTTATCATAGGATACGACATATAAACAGTTTTACCACCCCCCCTTAAAGGAACAGTACCCCGCAACATTACCCAACGTCCCATAAAGCATAGAGTTCGGGTGAAGATCGTACTTGTCTGTGGTCAAATCTTCTTTTTGTTCTCGAGTAGCCGCCCTTCCCTGGTCTCCATCAGGTCTTGGGTAAGAACTGCTGCAAGTCTCGGCGCGCTATCTTCGGATCTTGAAATGTGTATAGTTGGCCGTCCGGCGAATGCACTTTCAATGTGGCAGGGTAGATCAGCGCAAATTTGATTTGCTCCTGATAAAGACCGGAGCAGATTGGCGAAAACTCCCTCCTGCGCTTCGCAACGTCCACAGAAAAGTCCTCAAAGAGGAGGATTCGGGAGCTTCCTATCTCTAGAGGGTCTCTCCGCTTCTTGTATGTTCGCAAGATTGCCGCTTTATCCGAGTAATCCAGGTATCGGACTATCACTTGCCTTGGCCTTGGAGTCAGCGCTGTGTGACCTTGCGAGCTTCCCTGTCGCTGCTCCGCCGGTGGTGGAGGCGCTGGGCCAATTCTGTGGGCCCTTTCCACTTTGCACGCTGCTGGCAATTGTAATGCCATGGGCAGATCTTTCTCACAGAGAGCCACCAGGTCTCGCGCAGGAACCGATTCTGGTACCCCGACCAAGCGCAAGTTGTTCCGGCGGGAACGATTTTCTAGATCTTCTATTTTCGCCTTCATCTGTTTGACCCATCTTTTTAATTCATGGGCCTATATATTACTTTGTTTGATTTTCCTCTTTTTTCTTTTTCACTTTATTAAAAATATATTTTTATTCCTTTATGTTTAGGACCACAGGTTTAAAGTTCACTGCAACATGGATTCACTGCAACACGAATATATTCTCTTCCTCTGGATCTTCTGTCTAAATTGACCCTACAACAGAGGGATGACTTATCAAATGGACATCTCTGATATTTTCACTGACCTCGGATCTTTGGACTCGCTGGATGATTCCAATGACCCTAGGCCATATTTCTTCTTAGTACACACAATGTCCTCATTTTTAACCCATCCTGGTGACCATTTAGGCTTTTTTACATTATATATCTCCATCCACATGCTGTATGAACCGCTGATAATTTGGTGTCGGTATTAAAATGGTGGGATTTGCAATTTGTAATTGGTAATTGTATGTTGCATGGACCCTTGATAATTTGATTTTGGTATGATAATAGTGGGATTTGTAACTGATAATTATCAATTTAGATATGTATTATTCATCCCTCTATGAGTGCTTCAGGTTTGATCTTTTTTGCTCATTTATGCGCTTGCGTTTGCTTGGTCCCTTTTGTCCCGGTGCATGGTCCATAAATCCCTTGGATGTGCGGGGTGCGTGTGCGATCACTGCTTCAGCATAAAAATATGTTGGTGGATAGTAGTATGCTAATAGATATTATGGTTATTAATGATGATTTAGGATTGACTGTTCGGGCATTACTGATATGGATTATGGTCCCACATATAATCATGGTCTATGAGGTATATATTTTTGTGTGTCCGCACATTATGATGATGATTCTCTATCTTTCCTTCAATCATGCATGATATGTAATATCCTCTAAAAAATCTGATTTTATAAATTATATTGCGCAGACTGTCATTACTGATATGAATTATAGTTCATGATATATATATTTTTGTGTGCTCGCACATTATGATGATGATTTTTCCATCTTTCCTTTAATCATGCATGACATGTAATATTCCCTAGAAATCTATGAATTTGGCTTCACAAATTATATTATTATTGCTAAGAATGTTGTGGATCAAATAAATACATACTGTGTATATATTTTGTATTTTTTATATATTTTTTATATTTCTGTATGACTATATATTCATTGTGGGATATAATATCCATTTTCAGGAGATTAATCCGAAATGGAGTATTTTTCTCACATATTGCTCCATCATCATGCATATTGAGGATTTAATCATGTTTAAGAATATCGCATAAGCATTGTGCATTAGTATTTTTTGCTGTGGCTGTGCGTGCCCGTGCTTTGCGTCATATGGGGAGTATTTTGCGACGTGGCTCACGGATGTGACGTCGGGCTCCACGCTGTACTTCCGTTGTTTGGAGCGCATCGTGGGGCTGGGGTCACTTCCGGGAGCCATTTTGCGCATGCGCACCCGCGATGTCAACACGCCGACCTAGCTGGCGTTCGCGGGTGCGCGTGGACCATGCACCGGGACACATACAGGTGATACCTGTCGACCCTTCCACCTAAAAAGATTTAAATTGCCTTATCAGGTATGACTACAATTTATGTAACATTTATTCAATTAATGATATTGACTATAAAAGTTGAGTTTTAGGATCACAATGCACATGGACCTCTGAGGAAGCTGGTCGGACCTCTGAGGAAGCTGGTCTAGGAACCAGCGATACGCGTTAGGCTGCTGTGCATTCCTCTTGGATGGGTTTTGTATGCCTTGTGTGTTACCATTGATTATGTTCTCACCATAGGATTGAGGGATACAATTTCTTGACAGTGATTTTATGGTTATCCCGCCTATTCATTGCCATCTCTGTGGGAGTAATGTTGATTTTTATGGTTATCCCGCCTATTCATTGCTATCTCTGTGGGACATTATTGTAATGTTGATATTGTTAAAATCACCCTAAATTAGGGCATTTTAGATACACTCTGGTGTTCCAGATCAATGTACCCCCCCCAGGGGTTAATATCCACGCGTGGCTGAGAGACTGGACACTGACACAGAAGTTGGTCAAAGCAATCTCTAACTTTATTAAATGGGCTAAGCGTTTATGAATCTTCAGAAGAGGGCAGTCCTCTCTGAGGCTAAAACATTGTTTCATTGGTCAAAAAGGAAAAAGTGATAAGAGAAACAGAGATAACACTCCAACATCTGCGCAGTGAGTACCACTTTGGAATGTGAACTAATGTAAACATCTGGTTACCATCGCCATTTTGTAATGGAGTTTATTCTAACAAGAATACTGCCTACGTCATATGTGACACTTCAAAGAGGTGCTTCTCTATAGGCAGTGAATAATATATACATATCATCAAGCCATATGATTGGCCTACGCATTCCACCTGTTCATGCATAAGGCAATGCCTGACACTCTATGGAACACCTGTAGAAAGATGAGAAATCAGACACTTCCCACAGCACAGCTCTTTGCCCCCCTCTCTCTCCTCTCCAGTCTTGAAACAAAGAGGGGGGTGGGTGGGCACTTTGAAGTAGAAAAAGTTAACTCATTACAATCCTAGATATACAAAATATAGAATAAAATTCACCCATCTTTAACAGTCCCCCCTTGAATTTCATTCTCTCCCTAAACCTAAACATCTGTCCCAATGCTCCGCCTCCTCTTCACCAGCTTCCACGACAAGCCATACCTAGCGAACAGCCTCCCGTGACACTGGATTTGAGCAAGGGGAAGTCAGATGATCTTTCCCTAACTGGCGTTGACATTATACGGGGGGACTGGAGATCATCAGTGCTCCTGATTTTCTGGATCGAAGTTTTCATGCAATTTTTCATATTCTTTTGAGTCATGATCAACAGTCACACAAGGGAAAACCAGTCTCAACACTTCCTTGAAATCAATCCAATTATGCTTTTCTTTGAGCTTCACTGTGCTTGTGGTCAACAACACTCGGAATGGACCATCAAACCAGGGTTTTGGGACTTTTCTAACGTGTCTTTTCCTACCACCCAATCTCCAGACACAAGTGGGTGGGTTCCTGGTATTTTATCAAAACCTGGAAGTGAAGCAAAAACTCGAAAATGTACTTTAGTCAAATGCTTATACAAAACTGATCACATAATCTGTCAGACAACCATGTTGCATCTGGAGCTGCTGAGGGAAGTAAAATCCTATTCTAGGGGCTGACCCAAAAAGGACCTTATAGGGACAAAGGCCTGTCTCAGGGTTAGGCGTATACCTTACTAAAAGAGGGCTACCAGCAGGTACTCTATTAAGACTTTAAATCTTTAACTTAGTGTCCCGTTCAGTTCCTTTTCCCTACTCTACTGCTGCTTTGTGGATGGTACTAAGCATGTAAGGCCTGTCCTACACCCAAAACCTTCGTCATCTCCTGCATCACTTCACCTGTGAAGTGAACACCTGTGTCACTTTCAATGATCTAAGGTACCCCATACTTGCACATAATCTTCTTTACTTCTTTGGGTACAGTTTTGGCCATCCTGAAAACAAGTCATCACATATCAATATATACTCATACATGCCCACCTTGGATATTTGAAGGTAGTCTGCAAACGTTGAAACAGATACAAAAAGCAAGACGTGTTTCTTGGGTACCTTAACCACCTTGCCCATGTTGTTCTGGGCACAAACCATTTATCCTTGAGTATGTCTGACTGTTACAGTGCTGAACCCTGGGGCGTACCATATGCTACGTACTAAATCACACATAGCAGTTTTTGTCTGGTGCATCACTCCATGGGTTGCCTGTGCCATCGTGGAGTAGAGGGACCTGGGAAGGTAAAGTTTCCCTTCTTATTTGTAGTCCCCCCTTTTTCATCCACCAGTCCCTTTCCTCCTTCCCCATCTGGTTCTGTAAGGTCTTAAGAACTTTCGGGAGACAGGTGGAGTTATTTCAGGGACCTGAACTGTGGCCACTTAAGACAGGGGTCTGCTTAGGTAATTTGACAGCCATTTTTGCCGCCTGAACTGCCGTGGCTTTCCCCTTTGCCTCCTCTGCATCTGTTTACAGTGGCCTTTCGTTGCTATCATCACCCCTCATGTTAGTGACAAGAGGGCTTCCATCAGAGACCTCACTGCTTCCCCATTTTCAATGGGTTTACCTGAAGCGATCAAGGAGTCTCTGGCTTTCCATATGGGCCCATAGTCATGGGCTATCCCAAAGCACACCTGGAATCAGTGTAAATGGTGGCTGTTTTCCCATCTGCATATCTGCAAGCCATCTTCAGAGTCTTTTATCTCCACTTCTGAGCAGACAAGTGTGGTAGTTCACGTTTAATCACCACTGCCCAACCTGTGTAGTACCTGCCATACCTCGATCCATCCACAAAGAGCACATGATCTAGATTACCTAATGGCTGATTTACCAAGTCCCACTACCTCTTGTGACATCATCTGCAAACAGTCAGGAGCCTCTTCCTTTGAATCTGAAAGAAAAGTTTAAAGTGCGGTGCCCTAACTCTTCCCTCCCCCCTTGGTCCAGAGGCAACAGGGTGGCTGGGTCCAAAGTATTACACCTTTGGAGAGCAACATTGTCAGGCAACAAAATGGAACAATAATGGGCAACAAAACAATCATTCGGATTGTACGTTCATGAGGATAGATGTAATATTACCATCACTTTGTGGTTCAGAACTATCTCAGAGCTTTCATCAAGCATAGCTAGTACAACTACTACAGCTCTGATGCAGAAAGGGGCACCTCTGGCCGCGGGATCAAGTCTGACTGAATAATATGCTACGGGGCGTTATTGCTGGCCATGCAGTTGGGTGAGAACAGCTGAGTCATGGCCACTCACTTCATTAACAATACAATCTAAATGTAATAATCTGATAGGCTCAGTGTGGGGGAACACAAAATTGCCAGTTCTAGGCACAAAAAGCATCTACCACCTCATCTGTGAGGCGGTAGGGACTAAAGGACAAATCAATCACAGTGGAGTGAGTAGGGGTAATGGGAACCTGAGCCGACAAGGTGTGTGTGCGCATTGGGCACGATGTGGGTGTTAGAAACTGTGGCTTCATTAACGGCATGTAGGTCATGTACCATCCAATGGTGAGTGGTTTGCTTTTCTCAGCTTCTGGGAGTACTGATACAAACATGGACCAGGGAATTTTATCACTAATGGCCAACAAACAAAGTTCTTGGTCGTGGAGGGCACCTGTAAGCGTCACAGTGCCGTCCTCCTGATGTGAGATACCAGCATGTACTTTTGCAAACAAATCTGCACCTAGGAGACAAAAAGGAGCGTACTACTTTCCCATCCACTTCTACCCAAAGGCTGGTGTCCTTGGAGAGTAAATCAGGGGAGGCCATGTTTGCTGTGCACAACTGTCTTGGCTGCTCCAGTATCAATCAAAAACGGGACTACTTCTTTATCTCCCAGAGTGAGGGATATCATTGGGCAAGACTGAATCTGCAAAAAATGTTTAAAGATAGAGCCGATACTGTATTTCCTGTTTCTTAATCTTGATCTAACTCCCCCCCCCCCTCACCTGTCTGTGTTCCCCTTATGACAAAAAAACATGGGTGTCTGTGGGGACGGACAGTGATCCGGGCATGGTCAACATAGAATACAATCCTCTCGTGTGGTGTAGACGAGGAGTACCACACACAGCACAACACTCTCTCTTCTGGGATCTGGGTCCCACAGACTCTGCAGGCCCACCATAGGGTGGCAGACTTACTTTTCCCTCACTTCAATCAGGCGTTTGACATCAGGGCTGAAGCAATGCCAAAGGAACACTACCTATGGTTGGCACCACTGAACCCCCCAATGCTGCTTGATGTTACTCTGCATTTTGGCTTACAGAAGTATCCAACTTTTCCTATCGCAGAATTAATAGACTGGAAAACAAAACAGGACTTCTCATCTTCCATGGGAGTGTCTGTAACTAGGGGATGGGCACAAGGGCTGTCGTTGTCTGTAACGTCCACCCCTATCCTGTCCCTCCGCTCTGAGTCATCTAAGTCCACTCCCTTCAGTCGGACGCTGTGGTCCTCCTTCTTTCTGTCATTAGTGCCCCAGCCGCTCATGAGAACAGAGCTCTGATGTGAAGCACAACACTTAACATGTAACACGTAACTTCAAACATTGAAACAAACAGATCTGACAATACAGACATGAACACACAAAGGGCCCATAAGAAACTTTTCATTGACTTCAATTTAAAAATAAAATAAATAAATAAAAATGTACAGCTTGATCAATGCTGTTGGCACCAATAAAAACACAAAAACTTCCAAGAAAAATAAAATAAAATCCTCAATGCGCATATTATTTAAAAAACAAAACAAATATCGTACTCCATACGCATTCATATACATTTTCATGTACTAATTTTCACAAGCAGCTCATAACCACGCCCTCATACATAAAAACTGAATTGCATTCACAACTCTGCTAAAAACCTCCATCAGTCTTCACACATATTCGCCTCAATCACAACTCAAAGCCACACCCATTCACATTCCACTGAATCATTTGTCTTCCAACCCACATTGTTTCATCCCAAAACTTGCAGCACAGACAAACACAGCTTTCCTGGAAACAGATAGCCACACCACACCCAGAATTGCTGATGGTCTGTCGCTGTAAGAGAATATACATGTTATCATACAGTCATTTTGTTAAAAGCTGGATTCCCACAGTACACTGCTTGGGAAAGAAGAAAGAAGAAAGAAAATTATTGAACAATTCTTTGTCTTGTATAATATATTACACATCACTGACTCTGCATCATTCCCTCATTCCCTCCCACCTTTTTCCTTCGTCTGCTACTCTTATCTCAGGAATGTTTCTGTTAAGGTGGGGGAAGTGAGTCTCTGTAGCTCACACTGGATACAACACCTATCCATTAACTGGCCGTCTTTTACTGCTGTAATCTCTAGGATATTCCCTATTTAAACACACACATATTATTAGGGTAACAAAACGTAACCGGTTCGTTTCGGAACATTTAACAGAAGCGCCGTTCTGATTGCAGACACTGGGGCACTTTCTTTCTTTCTTGTTAATGCCATCAATTAACATCCTGACATTGCTGTTTCTCACTCATTAGAACTCCCCCCCTCAAAATCACGGGAGTTCTGATGCCCACAGTCTGTAAGCTCTAACTTCACAGATTCTTACAGATCTTCATCCCTGTTGCCAGGGGGCGACCTCTTTCCGAGTCTACACTTTCTCTAACATTCTTTTTCACATTTTAACTTTCAATTCTTCCCTCACTACTAGCTAGGGGCTGTATTTTCTCCTTCATAATGCTGGGACTGACCGATATCAAAACAACAGTATTTCAGACTGACACACACACAAAACAGAGGAGTGATCAGCACCTTTAGCCCTTTCTTCTGCAGACAAAGGATTCACCCTCCCCTCTGGTTGGCTCAAATCTGACTATCACGTCTGACTCGTCAGCCGGGACTCCCCGCACGTCTTCCCCAAAACCAGGGGTCAGGCGGGCTCCGTCGCATCTTCCTGGGGTCAGGTCAGGTAGAGAATATCACCGCAGTCTTTCCCTTGATCAAAAGGTCATGAGAGGTTCTACCATCTTCCTAGGGTCAGGTCAGGTAGTCTCCGCAGTCTTCCATCAGATCAAAAGATCATACGGCTCTATCTTCCTGGTCAGGTCAGCCGGAGTTCCCTGTCCCACACCTCGGGGCGATAGCGCCCCCTTCCCAACCAGGAGGTTACTGTTCCCTCCCTTTGTCTGTGGTTTTACCGTCTGTGCTCAATTCACTCCTCATATAAATCACAGACACACACAAAACATATACACACCAGATCTATGATTTCAGACTATTGGTTCAATAGACTCCAAGCTTTCAGCATTACAGCCGACTACTATACTTACATCGGTACCACCTCACAGCAGACTGAGCTATGACGAAGTAACTAGCAGAAAGGCAGATGAGATAAAAAGTTTTCTCACCTTTCTTTGAGGTTGCAGTCCTCTCTCCTCTGCCGTTCGTCAAGCTCAGGGGCCCGTCTTGTCAGCTGTCTGATGCTACGTTCGCTCAGAATCCAATCTGGGCTGCCATTTGTTAAAATCACCCTAAATTAGGGCATTTTAGATACACTCTGGTGTTCCAGATCAATGTACCCCCCCCCCCAGGGGTTAATATCCACGCGTGGCTGAGAGACTGGACACTGACACAGAAGTTGGTCAAAGCAATCTCTAACTTTATTAAATGGGCTAAGCGTTTATGAATCTTCAGAAGAGGGCAGTCCTCTCTGAGGCTAAAACATTGTTTCATTGGTCAAAAAGGAAAAAGTGATAAGAGAAACAGAGATAACACTCCAACATCTGCGCAGTGAGTACCACTTTGGAATGTGAACTAATGTAAACATCTGGTTACCATCGCCATTTTGTAATGGAGTTTATTCTAACAAGAATACTGCCTACGTCATATGTGACACTTCAAAGAGGTGCTTCTCTATAGGCAGTGAATAATATATACATATCATCAAGCCATATGATTGGCCTACGCATTCCACCTGTTCATGCATAAGGCAATGCCTGACACTCTATGGAACACCTGTAGAAAGATGAGAAATCAGACACTTCCCACAGCACAGCTCTTTGCCCCCCTCTCTCTCCTCTCCAGTCTTGAAACAAAGAGGGGGGTGGGTGGGCACTTGGAAGTAGAAAAAGTTAACTCATTACAATCCTAGATATACAAAATATAGAATAAAATTCACCCATCTTTAACAATATAATTATTGTCATACCATTTATTGCACCATCCTTGGGGTTTGCTCCATGTGCATGCTGTTTTTAACTTTGATATTTCAATAAAATATTTTCTATTTTCTACTCTGATGTGCGGCCATTATATGGTATTTCTTTGTCTGGTAGTTTTCATGTTTTACATATATACCAGGCCAGCACTCTGTTAACAATGATTATTGGTGTGCCCCCCGTGTTTTAGTATTTTTCCTCTCTGTCATCATCTTCTCTCTCATCATCTTCTCCACTCGGTCCGGACACTTCTCTCAGCCGCCTCGTCTCTGCAGAGTGTGACACACAGACATCTTAGCTTCCTCACATTCTATCATTATCCCCCAACTGAAGTCCCCACAGTGTTATCCTGCTGCTTGCTGTGCCCCCCCCAGGGGTGTAGCTATAGGGGGTGCAAAGGTAGCAGTCGCTACCGGGCCCAGGAGCATGAAGGGGCCCAAAGACACTTGTGCCGCATAAGAAGACACACAAAGCACTGAGCCTTTAGTTACGCCCCTGCCCCCTCCCCATACCCCCAAATACTATCCTGAAGAAACATTACTGCCCCCCATAGTAATAGTGCTCCTCATAGTCCCACCAATAGTAATTCCCTTCTAGAATGCCCTCATTAGTAACACTGCCCCAACCGTGATAATGCTCCTCAACAATGCCCCCATTATTAGAAGAGCCCTCCTATATTAATAATACCCTCACAGAGTCCCCAGTAGAAATAAGGCCCCCTATTGTTCTCCCAGTGGTAATAAAGCTCCCTACAGACCCCTCAGTAGTAATAAGGCCACCATAGTGCAGTTAGTAGAAATAAGGCGGATCTATAAGACCCTCCTATAGAGCCCCCAGTAGTAATAAGATCGCCTATAATGTCCCCTGGATCTGCAGTGCCCCCTGCAGTTATAATCCTCCCTCCACCATACAGTCCCATGTAAATAACATCACCTCCTCCCCAGCCGCCTCCAACGCACAATCCCATGTAAACATCACCCCCTAAAGCTACTTTCACACTTGCGTTTGTGCAGATCTGTCCTGTACTTGTACAGGACGGACCCGAACCGATATAATACAAACCAATGCATCCGTTCAGGACCGATCCGTTTGTATTAGATTTGAATTTCTAAGTCCCAATACGGATCCGTCCTGACTTACATTGAAAGTCAATGGGGGACAGATCCGTTTACAATTGCACCATTTTGTGTCAATGCAAAGAGATCCGTCCCTATTGACTTACATTGTAAGTCAGGACGGATCTGTTTGGCTCCGCAAGGCCATGCGGACACAAAAACACTGCTTGCAGCATTTTGGGGTCTGCCTCCAAAACGGAACAGAGGGACGTACGGAGCCGAACGAATGCATTCTGAATGGATCCGCATCCATTCAGAATGCATTGGGGTTAAACTGATGCATTTGGGGCTGTTTGTGAGAGCCTTGAAACGCAAGTGTGAACGTAGCCTAAACATTAAAGCGAACCTTTCACCAGGATTTCACATAATAAACTATTACCAGTACCTTATAGATATCCTCATTGTGTTTCAATGCATTATTGTGCCGCTTTCCTGGGATGGATATTCATGAAAAAAAACAAGTTATAAAGTCCTGTCTCCAGCTCCTGAAGTCAAGGGGGTAGCCCTTCCCTCACTCCGGGCTGTACCTCCCCTGCCCTAACCCCGCCTCTAAGTAGTGTAACTGACACCCGGCTCAGTCGCCGGGACCGCGCTTGTACAGGCGGCGCATGCGCCGTCGGACTCGAACGCAATCCTGTAACTGAATCGCGCATGCAAGTCCGACGGCGCATGCGCCGCCTGTACAAGCGTGGTCCCGGCGACTGAGCCGGGTGTCAGTTACACTACTTAGAGGCGGGGTTAGGGCAGGGGAGGTACAGCCCGGAGTGAGGGAAGGGCTACCCCCTTCACTTCAGGAGCGTGACTTCAGGAGCTGGAGACAGGACTTTATAACTCGTTTTTTTTCGTGAATATCCATCCCAGGAAAGCGACACAATAATGCATTGAAACACAATGAGGATATCTATAAGGTACTGGAAATAGTTTATTATGTGAAATCCTGGTGAAAGGTTCGCTTTAAGTCCCATGTACATAAACATCATTCCCCCCCCCCCACCATCCACTTTCAACATACAGTCCCATGTCAATAACATCCCTCCCTTCAGCCCTAACATACATCCCAGTTAAATAACTACAACTCCCAGCATTGCTCTGCCTCTCCCTTCACTTACCTCTCCAGTCCTGATATACAGATATCAGCATTAGGCTCCTTCTCCTCTTCACTCCGGTCCAATCCTGCACTGGTCACATGATGGTGACATCATCCAGGTCATCCTATCACAGCCTGTTTTGCTGATCACATGACCTGTGATGTCACCAAAGGTCCTTCACCTCTTCCCAGTGTATTAGATTTAATTGTATTGCCGTTCTGTGTACGGCAATACAGTTGTATCTAGCAGGCAGGCAGGACATTCGGGGGCTGGGACAAAACATCAGGGGCCCAGGCCCCGAATGTTTTAACCTAGCGACGCCCTGTCACTAGTGAATGGGAGTCGGGAGACGGAGCTCCCTTGGGCCCCCAGGAGCAACTGGGCCCAGGGCAGCTGCCCCTTTTGCCCTGCGGCAAAGACGGCCCTGGTTGGGGGTAGGACGTGAGTCCTGGTATTCTAGATAGCGTCCTATTAAACATCCAATACAAATGCTCCACGTACATCCGGCGCCTTATTTAAAGGGTTTCTACCACCAGAAATACTGTTATATAGCTGACTGACATTGGCGATGCGCTAATGTCCGCACTACATAACTGTATGTTTTTTACATTTCTCCCTGCAGCCGTTCTGATAAAATAAGCACTTTTATAATATGCTAATGAGCCTCTAGGTAATATGCTAATGAGCCTCTAGCCCAGGCCCCGAATGTTTTAACCTAGCGACGCCCTGTCACTAGTGAATGGGAGTCGGGAGACGGAGCTCCCTTGGGCCCCCAGGAGCAACTGGGCCCAGGGCAGCTGCCCCTTTTGCCCTGCGGCAAAGACGGCCCTGGTTGGGGGTAGGACGTGAGTCCTGGTATTCTAGATAGCGTCCTATTAAACATCCAATACAAATGCTCCACGTACATCCGGCGCCTTATTTAAAGGGTTTCTACCACCAGAAATACTGTTATATAGCTGACTGACATTGGCGATGCGCTAATGTCCGCACTACATAACTGTATGTTTTTTACATTTCTCCCTGCAGCCGTTCTGATAAAATAAGCACTTTTATAATATGCTAATGAGCCTCTAGGTCAGTGTTTCCCAACCAGTGTGCCTCCAGCTGTTGCAAAACTACAACTCCCAGCATGCCCGCACAGCCAAAGGCTGTCCAGGCATGCTGGGAGTTGTAGTTTTGCAACAGCTGGAGGCACACTGGTTGGGAAACACTGCTCTAGGTGCTATGTGGGCGTGAAATCAGCACCTAGAGGCTCCGTCTACTCACCCTTTATCCCGCCCAGGTCCCCTGTTCTGCCCGCCCCGCTCCTCTTGATTGATGTCACGGTTCGCAGAATCGCTGACGAAATCCTGCGCCTGCGCCGTTCACTTCTGTATTCGACGCAGGTGGGCATTTTGCTATAGATATCTGAGTAGCGCCTGGTTTTCATGGCACCTGGTGCACCTGATATACCTTTGACTAAAGTCTTGAATATTTCATCATAGACAGTATGCTGCATCGGCCCACTGATGTTACCAAACAACAACTATACTGGCTGGTTATCTTTCCCAGCACTTCTGATTAAACATATGGAGCACACAAGTATCTTCTACTCTGACAATAATTGACTGAGCAGTATCTATTTTGCACCTCATGTGAGGACGTATATCATTTATCCACACTTGAGTAGGAGGGGGATATCTGGTTGACTGGCCCAACTTCATTATTGTTTTCTATTTGTTGAATCAGTATTTCATGACTAACTGGTGTTGCAAAGAAATCGCTAGACACTAGGTCGGATTACTTATATGAAAAACTGTTTGGATGTTTATTTAAATACTGCATGTGTGTCCCCTGATGAGCCCATGTAATGTATTGGGCAAAATGCTTTGGGATGAAGGGACCTAAACTTTGAATGTTATGATTAGAGTTGAGCGAACACCTGGATGTTCGGGTTCGAGAAGTTCGGCCGAACATCCCGGAAATGTTCGGGTTCGGGATCCGAACCCGATCCGAACTTTGTCCCGAACCCGAACCCCATTGAAGTCAATGGGGACCCGAACTTTTCGGCACTAAAAAGGTTGTAAAACAGCCCAGGAAAGAGCTAGAGGGCTGCAAAAGGCAGCAACATGTAGGTAAATCCCCTGCAAACAAATGTGGATAGGGAAATGAATTAAAATAAAAATTAAATAAATAAAAATTAACCAAAATCAATTGGAGAGAGGTCCCATAGCAGAGAATCTGGCTTCACGTCACCCACCACTGGAACAGTCCATTCTCAGATATTTAGGCCCCGGCACCCAGGCAGAGGAGAGAGGTCCCGTAACAGAGAATCTGTCTTCATGTCAGCAGAGAATCAGTCTGCATGTCATAGTAGAGAATCAGGCTTCACGTCAGCCACCACTGCAACAGTCCATTGGCATATATTTAGGCCCAGTACCCAGGCAGAGGAGGGAGGTCCCGTAACAGAGAATCTGTCTTCATGTCAGCAGAGAATCAGTCTGCATGTCATAGCAGAGAATCAGGCTTCACGTCAGCCACCACTGCAACAGTCCATTGTCAGATATTTAGGCCCAGCACACAGGCAGAGGAGGGAGGTCCCGTAACAGAGAATCTGGCTTCATGTCAGCAGAGAATCAGTCTGCATGTCATAGCAGAGAATGAGGCTTCACGTCAGCCACCACTGCAACAGTCCATTGGCATATATTTAGGCCCAGCACACACACAGGCAGAGGAGAGAGGTCCCGTAACAGAGAATCTGTCTTCATGTCAGCAGAGAATTAGTCTGCATGTCATAGCAGAGAATGAGGCTTCACGTCAGCCACCACTGCAACAGTCCATTGGCATATATTTAGGCCCAGCACCCAGGCAGAGGAGGGAGGTCCCGTAACAGAGAATCTGTCTTCATGTCAGCAGAGAATCAGTCTGCATGTCATAGCAGAGAATCAGGCTTTACGTCAGCCACCACTGCAACAGTCCATTGGCATATATTTAGGCCCAGCACACACACAGGCAGAGGAGAGAGGTCCCGTAACAGAGAATCTGTCTTCATGTCAGCAGAGAATTAGTCTGCATGTCATAGCAGAGAATCAGGCTTCACGTCAGCCACCACTGCAACAGTCCATTGGCATATATTTAGGCCCAGCACCCAGGCAGAGGAGGGAGGTCCCGTAACAGAGAATCTGTCTTCATGTCAGCAGAGAATCAGTCTGCATGTCATAGCAGAGAATCAGGCTTCACGTCAGCCACCACTGCAACAGTCCATTGTCAGATATTTAGGCCCAGCACACAGGCAGAGAAGGGAGGTCCCGTAACAGAGAATCTGGCTTCATGTCAGCAGAGAATCAGTCTGCATGTCATAGCAGAGAATCAGGCTTCACGTCAGCCACCACTGCAACAGTCCATTGGCATATATTTAGGCCCAGCACCCAGGCAGAGGAGAGAGGTCCCGTAACAGAGGATCTGGCTTCATGTCAGCAGAGAATTAGTCTGCATGTCATAGCAGAGAATGAGGCTTCACGTCAGCCACCACTGCAACAGTCAATTGGCATATATTTAGGCCCAGCACACAGGCAGAGGAGAGAGGTCCCGTAACAGACAATCTGGCTTCATGTCAGCAGAGAATCATTCTGCATGTCATAGCAGAGAATCAGGCTTCACGTCAGCCACCACTGCAACAGTCCATTGGCATATATTTAGGCCCAGCACCCAGGCAGAGGAGAGAGGTCCCGTAACAGAGGATCTGGCTTCATGTCAGCAGAGAATTAGTCTGCATGTCATAGCAGAGAATCAGGCTTCACGTCACCCAACATTGGAACAGTCCATTGGCATATATTTAGGCCCCGGCACCCAGACAGAGGAGAGGTTCATTCAACTTTGGGTAGCCTCGCAATATAATGGTAAAATGAAAATAAAAATAGGATTGAATGAGGAAGTGCCCTGGAGTCCAATAATATATGGTTAAGGGGAGGTAGTTAATGTCTAATCTGGACAAGGGACGGACAGATCCTGTGGGATCCATGCCTGGTTCATTTTTATGAACGTCAGCTTGTCCACATTGGCTGTAGACAGGCGGCTGCGTTTGTCTGTAATGACGCCCCCTGCCGTGCTGAATACACGTTCAGACAAAACGCTGGCCGCCGGGCAGGCCAGCACCTCCAAGGCATAAAAGGCTAGCTCTGGCCACGTGGACAATTTAGAGACCCAGAAGTTGAATGGGGCCGAACCATCAGTCAGTACGTGGAGGGGTGTGCACACGTACTGTTCCACCATGTTAGTGAAATGTTGCCTCCTGCTAACACGTTGCGTATCAGGTGGTGGTGCAGTTAGCTGTGGCGTGTTGACAAAAGTTTTCCACATCTCTGCCATGCTAACCCTGCCCTCAAAGGAGCTGGCATTGACACAGCTGCCTTGGCGACCTCTTGCTCCTCCTCTGCCTTGGCCTTGGGCTTCCACTTGTTCCCCTGTGACATTTGGGAATGCTCTCAGTAGCGCGTCTACCAACGTGCGCTTGTACTCGCGCATCTTCCTATCACGCTCCAGTGCAGGAAGTAAGGTGGGCACATTGTCTTTGTAGCGTGGATCCAGCAGGGTGGCAACCCAGTAGTCCGCACAGGTTAAAATGTGGGCAACTCTGCTGTCGTTGCGCAGGCACTGCAGCATGTAGTCGCTCATGTGTGCCAGGCTGCCCAGGGGTAAGGACAAGCTGTCCTCTGTGGGAGGCGTATCGTCATCGTCCTGCCTTTCCCCCCAGCCACGCACCAGTGATGGACCCGAGCTGCGTTGGGTGCCACCCCGCTGTGACCATGCTTCATCCTCATCCTCCTCCACCTCCTCCTCATCCTCGTCCTCCTCGTCCTCCAGTAGTGGGCCCTGTCTGGCCACATTTGTACCTGGCCTCTGCTGTTGCCAAAAACCTCCCTCTGAGTCACTTCGAAGAGACTGGCCTGAAAGTGCTAAAAATGACCCCTCTTCCTCCTCCTCCTCCTCCTCCTCCTGGGCCACCTCCTCTTGCATCATCGCCCTAAGTGTTTTCTCAAGGAGACATAGAAGTGGTATTGTAACGCTGATAACGGCGTCATCGCCACTGGCCATGTTGGTGGAGTACTCGAAACAGCGCAACAGGGCACACAGGTCTCGCATGGAGGCCCAGTCATTGGTGGTGAAGTGGTGCTGTTCTGTAGTGCGACTGACCCGTGCGTGCTGCAGCTGAAACTCCACTATGGCCTGCTGCTGCTCGCACAGTCTGTCCAGCATGTGCAAGGTGGAGTTCCACCTGGTGGGCACGTCGCATATGAGGCGGTGAGCGGGAAGGCCGAAATTACGCTGTAGCGCAGACAGGCGAGCAGCAGCAGGATGTGAACGCCGGAAGCGCGAACAGACGGCCCGCACTTTATGCAGCAGCTCTGACATGTCGGGGTAGTTGTGAATGAACTTCTGCACCACCAAATTCAGCACATGCGCCAAGCAAGGGATGTGCGTCAAATTGGCTAGTCCCAGAGCTGCAACGAGATTTCGCCCATTATCGCACACCACCAGGCCGGGCTTGAGGCTCACCGGCAGCAACCACTCGTCGGTCTGTTGTTCTATACCCCGCCACAACTCCTGTGCGGTGTGGGGCCTGTCCCCCAAACATGTGAGTTTCAGAATGGCCTGCTGACGTTTACCCCGGGCTGTGCTGAAGTTGGTGGTGAAGGTGTGTGGCTGACTGAATGAGCAGGTGGAAGAAGAGGAGGAGGAAGCCGAGAAGGAGGAGGTGGCAACAGGAGGCAAAGAATGTTGCCCTGCGATCCTTGGCGGCAGAAGGACGTGCGCCAAACAGCTCTCCGCCTGGGGCCCAGCTGCCACTACATTTACCCAGTGTGCAGTTAGGGAGATATAGCGTCCCTGGCCGTGCTTACTGGTCCACGTATCTGTGGTTAGGTGGACCTTGCTACAGATGGCGTTGCGCAGTGCACACTTGATTTTATCGGATACTTGGTTGTGCAGGGAAGGCACGGCTCTCTTGGAGAAGTAGTGGCGGCTGGGAATAACATACTGTGGGACAGCAAGCGACATGAGCTGTTTGAAGCTGTCTGTGTCCACCAGCCTAAATGACAGCATTTCATAGGCCAGTAGTTTAGAAATGCTGGCATTCAGGGCCAGGGATCGAGGGTGGCTAGGTGGGAATTTACGCTTTCTCTCAAATGTTTGTGAGATGGAGAGCTGAACGCTGGCGTGTGACATGGTTGAGACGCTTGGTGACGGAGGTGGTGGTGGTGGTGTTGGTGGTACATCCCCTGTTTGCTGGGTGGCAGGTGCCAACGTTCCTCCAGAGGCGGAGGAAGAGGCCGAGGCGGCAGCAGCAGAAGAGGCCGAGGCGGCAGCAGCAGAAGAGGGAGCAGGGGGAGCCTGAGTGACTTCCTTGGTTTTAAGGTGTTTACTCCACTGCAGTTCATGCTTTGCATGCAGGTGCCTGGTCATGCAGGTTGTGCTCAGGTTCAGAACGTTAATGCCTCGCTTCAGGCTCTGATGGCACAGCGTGCAAACCACTCGGGTCTTGTCGTCAGCACATTGTTTGAAGAAGTGCCATGCCAGGGAACTCCTTGAAGCTGCCTTTGGGGTGCTCGGTCCCAGATGGCGGCGGTCAGTAGCAGGCGGAGTCTCTTGGCGGCGGGTGTTCTGCTTTTGCCCACTGCTCCCTCTTTTGCTACGCTGTTTGCTCGGTCTCACCACTGCCTCTTCCTCCGAACTGTGAAAGTCAGTGGCACGACCTTCATTCCATGTGGGGTCTAGGACCTCATCGTCCCCTGCATCGTCTTCCACCCAGTCTTGATCCCTGACCTCCTGTTCGGTCTGCACACTGCAGAAAGACGCAGCAGTTGGCACCTGTGTTTCGTCATCATCAGAGACATGCTGAGGTGGTATTCCCATGTCCTCATCATCAGGAAACATAAGTGGTTGTGCGTCAGTGCATTCTATGTCTTTCACCGCTGGGGAAGGGCTAGGTGGATGCCCTTGGGAAACCCTGCCAGCGGAGTCTTCAAACAGCATAAGAGACTGCTGCATAACTTGAGGCTGAGACAGTTTCCCTGGTATGCATGGGGGTGATGTGACAGACTGATGGGGTTGGTTTTCAGGCGCCATCTGTGCGCTTTCTGCAGAAGACTGGGTGGGAGATAATGTGAACGTGCTGGATCCACTGTCGGCCACCCAATTGACTAATGCCTGTACCTGCTCAGGCCTTACCATCCTTAGAACGGCATTGGGCCCCACCATATATCGCTGTAAATTCTGGCGACCTATGGTAGTTGGTACACTAGGACGTGTGGATGTGGCAGAACTGCCACGTCCTCTCCCAGCAACAGAGGGTCCACTAACACCACCACGACCATGTCCGCGTCCCTTACTAGATGTTTTCCTCAATGTTATCGTTCACCACAACAACAAAAATATTATTTGGCCCAATGTATTGTATTCAAATTCAGCTGGATATAAATTTGAGGCCTAGTATTTAGGCGCTGGGTGACAGGTATGGGTTTAGTGACAGAATTAGACTTGGAAATGCACAGTAGCGTGTGTGTGAAGTTATTCTGAATGACCCTATGTGCACCTTCAATATGATCTACCCTTTTAGGGATAGATTTCAAATAGCTCTGATACAGCAGAAACCACTAAATTTTTAAATTGCTAAATTGGGAATTGTATTTCAACCCAGAACAAAAAATGTGCTTTGACGGACACTAAATAACTTGCCCAGCCAGAACAGTACAGCGGTAACGAGAGATTTAGCGGGATATAAATTTGAGGCCTAGTATTTAGGCGCTGGGTGACCGGTATGGATTTAGTGACAGAATTAGACTGGGATATGCACAGTAGCGTGTGTGTGTGAAGTTATTCTGAATGACCCTATGTGCACCTTGAATATTATATACCCTTTTAGGGATAGATTTCAAATAGCTCTGTTATAGCAGAAACCACTAAATTATGAAATTGCTAAATTGGGAATTGTATTTCAACCCAGAACAAAAAATGTGCTTTGACGGACACTAAATAACTTGCCCAGCAACAACAGTACAGCGGTAACGAGAGATTTAGCGGGATATAAATTTGAGGCCTAGTATTTAGGCGCTGGGTGACCGGTATGGATTTAGTGTGACAGAATTAGACTGGGATATGCACAGTAGCGTGTGTGTGTGAAGTTATTCTGAATGACCCTATGTGCACCTTGAATATTATATACCCTTTTAGGGATAGATTTCAAATAGCTCTGATATAGCAGAAACCACTAAATTTTTAAATTGCTAAATTGGGAATTGTATTTCAACCCAGAACAAAAAATGTGCTTTGACGGACACTAAATAACTTGCCCAGCAACAACAGTACAGCGGTAACGAGAGATTTAGCGGGATATAAATTTGAGGCCTAGTATTTAGGCGCTGGGTGACAGGTATGGATTTAGTGACAGAATTAGACTGGGATATGCACAGTAGCGGGTGTGTGAAGTTATTCTGAATGACCCTATGTGCACCTTGAATATTATATACCCTTTTAGGGATAGATTTCAAATAGCTCTGATATAGCAGAAACCACTAAATTTTTAAATTGCTAAATTGGGAACTGTATTTCAACCCAGAACAAAAAATGTGCTTTGACGGACACTAAATAACTTTCCCAGCCACAACAGGACAGCGGTAACGAGAGATTTAGCGGGATATAAATTTGAGGCCTAGTATTTAGGCGCTGGGTGACCGGTATGGATTTAGTGACAGAATTAGACTGGGATATGGCCAAAAAATAACCACACTATTGCTGGTTAAATGCACTTGGTGACGGGCGCAGCTTGCCCCTGATGTAGTATATGGCCAAAAAATGAACAGACTATTGCTGGTTAAATGCACTTGGTGTCACAGCTTGACCAACCACACTACTGAGGGTTAAATGCACTTGGTGACGGGCGCAGCTTGCCCCTGATGTAGTATATGGCCAAAAAATGAACAGACTATTGCTGGTTAAATGCACTTGGTGTGATAGCTTGACCAACCACACTACTGAGGGTTAAATGCACTTGGTGACGGGCGCAGCTTGCCCCTGATGTAGTATATGGCCAAAAAATGAACAGACTATTGCTGGTTACATGCACTTGGTGTCACAGCTTGACCAACCACACTACTGAGGGTTAAATGCACTTGGTGACGGGCGCAGCTTGCCCCTGATGTAGTATATGGCCAAAAAATGAACAGACTATTGCTGGTTAAATGCACTTGGTGACGGGCGCAGCTTGCCCCTGATTTAGTATATGGCCAAAAAATGAACAGACTATTGCTGGTTAAATGCACTTGGTGTGATAGCTTGACCAACCACACTACTGAGGGTTAAATGCACTTGGTGACGGGCGCAGCTTGCCCCTGATGTAGTATATGGCCAAAAAATAAACAGACTATTGCTGGTTAAATGCACTTGGTGTGACAGCTTCACCCTGATGTAGGCTTTAGCCAAAAAACAAACGCACCATTGAGGGTTAAATGCACTTGGTGACAGGCGCAGCTTGCCCCTGATGTAGTATATGGCCAAAAAATAAACAGACTATTGCTGGTTAAATGCACTTGGTGTGACAGCTTCACCCTGATGTAGGCTTTAGCCAAAAAACAACCACACCATTGAGGGTTAAATGCACTTGGTCGCAGCTTGTGCTGGCGCACCACAAGACACAAAATGGCCGCCGATCATCCCAGAAAAATGTGACTGACAAACGGTCTGGGCAGCCTAAAAACAGTGAGCAATTGAGGATCAGCAGCTCAATGATCCACAGCTGCAGATCGATCAGTTAATCAAGTCCTTTGGAGGAGTTAATCTGCCTAATCTCGCCCTACTGTCGCAGCCGCAACCTCTCCCTACGCTAATCAGAGCAGAGTGACGGGCGGCGCTATGTGACTCCAGCTTAAATAGAGGCTGGGTCACATGGTGCTCTGGCCAATCACAGCCATGCCAATAGTAGGCATGGCTGTGATGGCCTCTTGGGGCAAGTAGTATGACGCTTGTTGATTGGCTGCTTTGCAGCCTTTCAAAAAGCGCCAAGAAAGCGTCACAAAAGCGCCAAGAAAGCGACGAACACCGAACCCGAACCCGGACTTTTACGAAAATGTCCGGGTTCGGGTCCGTGTCACGGACACCCCAAAATTCGGTACGAACCCGAACTATACAGTTCGAGTTCGCTCATCCCTAGTTATGATCTTTGGAAGCAGAAGGTGTCTTTTGGCATATAACTATTGAATCCGACATGACAGTAATTGCACTGAGCATATATTTATTGTGATATATTCGGCATGTATCCATCTTTATGTACTCAGATTTTTTTTTTTTTGGCATTTATAGTAGGTCATTGAATAGACCCACTTTAGGGCACCCTATCCAGGCTTGCCCCCGAGAATCTGTTTTCAGGGTCACCCAAGGGCTTGTAGGAGGTTCCTATTCCGTTCTGTAGGCAGGGCTACATGGCATAGGGTGAGAATCAGGGAAAGGCCCCGCAAACTTGCCTACAGTACTATCATATCCTGTATTGTGGAATATTTATCACTATATCTATTTTTTCATATTTGTTTTGATATATTATTTATTTTTTGGTTTTGGTATTAAAATTTTTGTTTTGTGTCATTTTAGTGCTTATAATAAAGGCTACGGTTTAAATTAGGGTGGTACTCTGTGAATAGTCTATTGTGGCCACGTATCACTATTATCCTACCCTTTCCACATCCACACTGTACCACTGTTGCTCGTAATTAAAAGGGAAACATTTTCTCCTTCTATGGATCTGCTGTGATTACTTTCATCCACCAGATGTCCCCCTTGTTGCTGTTCTTCTCCTTGTAAATTCTTTATGAACATTTTTATTAAAACTTGTTTTTATTTTTGACAATCATAAAGATGCATATTTTTAATGAAGTTTTGCCTAGCATGACTTGTTATGTATAGATGTTGACTGTCTTATTCCTCGTGCTTTTTTTTACCTTTACTTTATAGGGAAATTAATAGATACCTTATCACTTGGAGCAAAAAAATGTCATCTTGATCTCACAGGACAGTGAGATAGAGCAGTGTCATTCATCACTAGTGATAAGCAAAGTTTTAAAAAATTAGATTTAGTCGATTCGCAGAACTTCGACAAGAAATTTGATTCGATAATTTGTCACAAATCGCGATAAATCAGGTATACCCAGGCCACTCTCCCTAATCATATTCATATTCCCACTTGGTGGCCCATTGTGAAACTTGGAACTTAGATTGCAGGGAGAGTGCATCATCATGTGCATTACGTTCTAGTGCACCGACATTCATAGTTAATCCGTTATATAGGTACTGTGCCATCAGTATTACAGGTGTCATTTATTGCCGTCTACATCACTGTCCCGTGCACCAAAATTCATTACTAATCCCTTCTGTTAAACGAAAAGAAAAACATACAGCACCCTTCAGTAAAGCAAAAAAGAAAAAGCAAAACATGTGCACCCCTGCAGTGCAATGGCTCCTTAAGGGAAAAAAATAAACAAATGGAGGCAGCGCAATAAATTAGTGGAGAAAAAAATGTCTTTAACTTCTCCAAAGCATTTGACACTGTACCGCATAAAAGGTTAGTATATAAAATGAGAATGCTCGGACTGGGAGAAAACGTCTGTATGTGGGTAAGTAACTGGCTCAGTGATAAAAAACAGAGGGTGGTTATTAATGATACACACCCAGATTGGGTCACTGTCACTAGTGAGGTACCACATGGGTCAGTATTGGGCCCTATTCTCTTCAATATATTTATTAATGATCTTATAGAAGGCTTGCACAGTAAAATATCAATTTTTGCAGATGACACTAAAATGTGTAAAGTAATTAACACTGAAGAGGGCAGTATACTACTACAGAGGGATCTGGATAGACTGGAGGCTTGGGCAGATAAGTGGCAGATGAGGTTTAACACTGATAAATGTAAGGTTATGCACATGGGAAGGAATAATGCAAGTCACCAGTACATACTAAATGGTAAAACACTGGGTAACACTGACATGGAAAGGGACCTATAAGGCCAATAAGATAATGGGTTGCATCACACCTAGAAGTACTACAGATTGCATATTGTTATGCATTATATTTCACTGTTCGTTTCCTGGCCGTTACTACTAGCAAGGAATCGGGCGTACAAAGAAATCATGGGGCCCCATAGCAAAACTTAGAATTGCCCCCCCATAAAAAGTACATGCAGATGTTGTCATTTGTAGTATATATGTGTGTGTATATAATATATAGTGTTGAGCGCGAATATTCAAATTGCGAATTTTTTTCTCGAATATCGCAATTTCGAGATTTCGCGAATATTTAGAATATCGTTCTATATATTCGCGACATCGAATATTCGTTTTTTTTAGGTTTTTTTTATTATTATATTTTTTTCTTTCCCACTTCCCTAAAGTTGTTCTTACCTGTCCTTTGGATTCCTGGCTTCCTGGCTGCTCCAGTCAGTGGCGTTTTCAACTTACTGCTATATTCCATATTAGCTAAATTACAATCCAATCTAGCTAAGTGCTAACTTAGCACAGCTATATTCCATATTAGGCTAGAATATGGAATATAGCAGTGCTAAATTGAAATCTTCATGCGATTATTTCGTGTTATATTACTCGCATCGCAATTTCGACTTTTGCAAATGTTCTTAATATTGCTCTAACTTCGTCTTTTAGAATATTCGTAATATTCTAAAAGACGAAGTTAGAGCAATATTACGAAATTTCGTAAAATACACATAGATTGTATTTAAGCTAATATACTGCTATAGTAATATTTTTTAATAGTGTACATATTTTACAAAACTTAAGTTCAGAAGAGGCAAAAAAAATTAGAGGAAAAAAAAGGGATTATAGCACTATATTAGCTAAATTACAATCTATATGTGTATTTTACGAAATTTCGTAATATTGCTCTAACTTCTTCTTTTAGAATATTCGTAATATTCTAAGAGACGAAGTTAGAGCAATATCACGAAATTTCGTAAAATACACATATTAGCCTAGCCATAGTCAATTAGCATAGGAACGTTGCCTTATACTAGCAAGATAAATAATCGCAATACGCGAAAAATAAATCGCATATTATTCGCGATAATTGGAATAATTGCGAATATTCGATTTTGACGAATATAACACGAATATTCATTCGAATATTCGCGAAATATCGCGAAATCGAATATGGCACCTCCCGCTCATCACTAATAATATATATATATTTGTGGTCGTGGCTACGGATGATGAGGAACCTGGACTTTAACGAGTGGCGACGATCTGACCTGTCCTAACTGATTAACTGACCTGAACTGGATGGCTGGTGGGGTGCCCTTAGCCATGAACAAGGGTAGGCCTATAAGTTACACCAGACTAGCTGACCCCTGGTTAAACCTTTGACTTTGGCAGAAGTGCTGGTGAATTCCCCTGGCCTCAAAAAAACATAAAAACTGAGATACATTGTAGCTTTAATGACTGTGCTGGAAAGGAGCCCAAAAGGATTGCCATCTAGGGAGGTGGATAATTTTCTGAAAAGCTCTCCTGATACTGGCCGTCTGCTTGTGACGGTCTCCCCGTTACTCTTCTGTATCCCCCTGAGACATGAAAACCGACCTGCTGTCTGGATCTTCTAACATGAAAAAATGCTGAACCCCGGCCAGATACACTTTAATCATGTTGTAGGAAAGTTTGAGTTCAGTGTGGCAGTAAGCCATAAAAGTCATGATGTACGTGATCTTGTCGGTATTATCTCTTGGGTGAAGGAGTGCGAATCCGTTAAAAACGTTCCAGCCGGTTTTATAATTTCTAGCCATATTAACAGACAGAGACTTTTGCACGAGGGACTTGGCTGAAGAAATGTAAGATTTTAATCCATGATCAGTGATTGGAAAGCTGGAGGGGATAGTCCCACTTGTTCCGCCTCCGGCATTGCCTGGAAAAAAATTATGAAAATTAAAACGCGACAAAGCATCTGCAGCGACATTTTGTATGCCCTGAATGTGCCTGCATGATACATGAAAATTGTGGCACAGGGAAAGCCAGACCAGCCTGCGGACAAAAGACATAATAAAAAGTGACTTTGATCTGCCCTTGGTGATAATGTCTACTACCGCCTGGTTGTCAGTGACGAAAACTACTGAAGAATTGCTCCATTGCCTGCCCCATACTTGGGCAGCCGCTACGATTAGGTAGACCTCAAATAATGGAGAAGACTTCAAAGAATCCTTAGCTGAATAGACTTCTGAGGGCCAGGAACCTGCGAACCACTGATTCCCGAAAATTGCAGCGAAACCCCCATGCGGGACCCCATTGAGGAACAAATAGGCAGACTCCGTTCCAATTGGTGAGAAACGTATTCCACATGGCCAAATCGGCGATCGCTTGACCGTCTAAGCATATGGGGCTGTCTTGCTCAAGATTTGAGGGAAGCAACTGCAATAACCTGGATTTGAAAGCCCTGCCTTGGGGCATGACTATGGCAGCAAAATTTAACATACCTAGCAAAGATTGTAATTCTACTTTTGTGAAGACTCTAGAACCTACTGATTTGGAGATGGCTTCCTTAATTTTTGAGCCTAGCTTCTATTTTAATGGTATCTAAAACTATACCCAAGAAGGTAATTACCGTCTAGGGGCCTTCTATTTTTGACTCAAGTTTACTAGGTCTGCAGTCTGGTTTTTCTATCAACAGGAAATCATCTAGATAATGGATGACCAGCAGACAATCACAACAGTTGACCAAGATCCAATGTAAAGCCTGCGCGAATTGATCAAAAACCCAGGGACTGCTCTTGGACCCGAAGGTCAAACGGTTCGCAAAATAATAAAGATCTTGCCACTTGATGCCATTAAACTTCCAAAGCTGCGGTCGGACAGGCAGCAGCTTGAAAGCATCCGCGATGTCTGATTTGGGTAACCAAGCCCCTCTGCCTATCTGGAGGATGAGTTGGATAGCCTCATTGACTGAAGAGTATTGCATGGAGAATTCTTCGGAGGAAACTAGGGAAATGGGACTAGGAATGCTTGAACCATGAGGCGCGGAGAGGTCATAAATCAAACGTTTTTTATTGGAGATTTTTTTTTTTTACAATACCGATGAGGTTGATCCTCCAATAATTAAAGGGGACAATGGAAAATTGCCCGATGAGGAACCCTTTTTCTGATTCTGACTAAATTAAAGCCCCTACTGAGTCGGGATCCCCGGCAGCTGACAGGAGATTGGACCCTCCCAAGTGGACTGGGGAAGAGCAACTAAACTCGTGTGGAACCCTTTAGTAAACCCGGATATCAGGAATTGGATGAACTGAGGATTGTGGGGGTCTTCGAGGAGTGCTGCTAAAAGGTCCACGTTAACCCAGGCTAGTCATGTGGTTCTGGAAGATCTTTGGGGGCAAGCTGTTAGGGGGTGGGCTCTAAAACAAATTGAACATACATGAAGGGCTCTACACTTGTTGTAGTTGCAGACTGAGAGGTTATAATTGTTGCACACTTGGCTATTACCCAGATAGACTATAGCGCGGCCCAATTTGTCTGTGGATAGGTCAGGTCTTTGTTGAAAACCAGAGGCGCTAGGAAAAAATCTACCCTGAGAGATGGGAGGAACTAAGTTAGGGCACCAATCTGAGGAGTGGAGGATAGACTCGCAAAAGGCACATGCTGGGGCCTTTAGGCCTGCGATATGCCAACAAAAAAGCTCCATGTCCATGGAAGCCCAGTTGGTGACATACTGGAATTGAGCAAGGGTTAATGCAAGGGTGAATGCAGCCTTAGCAGAAAACGAGCAGTGGTAGTCATAAAAAGCATGCCCACTTGTGTCCTAGATCTGTGACCCTGTACAGATAGGTGTCCAACTCCTCTCGTCTCTCAGGTTGGGATGAACAGATGATGTCCCTGTATAAACTAAAGGCCAGAACAAACTCTGGGATGGACAGTTTTTTGTTAAGACATGCGTCCCTGACTTTAAGGACGATAGAAGCGTCGCTGCAAGCGATGGTCTTGTTGTCTACTGTGTCGTGTGTGGCTATGAGAATGGAAGGTTAACATCCTTTCCCTCCAGGATGTCTTTCTTGATGTGACAGAGCTATCTCAGGCGTGTTTGAGACCCTACCTGGGGAAAAAGAACATGTAGTGGAGGCAACTGGAACGGGAGGGGCAGAGGAACTGGATGCCAGTCCTCTAGATTCTATAAAACACCAAAATAAACGTATCATAAATATCTCGCATGGAGTTATTCGTATTACCACCTACACAGCTCAAAAAGCATCCACACAGAGAGCGATTCTAATTAATTAATTCCTTTATTGGATATCCAAAAAAATGGTATATCATTGTTAAAACATATACAGAAAACAGCACATCATGGGAACACTACGGTGTTACAATTGATTGTATAAAAACAGAGTGAGCTCCAGACCAATCAGGGACTAGTATCCCCCCATACACAAATAAAGCAGTGTCAGCTTGGTGGGGCGCATATAGCAACAATAGCACCCAGGACATGCATAGTAAAACACTCCAACCACTTAAGGAAGTGTGGACCTGGGTGCAGCCCTCACAAGGCAGAGACTGCAGGGGGGGGGAAAAAAGACACAGTTTAAAGTGCAAGTGCAAAGTCTACCTACTGACCCTGGTCTGAAGCAGCCGCCCGACGATCGTTTCGCTTAACGCTTCCTCTAGATTCTACCACAATCAGCCTAGCCTGCATGTCCGACACTGAGGTGGAAATGTTGTTGATCGTAGAATGCAGCTGTGCAAAAGACAGTTGAATAGTAGACATGGAGACTTGCTCCACTGGTGGAGCTGTTGGCTCAGACATCTAAAGTCTATATAACTCTGCCTTTTGGGCAGAAGCTGGATAATGAATCCCTCTTTTGTTAAGTTTCGTGATCAGCTTGGGTACTATCCAACTTCTTAGAGACATGGTGCTGGCATGCCCGGAAGCGGAAGTTTCTGGGACCGTCAAGGCTTCCTCGATGTCCAATATGTGCGATATACTGCGACTGTGAGATAATAATGACAGCAATTAATGGCCAGAATGGAAGGCCCTGAAGTATAAGAGAGAGACCCGAGACCGTGAAGTGATGAAAGAGGAAATAAACTAGTGATGGTGCCAGTGGCTGGTGGACAACTATCGCGCGGGCGCTTACCTGTAAGGAATATGGGGAAAGAAAGATACAACAATGGAGTGGAAAGTGAACTGAACGGAGAAAAAGGGGGTGAACTGATTGAAAAGGTGTGCACCAATGTGATAAAAGTATGTCTAGATGGTACCTGAAGGAACGAACCAGGGAGACAAAAAAGATGAGAAAAACAACTGGCACCAGACCTGAATCGTACAGGGGGATGAAGGTTAATTCACATGAGCCTGAGAAGTGACAGGTCGAAAGACAATGTAAAAATATATATATAAATATTTTTATATTTCTTTTATTATTACAAAAAAATGTGAGCACAAATGAACATAGGCCTGAGTAACATAACAGGCAACAGACATTAAAGAATTTATAAAAGTAAGCCTGAATAACGTAACAGGCAACAGACATCAAAGAATTTTTAAACGTAAGCCTGGATAATGTAACAGGCACAGACATTAATACATTATAAACGTAAGCCTGGATGACGTAACAGGCAACAGAAATTAAGAATTAAAAATGTAAGCCTGAATAACGTAACAGGCAACAGAAATTAATGAATTCTGAACGTAAGCCTGAATAACGTAACAGGCACAGACATTAAATGAATTAAAAACGTAAGCCTGAATAATGTAACAAGCAACAGACATTAGTAATTAATAAATGTATGCCTGAATAACGTAACAGGCGACAGACATTAGTAATTAATAAACGTAAGCCTGAATAACGTAACAGGCAACAGAAATTAATGAATTATAAACGTAAGGCTGAATAATGTAACAGGCACAGACATTAAATTAATTAAAACGTAAGCCTGAAAAACGTAACAGGCAACAGAAAGTAATGAATTAAACGTAAGCCTGAAGAATGTAACAGGCACAGACATTGAAGATTTAATAAAGTAAGCCTGGGGGCGTGGCCTGATGGGAATGTGAGCAGACGTGCGGCGCTTGGCTCCCAGCTGAGAATCCTGTAAATTACTTCTGCCCCCGCTCATCTGGGGTTCTCCTTATTCCTGCTTGGCCTGCTGATACTTCTTTTGTGCCCCGCATACCTCCTGCAGCATAATGAGGCGCCAGAAGGGGAAGGAAAGGGAGGCAAAAGACGGCGATGGCACTACTCCTGTGAAACAAAATGGCGCCGGACAGACAGCAAATCTATCGGAAGTGGCAGCGCGTCTAGAGCGATTTGCTCACACTGCAGAGCCGGTGACTCCTGCTCCGATCTCCGAGGCTCAGTCTGATTTTGCCAGCCGGACCATACCTGCACTCTTGTCTCATGATGACTCCTCAGCAGACGATCCAGAGGTCAGTGATACTAAGGGCAAGATGGGTGACGCAGTGCCCGAGCCTACTATAAAGGATGTCTTTGCAGCAGTGGCGCAGGGCAATATTGTGCTGGCTGCTCTTACTACAAATGTGGGCAGCCTCAAGGAGGACATTGGGCTACTTAGGCAGGACATGCGACAAGTTAAAGAGTGTGTGGGCGAAATAGAAGGTCGCTTAAGCGCCCTGGAACACCAGATGCCGCTGGTTAAAAGAGACATGCAGCGGGTGATCCATAATGTTACTATGCTTATCTCTAAAACTGATGATTTGGAAAACAGGCTGCGCCAGAATAATGTACGCATGATTGATGTTCCTGAACGTACTGAAGGTTCTGACGCTGTTCTGTTTGTGGAAAAATGGCTGACAGAAAAGATAGGCAGGGATAAGCTGTCACCACTTTTTCCTGTGGAGCATGCACAACGGGTCCCGTTCCGCCTCCCACCACCTGGGGCGCCGCCGCGTCCTTTACTGCTTAAAGTCCTCCATTTTCGGGACAAAGACGCTATATTGCGAAGTGCTAGAGACTGTGCTGACCTTACTATCAATGGGAATCGGATCTCCCTGTTTCCTGACTTTTTTTCAGAAGTCCAGAAGAAGCAAGCACGCTTTATTGATTTTAAATGCCTATTGCGACAACTGCAACTACCGTACTCTATGATATACCCGGCAAGACTGCGGGTAGTGGCGAAAGATAAGGCGCACATATTTGAGGATCCGATTACAGCGTGTCAGTGGTTGGACTCTGTTGAAAAGGATCTTCGCAGTGGTACCTGAACAGTTATGTGCTATAAGTGGTCATGCTCATCTCTGGCATCTTCCCTTTTTACTATAAGAGAGATGTGCAGCAGGGGGGGAAATGTTCTGCCTGCTAGTATGTTTGCAGTTTATACTCTGTTCTGTAAGGCTCCATTCACACATCCGCAATTTCATTCCGCATTTTGTGGAACGGAATTGCGGACCCATACATTTCTACGTCGTGCGGCCCCGATCCGGAATTGCGGACCCGCACTTCCGGGTCCGCAATTCCGATCCTGAAAAAAATAGAGCATGTCCTATTCTTGTCCACAATAGCGAACAAAATAGGCATATTCTCTTAGTGCCGGCAATGTGCGGTCCGCAAAATGCGGAAACGCACATTGCCGCTGTCCGTGTTTTGTGGATCCGCGGATCTGTGGATCCGCAAAACACACGCGGATGTGTGAATGGACCCTAAATGTTGGGATCCTGAGCAAATTTCTGCCTCTCTGTTAGCATGGTCTTCTGTTCCAATTCACACAGGTTAATATACCAAAGCGGGTTATTACATGATATGCTGGTAATGCCGGGTTTAGTTGCTGAACGTTATTGCCTGTTTGATATCTCTTTGGTATTACAGTGTAGACCATATTTCTTAAGTTCAGGATTCTATTTGGTGCTATATGGTTGGGTGGGGTGGGATGGGTTATGTGGGGTTTGGAGATCTTATGCTTTAGGGACAAACAGATCTATATGGGAAGCCTGCGAGAGGATGGCGGCAGACAAGTGTAGGGTACCTTTAGATTAATTGCCTGGAATGTGAGGGGGCTGAATAAATCTGCTAAACTCAATGCTGTCTTCTATGCTCTCCAAATGTACCAACCGGCAATCTTATGTCTCTCTGAAACTCACCTTCTCCCTGAGTTGACGTGTTTCGTTCACAGGGCTTGGGTGACACAGAGTTTTCACTCTACTTACTCTTCCCAGTCGAGAGGGAAGAGCGTGTTAGTGCATAGATCACTCCTGTTTGTTTCTAGGGAAGTCTCTGTGGATGAGGAGTGCAGATTTGTGTGTATTGATTGCTCTATATATTATTTTTGATTACTTTTGGCGGCTCTTTATATACCTCCCCCATATTCCTGTGAGGTCCTTAAAGGGACACTGACAGGCCCAATAAGCATATTTAGGTATATATATGACAGTACAGGTCTTATCAAGTGTATTAAAATCATCTAAGTATCCCCCCTGTCCACCTTATAAATACCGAAAACTAAAGTTTTATAACCTGCTTGTCTCGTCTCCAATCTGCCCAAGGGGCGGCGTTTCATCTCAAAATGTGCCCAGCCAGCCGCTCCTAACTGCCGTTCGGAAGCCCCGCCCAGCTCATCAATATTAACTTCGCTGGGCGGCGGCTACAACTCCCCGACTCAAGTGCCCGGCGCATGCGCATAAAGCAGAGGCTGCAGCGGCCTCTAAGACGCAGACTGTCTGTACGCAGGCACGATGTGACCCCGGCCGGGTGCATGCGCTGAAGATTAGACGGAGGACGTGCCCAGAGGATTGAATTGGCCATGCGCAGGATCTTGAGTCGGTAGAGTTGTAGCCGCCGCCCAGCGAAGTGAATATTGATGAGCTGGGCGGGGCTTCAGAACGGCAGTTGGGAGCGGCTGGCTGGGTGCATTTTTTATTTTTTATTATAAATGTTTTATTTTATTATTATAACGTAACAAGGTACATTAGCACACGCTTACACACCTTGCAAGGCGTGTAGCACTTATAGAAATGTTAATACATGTGGTACACATCAGATATAATAGTGAGGAGTAGATTCACAGGTATAAATGTTTGACATTCTCATTATATCAGAGTTTCATTTACTTATAGCATTAGTGTTTAACCATAAATGACATAACGCCAGTAACAGGGTCCCCCGCATAGAGCCGAAGATTTGTGGTTAATTTTCCTCCGCAGTAGGCCCCAGAAAAAAAAAAAAAAAAAACTTAGAGTACAACCCTGTCAGACAGGATGTAGAGCAAGACCTTATGTGTAACTCGGGTGCCTATACTTTTGCCATAAATGCCAGTGGCGTTGAAATTTAGGATAATTCCTAACTTCCCATGAGGATAATTCTTCAAAGCGAAAAATTTGATCCACTTTTATTTTCCACTGCTCTATGGAAGGAGAGGAAGATGAAAGCCAACATTTTGGGATTAAAAGTCGAGCTGCTATCAGGAGCTGTTTGAAGAGGAAAGGCATAGGGTGAGTTGCCTTATCCAAATCGAGGTTCAGTAGGGAATCTGAAGATGGTCAAAAACTCCAGCTAAATCAGAGAACGCTGAGATCGTGAGACGGCGACCCTCATATGTGAAAGTGAGTCCAAATGGAAAATTCCACCGGTACAAGATCTTGTTGGATCGAAGCCAATCGGTCAAGGGCTTCAAGGATCTTCGTTTTCTCAAAGTTGATGGGGCTAGGTCCTGGAAAATCGTAACAGGCGACCCCTCGCACAATATAGTATCTTGATTTCTGGCCCCCTCCACCACTGCCGTTTTGACTTGAAAGTTTAAGAAGCGGCATATGACATCCCTGGGGGGTTTGGATGGTTTCGGTTTAGGCCTCAGTGCTCTATGGGCGCGTTCAATGATAATGTCCATCTGATGTTCCGGGCCTAGCAGGGACTGACATATCTCCATGAGAGTGGCTGGTATTTCAGCGGCGAGAATTGCCTCGGGTATCCCCCTGAATCGAAAGGTTATTCCTCCGTCCACGATTTTCCTGATCCTCCATAGCGCTGTGGAGGTCGTTCAGGTGAGCATGGCATTTTTGCAGGGAGGAAGCTGTGGCTGTTTGGTGGGCCAGAATCGCGGTCTGGTGGGACTCTAAGGAGACTACTCTGTCCCCGACATGCAGCATGTCCTGGCGCATGGCTGTTAACTCAGTCAGTACAGGCTCCATCGCTTTGCTAAGCGCCTGCTTCAGGAATCTGCGTGTGATCGTGAGTGCCGTTCTGTTATGAGAATATTCGGCATCCGATTCTCCTTCAGAGAGATCTGCAGCGCGCTCACTGACCTTAAGTGAGGGAGTCGGCGCCATCTTGGGTTCCCGGGCTGCCACTGTGGCGGCTGCTTTTCTGATAAATTTATCCATTTCTCCACTCGGGTTTGCCATTTTGTTGGAGCTGGACGAGTCTCCATACTTTGCTGGGCCTATCTTGACCATTTCTCTGGCTGTCGGCTAATGTATGCTGGTGCTTTGAAGGATCTGTAGCGAGAGCTCCTGACTAAGCTGCCATCTCGGTCTGGCGCTAGAGATGAAACGCCGCCCCTTGGGCAGATTGGAGACGAGACAAGCAGGTTATAAAACTTTAGTTTTCGGTATTTATAAGGTGGACAGGGGGGATACTTAGATGATTTTAATACACTTGATAAGACCTGTACTGTCTATATATATATATATATATATATATATATATATATATACCTAAATATGCTTATTGGGCCTGTCAGTGTCCCTTTAAGAAAGTTTTGATGTTCACTTCCAGATTTCCTGAATTACCGATCTTGATAGTGGGTGACTTTAATATGTACTTGGACAAGTCCCTAGATAAGTTCCAGCCGGATGGTGGGGTGTCTGACCCCTCTCCTACACCGTTAGCCAGGGCACTTTTGGAGTTGGATCTGTACGACTTATGGAGGATTAGAAACCCTAGGGTACAGCAATATTCCTGCTATTCTTCCTCTCATAATTCGTTATCTAGAATTGATTTAGTTGTGGGATCACCGGTATTGTTGGATAAGGTCCGAGATGTTGTTTATTTGCCCCGTAGCATTTATGACCATTCCCCTACCTTGCTAATGTTAGAGTTTGGAGCTAGTACTCCTAATCTGAGGCAGACATGGCGTTTAAACCCCTTTTGGATTCAGTTAGTGGATACTGAGGATGTGTTTTTGGTTGCCTTGAAGGAATTCTTTGCCACCAATGTGGGGTCAGCTAGCCCTTCCGTTGTTTGAGACATGATGAAGGCCTATGTTAGTGTCACGATACTAGTGGAATACTGCTGGAATCCAATGGCAGGGACAAGGCCTGTACACAAGAAACACTGGAGTCTTGAATAGGAGGTTGCAGGACTGAAGGATGTAGCAGAGCCTAGCAAGCAGAGCCATAACCGGTAGCAACAGTGCAGGACTGAAGGATGCAGCAGAGCCAGACAGGTGGGGCCGTTACCGGTAGCAACGGTGCAGGACCGAAGGATGTAGCAGAGCCAGACAGGCGGAGCCGTCACCGGTAGCAACGGTGCAGGACTGAAGAATGCAGCAGAGCCGAGGTCAGACAAGCAATGGGTCAGGGCAGGTGGCACAGGAGTGTAGTCAAACAATCCGGGTCGGCAACAAGAGGTAGCAGGGTCTTCACAAAGTATCAGGGTAAACCGCAAGTAGGAGGAACAAACCAAAGAGCTAGTTCCAAGCAAGAGGACTGCACGAGCAGAAGCTAAACACAATACTCAAGCAATTAGTAACAGGCTTGAGAGGTTTAACCTCTTTAGGACACATGGCGTACCGTTACGTCATGTTGTCCTGGTACTTAAGGACACATAACGTACCGGTACGTCATGTGTTGTTCCGATCACTGCCGCCCGGCCGGCGGTGATCGGAACAAGGTGCCTGCTCAAATCATTGAGCAGGCACGTCGGCTAAATGCGCAGAGGGGTCCCGTGACCCCCCCATGTCGGCGATCGCAACAAACCGCAGGTCAATTCAGACCTGCGGTTTGCTGCTCTTTCTGCAGTTTCTGATTCCCACGGTCCCTGACCGCGGGGATCAGAAACTTTAATATGCCTAAAACATATATGTTCCCCCCCCCCCCCCGCACTCCTGAATGATTTTATGTCGGCGGGGTGCAGGGGGGGGCGGGTTGCGGGCTGTGCGGCAGGCGGGATCGCGATCCCCCACCCGCCTCCCCTTGAATAATCGTTGGTGGCCAGTGGGTATACCAGGGTGTCAGCACATTGCTGACACCCTGGTATAAACGGCTGACATTTGTGATGCGATGTCAGCCGTTTAACCGTTTCCATGGGAAAGGTTAACAGTAGGAAGGGGCTCCCTCCCTCTCCCATCGGGGGGCTGCTGTGCCTTTTCAGCCCCCGGACAGGATGGGGTGACAGAGGGAGGAAGCCCCCTCCTTACCCTTCCCCGTCTGCGCAGTTGTGGCCACAACTGAGCAGACGGGGAAGGTTCCCATGGCAACAGGATGCCTTCTCAGGCATCCTGCTGTCCATGGTCCTGAACAGATCTGTGCTAAAGGCATAGATCTGTTCAGACAAAGTGTAAGTAAAATACAGTACAATACACTATATAGTGTACTGTACTGTATTATACAGACATCAGACCCACTGGATCTTCAAGAACCAAGTGGGTCCGGGTAAAAAAAAAGTGAAAAAAAAGTAAAAATCAAAAAACACATTTATCACTGATTAAAAACGAAAAAAAAAAAATTCCCTACACATGTTTGGTATTGCCGCGTCCGTAACGACCTGATCTATAAAACGGTCATGTTACTTTACCCGAACGGTGAACGCCATAAAAATAAAAAATAAAAAACTATGATGAAATTGAAATTTTGCCCACCTTACTTCCCAAAAAAGGTAATAAAAGTGATCAAAATAGTCGCATGTACGCCAAAATTGTAACAATCAAACCATCATCTCATCCCGCAAAAATCATACCCTACCCAAGATAATCGCCCAAAAACTATGGCTCTTAGACTATGGAAACACTAAAACATGATTTTTTTGTTTCAAAAATGAAATCATTGTGTAAAACTTACATAAATAAAAAAAAGTATACATATTAGGTATTGCCGCGTCCGTATCGACCGGCTATATAAAAATATCACATGACCTAACCCCTCAGATGACCACCGTAAAAAAAGAAAAATAAAAACGGTGTAAAAAAAGCAATTTTTTGTCATCTTACGTCACAAAAGGTGTAATAGCAAGCGATCAAAAAGTCATATGCACCCCAAAATAGTGCCAATCAAACCGTCATCTCATCCCGCTAAAAATTAGACCCTACTTAAGATAATCGCCAAAAAACTAAAAAAACTATAGCTCTTAGACTATGGAGACACTAAAATATTTTTTTTGTTTTAAAAATGAAATCATTGTGTAAAACTTACATAAATAAAAAAAAATTGTATACATATTAGGTATTACTGTGTCTGTGACATCCTGCTCTATAAAATTACCACATGACCTAACCTGTCAGATGAATGTTGTAAATAACAAAAAAAAAAGGTGCCAAAAAAGCTATTTCTTGTTACCTTGCATCACAAAAAGTGTAATATTGAGCAACCAAAAATCATATGTACCCTAAACTAGTACCAACAAAACTGCCACCCTATCCCGTAGTTTCTAAAATGGGGTCACTTTTTTGGAGTTTCTACTCTAGGGGTGCATCAGGGGGGCTTCAAATGGGACATGGTGTTAATAAAACCAGTCCAGCAAAATCTGCCTAGTCCCTTCCAAAAACCGTATGGCATTGCTTTCCTTCTGTGCCCTGCCGTGTGCCCGTACAGCAGTTTACAACCAAATATGGGGTGTTTCTGTAAACTACAGAATCAGGGCCATAAATAATTAGTTTTGTTTGGCTGTTAACCCTTGCTTTGTAACTGGAAAAAAAATATTAAAATGGAAAATCTGCCAAAAAAGTGAAATTTTGAAATTGTATCTCTATTTTCCATTAAATCTTGTGGAACACCTAAAGGGTTAACAAAGTTTGTAAAATCAGTTTTGAATACCTTGAGGGGTGTAGTTTCTTATATAGGGTCACTTTTATGGAGTTTCTACTCTAGGGGTGCATCAGGGGGGCTTCAAATGGGACATGGTGTCAAAAAACCAGTCCAGCAAAATCTGCCTTCCAAAAACCAAACAGCGCACCTTTCACTCTACGCCCGCTGTGTGGCAGTACAGTAGTTTACGGACACATATGGGGTGTTTCTGTAAACGGCAGAGTCAGGGCAATAAAGATACAGTCTTGTTTGGCTGATTAAAAAGATACAACAATATGTAGAGAAATGGTTGCATCTGCCGCTGTCATTTATGGGAAGAGGCCACCTGATAAAAATGACCAGCTTTGCCAGATTACTTTACCCCATGCAGACGATTCCTTTGCTGCTCAAACACTCATACATTAAAACTTTGGAGATTACATTTAGGTATTTTCTATGGAAAGGGAGGCGACCAAGAATATCATTGAAGAAATTACAATTAGGAACGGATGAAGGAGGGATACATTTCCCAGATATTCGGAGATATAATTTAGCAAGTAACCTACGTAATTGTATGGATTGTCTATCACAATCGAGTCATTATTCAAACTACGATATAGAATCCCAATTAGCCCATCCTTGGTCACTAATGGCCTTACTACATACAAACTATGCTAATTTACCCCCATTAATAAAGAAAAGTCTACTGATAAAAGACACAGTGGCAACATGGAAGGCAGTTCGTAAAAAAATATGGTTTACCCTTCCTAATATCCAAACATATGTCTATGTGGGGTCACCCTGAGTTTTCAGAGGGGAATCGAAACAAACAATTTAACGAGTGGAGGAATAAAGGGATAAAAACTGTGGGTGATGCGTGGCATATAGGGGAAAACAGGTACTTTCTTTTCCAAGAAATGTGCTCTAAATATGACCTCACATCCAAGCATTTTTGGGCATATATACAAGTATTGAACTTTTTAAAGAAACGGTTGAGAGATTTCTCACAAGAATTCCCTTCAAACCAATTTGACTTATTAAAACAAACAAACAACCCAACATTATCACTTACGGATATTGCTTTTAGGATGCGAAAAGCCAATTTAGAAAGATCCCCATTCAATCCCTTTAAAACGTGGGAAAAAGACATGTTAGTTACCAATTTGCATGACAAAATTATTCAGGGATGGATGGCAATCAAAAGAATCACTCCTAATGAAGTCTGGCGAGAAACCCATTTCAGGATAATCCATAAAGCAATTTATGGCTTTTATGCATCCCAGAACAATCTACAACAGGGTAGAATAACTCATTGTCCAAAGTGTAATATTAGCAATACAAACCTATATCATGGTCTTTGGCTTAGTGATGAGCGGGAGGTGCCATATTCGATTTCGCGATATTTCGCGAATATTCGAATGAATATTCGTGTTATATTCGTCGAAATCGAATATTCGTAATTATTCCAATTATCGCGAATAATATCCGATTTTTTTTTTCGCGTATTGCGATTATTTATCTTGATAGTATAAGGCAACATTCCTATGCTAATTGACTATGGCTAGGCTAATATGTGTATTTTACGAAATTTCGTGATTTGCTCTAACTTCGTCTCTTAGAATATTACGAATATTCTAAAAGACGAAGTTAGAGCAATATTACGAAATTTCGTAAAATACACATATAGATTGTAATTTAGCTAATATAGTGCTATAATCCCTTTTTTTTTCCTCAAATTTTTTTTTGCCTCTTCTGAACTTAAGTTTTGTAAAATATGTACACTATTAAAAAATATTACTATAGCAGTATATTAGCTTAAATACAATCTATGTGTATTTTACGAAATTTCGTAATATTGCTCTAACTTCGTCTTTTAGAATATTCGTAATATTCTAAGAGACGAAGTTAGAGCAATATTAAGAACATTTTCAAAAGCCGAAATTGCGATGCGAGTAATATAATACGAAATAATCGCATGAAGATTTCAACTTAGCACTGCTATATTCCATATTCTAGCCTAGTGTGGAATAGAGCAGTGCTAACTTAGCACTGCTATATTCCATATTAGGCTAGAATATGGAATATAGCAGTGCTAAGTTGAAATCTTCATGCGATTATTTCGTATTATATTACTCGCATCGCAATTTGCGAAATTTCGTAAAATACACATATAGATTAGATTGTAATTTAGCTAATATGGAATATAGCAGTAAGTTGAAAACGCCACTGGAGCAGCCAGGAAGCCAGGAATCCAAAGGACAGGTAAGAACAACTTTAGAGAAGTGGGAAAGAAAAAAATATAATAATCAAAAAAAAAACGAATATTCGAATTCGCGAATATATAGAACGATATTCTAAATATTCGCGAAATCTCGAAATTGCGATATTCGAGAAAAAAATTCGCAATTTGAATATTCGCGCTCAACACTACTTTGGCTGTGTCCACAGTCGGTCTCCTATTGGGAATCTTTCATAAAATGGTCTGAGGATATACTAAAAAGACTAAGATCCCACTTTTGCCGGCGTTATTGCTATTTCATTATCACCCAGAGAATACACAGATAATGCAAACAATGCATCTAAGCATATTAGCAGCAAAAAGGTGTCTACTGCAAAATTGCAATCAACTCCACACTTGAGTGAAATAATAAGTCAAATTAAGTGGTGCATGAGAATGGAGTTTTTAGCGGCTAAACACGCAAAAGATAGTCAAATAAAAGGACTCATGAAAAAAGGAAGGTGTTTCATAACAAAGGTTCTTGACAAAGAAGAAATAAAGGTGGTAATAGAACCATTTAGATCAACATCCTGGTATTTGACAAAACAGATGAAGAGAACATTAGGAAAATTGGAATAACATTTCAAAATACAATTAGATTAACAATGATAATATAATAGGGACTAGGTGTAAGGTGACTGGATAGTTTGGGAGGGTTATATCAGTTATGAGTATATATATTATGTCGGAAAAGAAAAACAATTCTTTCTTTGATGAGGATAAGATAAATATCGACATCAAAGGTGGGGGGGAGGCTAAGTTCAGGGTTATATGTTCTGAATGTACAGCAATAATCATCATAATTGTATTGTATTTTAAATATCACCATGTAATATCACAAATGTGAAGAATTTGTAAAACTTCTATTCTATGTCACATACTGGACATGTAACATTTATCTTTTTCTTGTCTAACTGACATGGTAAAAATACAATAAAGTATGTTTAACTCCTTAAGGACACAGCCTTATTTCACCTTAAGGACCAGGCCATTTTTTGCGTCACTTTAAGTGGTGATAACTTTAAAACGCTTTGATTTATCCAGGCCATTCTGAGATAGTTTTTTCGTCACATCATGACACTGGTACTTCATGACACTGGTAAAATGAAGTAAAAAAAAATCATTTTTATTTATAAAAAAAAACACCAAATTTAGCAAAAATTTGTAAAAAATTGCAAATTTCCAAGTTTCAATTTCTCTACTTCGATAATACATAGTAATACCTCCAAAAATAGTTATTACTTTACATTCCCCATATGTCTACTTCATGTTTGGATCATTTTGGGAATGATATTTTATTTTTTGGGGATGTTACAAGGCTTAGGGCTCTTTCATACTTGCGTTGTTCTTTTCCGGCATAGAGTCCCGTCGTCGGGGCTCTATGCCGGAGAAATCCTGATCGGAATTATCCCCAAGCATTCTGAATGGAGAGAAATCCGTTCAGGATGCATCAGGATGTCTTCAGTTCAGGACCGGAACGTTTTTTGGCCGGAGAAAATACTGCAGCATGCTGCGCTTTTTGCTCAAGCCAAAAATCCTGAACACTTGTCGCAACGCCGGATCCGGAATTAATGCCCATTGAAAGGCATTAATCCGGATCCGGCCTTAAGCTAAACGTCGTTTCGGTGCATTACTGGATCCGACGTTTAGCTTTTTCTGAATGGTTACCATGGCTGCCAGGACGCTAAAGTCCTGTTTGCCATGGTAAAGTGTAGTGGGGAGCGGGGGAGCAGTATACTTACCATCTGTGCGGCTCCCGGGGCGCTTCAGAGTGACGTCAGGGCGCCCCAGGCGCATGGATGACATAATCACATGGCACGTCATCCATGCGCATGGGGCGCTCTGACGTCATTCTGGAGCGCCCTGGGAGCCGCACGGACGGTAAGTATACTGCTTCCCCCGCTCCCCACTACTTCTATGGCTAACCAGGACTTTAATAGCGTCCTGGCTGCCATAGTAACACTGAACGCATTTTGAAGACTGATCCGTCTTCAAATGCTTTCAGTTCACTTGCGTTTTTCCGGATCCGGCGTGTAATTCCGGCAAATGGAGTACACGACAAATCCGGACAACGCAAGTGTGAAAGAGCCCTTAAATTTTCAAAAACCCAATTTTTTGGGACCAGTTCAGGTCTGAAATCACTTTGCGAGGCTTACATAATAGAAACCACCCAAAAATGACCCCATTCTAGAAACTACACCACTCAAGGTATTCAAAACTGATTTTACAAACTTTGTTAACCCGTTAGGTGTTCCACAAGAATTAATGGAAAATAGAGATAACATTTCAAAATTTCACTTTTTTGGCAGATTTTCCATTTTAATATTTTTTTTTCAGTTGCAAAGCAAAGGTTAACAGCCAAACCAAACAATATTTATGGCCCTGATTCTGTAGTTTACAGAAACACCCCATATGTGGTCGTAAACTACTGTACGGGCACACGGCAGGGCGCAGAAGGAATGGAATGCCGTACGGTTTTTGGAAGGCAGATTTTGCTGGACTGGTTTTTTTGACACCATGTCCCATTTGAAGCCCCCCTGATGCAACCCTAGAGTAGAAACTCCATAAAAGTGAACCCATCTAAGAAACTACACTCCTCAAGGTATTCAAAACTGATTTTACAAACTTTGTTAACACTTTAGGTGTTCCACAAGAATTAATGGAAAATAGAGATACAATTTCAGAATTTCAATTTTTTGGCAGATTTTCCATTTTTATATTTTTTTTTTACTTTTACAAAGCAAGGGTTAACAGCCAAACAAAACTCAATATTTATGGCCCTGATTCTGTAGTTTACAGAAACACCCCATATGTGGTCGTAAACTGCTGTACGGGCACACGGCAGGGCGCAGAAGGAAAGGAATGCCATACGGTTTTTGGAAGGCATGGAAGGCAGATTTTACTGGACTGTTTTCCAATTTTTTTATACAAAGTTGGCATTTGACCAAGATATTTCTCTCACCCAGCATGGGTATATGTAAAATGACACCCCAAAACACATTCCCCAACTTCTCCTGAGTACGGCGATGCCAGATGTGTGACACTTTTTTGCAGCCAAGGTGGGCAAAGGGGCACATATTCCAAAGTGCACCTTTCGGATTTCGCAGGCCATTTTTTACACATTTTGATTTCAAACTACTTCTCACGCATTAGGGCCCCTAAAATGCCAGAACAGTATAACTACCCCACAAGTGACCCCATTTTGAAAAGAAGACACCCCAAGGTATTCCGTGAGCTGCATGGCGAATTCCTAGAATTATTTTTTTTTGTCACAAGTTAGCGGAAAATTATGATTTTTTTCTTTTTTTTCTTACAAAGTCTCATATTCCACTAACTGTGACAAAAAATAAAAACTTCCATGAACTCACTATGCCCATCACGAAATTTCACAGGGCATTTTATACACATTTTGATTTCAAACTACTTCTCACGCATTAGGGCCCCTAAAATGCCAGGGCAGTATAAATACCCCACAAGTGACCCCATGGGGCATGGCGAGTTCCTAGAATTTTTTTTTTGTCACAAGTTAGCGGAAAATGACGATTTTTTTTTTTTCCTTACAAAGTCTCATATTCCACTAACTTGTGACAAAAAATTAAAACTTCCATTAACTCACTATGCCCATCACGAAATACCTTGGGGTGTCTTCTTTCCAAAATGGGGTCACTTGTGGGGTAGTTATACTGCCCTGGCATTTTAGGGGCCCTAATGCGTGAGTAGTAGTTTGAAATCAAAATGTGTAAAAAATGCCCTGTGAAATCCTAAAGGTGCTCTTTGGAATGTGGGCCCCTTTGCCCACCTAGGCTGCAAAAAAGTGTCACACATGTGGTATCGCCGTACTCAGGAGAAGTAGGGCAATGTGTTTTGGGGTGTCTTTTTACATATACCCATGCTGGGTGAGAGAAATATCTCTGTCAAATGCCAACTTTGTATAAAAAAATAGGAAAAGTCTTTTAGAGAGATAACTACCCCACAAGTGACCCCATTTTGGAAAGAAAACACCCCAAGGTATTTTGTGATGGGCATATTGAGTTCATGGAAGTTTTTTATTTTTTGTCATAAGTTAGTGGAATACATAGAGAGTGCCCCAGAGGATCCATGTGCTAGCCTCTCCATCACTGCTGTACGCCTGCCCAGGGTATATAAAGAAACTGTGAGTACCAAAAACACCCTTGATTAGTAACTACCCCTGTGACTTCACCATCGCTCACCCTGCAGGGCTGCATACTGCATTTGTAGGTCAGGATGGATCTGTTTTGCTCCACATCATCAGGCGGACATCAAAACGCTGCAAGCGTTTGCCTGTAAGTCAGGCAAACTGATGCATTCTGAACAGATCCTTATGCATTCAGAATGCATTGAGGCAAAACTAATCCGTTTTGGGCCGCTTGTGAGAGCCCTGAAACGGATCTCACAAGTGGACCTAGAAACGCCAGTGTGAAAGTAGCCTTAGATGCATCCAGCTATCCTCTTAATGCTGTTTCCAAACATGGTGGGGTTTCTATCAATTTCTAATCTTTTTTTTATGAATCAGACACCCTCTTTTCTTCCGAACAGGGGATGCCTGGTTGTCTCCCATTGACTTCCATTATACTTGGGTGCTCGGCTGAGCACACGAATATAGCAATGTGTTCGGGCCGAACACCAGAATACTTTGGTGCTCGCTCATCACTAAACAGCAATACCAAGACATACAGGGAGTGCAGAATTATTAGGCAAATGAGTATTTTGACCACATCATCCTCTTTATGCATGTTGTCTTACTCCAAGCTGTATAGGCTCGAAAGCCTACTACCAATTAAGCATATTAGGTGATGTGCATCTCTGTAATGAGAAGGGGTGTGGTCTAATGACATCAACACCCTATATCAGGTGTGCATAATTATTAGGCAACTTCCTTTCCTTTGGCAAAATGGGTCAAAAGAAGGACTTGACAGGCTCAGAAAAGTCAAAAATAGTGAGATATCTTGCAGAAGGATGCAGCACTCTTAAAATTGCAAAGCTTCTGAAGCGTGATCATCGAACAATCAAAATAGTCAACAGGGTCGCAAGAAGCGTGTGGAAAAACCAAGGCGCAAAATAACTGCCCATGAACTGAGAAAAGTCAAGCGTGCAGCTGCCAAGATGCCACTTGCCACCAGTTTGGCCATATTTCAGAGCTGCAACATCACTGGAGTGCCCAAAAGCACAAGGTGTGCAATACTCAGAGACATGGCCAAGGTAAGAAAGGCTGAAAGACGACCACCACTGAACAAGACACACAAGCTGAAACATCAAGACTGGGCCAAAAAATATCTCAAGACTGATTTTTCGAAGGTTTTATGGACTGATGAAATGAGAGTGAGTCTTGATGGGCCAGATGGATGGGCCCGTGGCTGGATTGGTAAAGGGCAGAGAGCTCCAGTCCAACTCAGACGCCAGCAAGGTGGAGGTGGAGTACTGGTTTGGGCTGGTATCATCAAAGATGAGCTTGTGGGGCCTTTTCGGGTTGAGGATGGAGTCAAGCTCAACTCCCAGTCCTACTGCCAGTTTCTGGAAGACACCTTCTTCAAGCAGTGGTACAGGAAGAAGTCTGCATCCTTCAAGAAAAACATGATTTTCATGCAGGACAATGCTCCATCACACGCGTCCAAGTACTCCACAGCGTGGCTGGCAAGAAAGGGTATAAAAGAAGAAAATCTAATGACATGGCCTCCTTGTTCACCTGATCTGAACCCCATTGAGAACCTGTGGTCCATCATCAAATGTGAGATTTACAAGGAGGGAAAACAGTACACCTCTCTGAACAGTGTCTGGGAGGCTGTGGTTGCTGCTGCACGCAATGTTGATGGTGAACAGATCAAAACACTGACATAATCCATGGATGGCAGGCTTTTGAGTGTCCTTGCAGAGAAAGGTGGCTATATTGGTCACTGATTTGTTTTTGTTTTGTTTTTGAATGTCAGAAATGTATATTTGTGAATGTTGAGATGTTATATTGGTTTCACTGGTAAAAATAATTAATTGAAATGGGTATATATTTGTTTTTTGTTAAGTTGCCTAATAATTATGCACAGTAATAGTCACCTGCACACACAGATATCCCCCTAAAATAGCTAAAACTAAAAACAAACTAAAAACTACTTCCAAAAATATTCAGCTTTGATATTAATGAGTTTTTTGGGTTCATTAAGAACATGGTTGTTGTTCAATAATAAAATTAATCCTCAAAAATACAACTTGCCTAATAATTCTGCACTCCCTGTATATGAAAATCTTAAAATTCATATTTGCACAGCAAAAGGGGTGAATACAAATGCATTCACACATTCTCAGTTTTAATTTATTTGTTTGTTTGTTTTATAAACAAGATGTTTTGTTTCATTTCACTGTAAACATTTGTACTTTTTTTGGTCAGAGCCATTACATAAAATCTAAATTCAAATGTACTTTAATTCCAGGTTTTAATGCAACAAAGCAGAAAAACTCCAAGGGGGTGTATACCTTTACATGGACACTTAAGTCGTATTAAAGGTTATGTCTAGAGATGAGCGAATTGAAGTTGACGATGTGGAATTCGATCCAAATTTCAGGAAAAATTTGATTTGCACTGAATCTTAATTTTCCGCACGCTTCGTGGTAATAAATCTAATTTTTTCCTAAAATGGCTGCTGCACGTGTTAGGACATTTAGCAAGGAACTCTGGGAATGAGGGTTCACCCACAATGCCATGCATGAAGCCAATCAGCAGCCAGCCAGCCCTGAGATGTCACTATAAATAGCCTCAGCCATCTTGGATTCAGCCATTTTCCAATGTACTTAGTGCAGGGAGAGATGTCAGCAGGTGCCAGGGACAGTGGTAGAAAATACTTAAAAACTTTATTTTGCTGTATAAAAGTTCAGGGAAAGGATAGGGTGGAATCATTCTACAGTATTGAAGCAGAACAGGGTTCAATAGGGGAGTTTACAGCCTGGGTAATAGGAACAATCCTATTACACCTTGCTGCACTGACTGCAGATCCAAATTGCCATCATACATCTCTGTAATTCCAGCAAACTGTTCTTGTTATTGGGGTGCAAGGGCTGTTTGATACAGCCATTAACAGAGTTTATTACAAGGAAATATTTCTATGTCTTATTTGCCCTTGTGCAATGCAGTTATATGTTCTAAAGCATTTTTGGCTTGTATTAGTGGTAAAAAAAAAGGCTTATTTGCCGTTGTGTGGTGCAGTGAGAAAATTACAGCCCGTTTTGGCGTGTATTAGTTGCAAAAAAATATATATTATTTGTCGTTCAGTGGTGCAGTTATATGTTCTAAAGCCTTTTGTGGCGTGTATAAGTGGAAAAAAGTAAGGGCCTATTTGTTGTTCAGCAGTTTGGGGTGTTTTCATTTCCTTTTTATTTATTTTTTTGCTCTAACAGTATGTCAGACAGAGAACTGCCAGGCCCTGCACAGGGGAGTGGCAGAGGCCTAAATGCTTCTGGCGCAGGCACAGGTTGCATCACAGTAAGGGGGCATGACAGCAGGAGTCACAGCGAGAGGCCTGAGCTTCCAGTTTCATCTAGCAGTCGTATCTTGACCAGCAACCCAGTGGTTCTTAATGGCTGACATGGTCATCGACTTCATTCCAAGTGACATCAGACACCCCAGCCAAGAGTCGGTGGGTTAGTCAGACACAACCCTTAGTTGGCATGGCCTGCTCGCAGGCCCTGTCCTCACCTGTCCTAAACCTGCCTCTGTCCTTTTCTGTTCCCTCAGCCAGAGAAGTATTGTATGCTGTGGGCTCAGCTCCACTATACAGTGAAAAAGAGCTACTAGAGGACAGTCAGCAGCTACTATAAGACACAAAGAAAATTTCTGTGTGATATCAGGAAGAGGTGAAGCAGCAGTCCCAGAATTTGGAGTAAGTCCCTTCTCCAGAAAATCAGCCAAAGTACATATGTATGGGTCCGCGCTAGGTTTCCACAGGCAGGCTTTCACTTACAAGAAGATTCTATGGAGATTCCACGATGTTACAGGCACATCTCCAATAACAATCCCAATACCGACTAGCAAAGTTTCTTTCCTCCTCTCCTTCAGGAGAAACAGAACATAGTGCAATACCCAGGGTGTTTAATATTAATTAAGGTTTATTGTACTTACAAACATCAATAGGTAAAAAGCGTGTGTAGATGCCCGACCCGGGTTTCGCCTTTGCTTCATCTGGGGCGTTACAAACTAATCAGCCAAAGCTGTGTTCTTATACCTCCCAACTCTTATGTCAGATCCTGTTTCCTGAATTCCGATTCACATATAATTGTATACATTCGATAAACATTCGATTATTTAAATCATATACATTCGATTATTTAAAATCGCATTATAAAATCGTATACATTCGATAAACATTCGATTATTCAAAATCGCATGATAAAATCGGGCCTTTTAAAACATACAATAAAATCGTATGAAGATTTTTTTTTTTTTATGAAAATTTTCATGAAAATTTTCACACATAAAATCGCCAACACATTGCTACATTGTTGAAAAGGTACATGACTTCAACAAGCACATTAAATCAAAGTGTCAGTGTGCACGCTCTGAGTTGGACATGAGCCACACATATAATCTAGGTGTCATACTTCATTATATTTTCAACACATTTCATACAATAAAAGGAATTATGATAACCCCAATGCCTACTTATATAAAAAAAACACCTATGTCATGGAAACTGTTAATGTGCTAAGGACTACCTAATAAATACCCCACGCTAAAACCTCTATTAACCCACCCTGTACCTGAACCCCCTATTTTCCTACATATACTAAATAAGGAGCAGCTGATGGACACTAGAAGATATCTAACCTGGTGATACCGTTCAATACATGCTAACTGCCTTCATGTCCCATTCTATATTTAGGCCTTTAGGTTGCAGGGTATTCAGTTCGTATATCCATTTTGCCTCGATTTTATTGATCTGTTGTACCGCATCCCCACCTCTCCAATTGTTCTGCACATGTTCAACTCCAACAAATCTTAAACCGGCAGGATTCTTCTGGTGGATAGTGATGAGCGGGAGGTGCCATATTCGATTTCGCGATATTTCGCGAATATTCGAACGAATATTCGTGTTATATTTGTCGAAATCGAATATTCGCAATTATTCCAATTATCGCGAATAATATGCAATTTATTTTTTGCGTATTGCGATTATTTATCTTGCTAGTATAAGGCAACGTTCCTATGCTAATTGACTATGGCTAGGCTAATATGTGTATTTTACGAAATTTCGTGATATTGCTCTAACTTCGTCTCTTAGAATATTACGAATATTCTAAAAGAAGAAGTTAGAGCAATATTACAAAATTTCGTAAAATACACATATAGATTGTAATTTAGCTAATATAGTGCTATAATCCCTTTTTTTTCCTCTAATTTTTTTTGCCTCTTCTGAACTTAAATTTTGTTAAATATGTACACTATTAAAACATATTACTATAGCAGTATATTAGCTTAAATACAATCTATGTGTATTTTACGAAATTTAGTAATATTGCTCTAACTTCGTCTTTTAGAATATTCGTAATATTCTAAAAGACGAAGTTAGAGCAATATTAAGAACATTTGCAAAAGTCGAAATTGCGATGCGAGTAATATAACACGAAATAATCGCATGAAGATTTCAACTTAGCACTGCTATATTCCATATTCTAGCCTAATATGGAATATAGCTGTGCTAAGTTAGCACTGCTATATTCCATATTAGGCTAGAATATGGAGTATAGCAGTGCTAAGTTGAAATCTTCTTGCGATTATTTCGTGTTATATTACTCGCATCGCAATTTCGACTTTTGCAAATGTTCTTAATATTGCTCTAACTTCGTCTTTTAGAATATTACGAATATTCTAAAAGACGAAGTTAGAGCAATATTACGAAATTTCGTAAAATACACTTAGATTGTATTTAAGCTAATATACTGCTATAGTAATATTTTTTAATAGTGTACATATTTAACAAAATTTAAGTTCAGAAGAGGCAAAAAAAATTAGAGGAAAAAAAGGGATTATAGCACTATATTAGCTAAATTACAATCTATATGTGTATTTTACGAAATTTCGTAATATTGCTCTAACTTCGTCTTTTAGAATATTCGTAATATTGCTCTAACTTCGTCTTTCAGAATATTACGAATATTCTAACAGACGAAGTTAGAGCAATATTAAGAACATTTGCAAAAGTCAAAATTGCGATGCGAGTAATATAACACGAAATAATCGCATGAAGATTTCAACTTAGCACTGCTATATTCCATATTCTAGCCTAATATGGAATATAGCAGTGCTAAGTTGAAATCTTTATGCGATTATTTCGTGTTATATTACTCGCATCGCAATTTTGACTATGCGAAATTTCGTAAAATACACATATAGATTAGATTGTAATTTAGCTAATATGGAATATAGCAGTAAGTTGAAAACGCCACTGACTGGAGCAGCCAGGAAGCCAGGAATCCAAAGGACAGGTAAGAACAACTTTAGGGAAGTGGGAAAGAAAAAAATATAATAATAAAAAAAAAACAAAAAAAACGAATATTCGATTTCGCGAATATATAGAACGATATTCTAAATATTCGCGAAATCTCGAAATTGTGATATTCGAGAAAAAAATTCGCAATTCGAATATTCGCGCTCAACACTACTGGTGGCCTCTTTTAAAGTGTGCAGATACACTGTGTGACTCAAGACCCCATTTTATATTGCCTATATGTTCACTAATCCTAGTTTTTAATTTTCTTAAGGTTCTACCAACATATTGTAGCCCGCAGGGGCACTCTAAAACATAGATTACCCCTGCGGACTCACAAGATAATTGTCCTCTCATGCGCAATTCATTTTGATTGGAGCAGAAAGATATAGTATTCTGAGTACTACACTTTTTATCCATCATAGATCTATTTTTGCAACCCAAACAAAAACCACACCACACAAAGTTATTTTTGGTGGACTTTTTGGTCTTTGCTTTTAGACATCCTCTTACTATTTTGTTCCGTACAGTGAGTGCCCTCTTAAAAAAAAAAGGTGGTTTGTTTGGGATCAGAGGACCAATGACCTCGTCATTCTTCAATATTCTCCAGTTTGTCCTGATTGCCTGCTTGATCTCAGGACAAGAAGCTGAATACACAGTTTTAAATGACCACTTGAATCTATCAGTGTTTTTCTCTCTAGCTGTTTTTATTCCACCTTGGTTTTCACCAATTACCCTTCTTTGATCTTGTAGTACCTCCTCATCATAACCCTTTTCTTTGAACCTACTTACAATGATCTCACTCTGTGTCTCATAGTCTGCCTGGTGGGTGCAATTTCTTTTTATGTGTTGGAGCTGACTCTTGGGGACCCCCTGTAGCCATGGGCTATAATAACAACTAGTGGCATCGATATAGCCATTCCTATCTGTAGGCTTGAAGAAGGTTTTAGTTGTAAGTCGTTGATTGATGATAGATATTTCCAAATCAAGGAAATTAACCCTAACTTTACTACTCTCCTCCGTAAATTTGATGTTCCATTGATTGTTGTTGATATACTGAATAAACGCCCTTAGAGAAGACTCATCACCCTTCCAGATACACAGGCAATCATCGATGTATCTTCTCCAAAGAATCAACATACCTCCTGCTCCTATTTTCTGTATGATTGGGGTAATACATTTTTTTTCCCAGTAGGACATAAAAAGATTGGCGAAACTGGGTGCGAATTTCGCACCCATCGCCACTCCAGACGTCTGTAAGTAAAATGAGTCACTGTACCAGAAGTAATTATGGGTTAAACAATATTCGATGCAGTTTAAAATAAATTATTTTTGTTCGATTGTCATGCATTGATCTTGATCCATGAAATATAGTACTGCCTCCAAACCCTTATCGTTGGGAATTATGGTGTAGAGTGATGAAACATCTGCTGTCATCAGATGAACATCCTCTGTCACCTTATCAACCTCATTCAAGATCTGCAGAACATGACCTGTGTCTTTGAGGTAGGATGGTGTAGTGGGCACATACTTCTGAAAAAATATGTCCACATATTCTGAGATCCTGCTGGTGATAGATCCAATCCCAGAGACGATAGGTCTCCCTGGTGGATTGACTGGATCCTTGTGGACTTTCGGCAAATAATAAATAAAGGGTGTGATTGGATGAATATTGTGGAGATAATCAAATTCTTTTTTATTCAAGACTCCTTTTTTTAGACCTCTATCAAGTATTATTTTTAGTTCTTTTTTATATTCGTTAATTGGGTCCTTTTTTAACAATTTGTAAGTAACCTTGTCACCTAGAATTCATGCCATTTCTTTTTCATAACTCTCCTTGTTGAGAACCACTATCCCTCCCCCCTTATCCGCGGGTTTTATTATTATGTTAGTATTATTCTCTAAATCCCTTAAAGCTCCTTTCTCTTTCCGACTGAGGTTGTTTTTTATATTTCTATTGTTTTTAATCCCCTCTACTCCTTTTATTACTCCTTTCTTGAAGGCCTCAATGCATTCATTGTCCTTATTATTCGGGTAGAACTTTGATTTATTTTTTAGGGAGGTATGTGGTTGTTGTTCCATCACCACAGCTTCTGTTACTGATTTTGACATCATATATTTGAAGATATTAGGTTCCTTATGTATCTGTGTATATCTAAATACACTTCAAATTTATTACCCTTATATGTGGGGGCAAATTTGAGACCTTTATTGAGAACTTTTTTCTCTTCTTCTTTTAGCTCATAGGAGCTCAGATTGAATATTCCTATTTGCTCTCTCTCCCTTTCTTGGCCTGTGGACTTGCATTTTCTCTTTCCTCCTCTTTTTCCTCTGTAGGTCTTTTTTTCTTCCCTGGAGTATTTTTCCAATTTTCCTCCCTTTGTGTGTTGTCTATTAATAGACCCTTGATTGATTGATGGGGAAAATTTTCCAAACAAATATCTTCCGGTCTGCTCTCCCCCTTTTCCCCAAGTTGTGCGGGTCTCGCAATATTGCCAGTCTGCTCATTTCTTTCCTCACCTTTCAATAGTGGAGTCTTTTGTTCATTATTCATCTTAAATGGTCCCTCTCTGGTCTCTCTATATTGCCCTCTCCCATATCTCCTCCCTTCCTCTACCCCTCCTCCATATTCCTGTGGTCCCCTATAGTTTCCATAACCATGATCGAATTGTTGGGCATATGCATTATGTCGTGGATAATATTGATGGTAGTTGTAACTATATTTAGGTGCATACGGGGGTCTAGATCCATAATATTGGTGTCTGAACCTGCCTCTCCCTGTGTCATAATGGGGTGGCATTGGCTCCGCTGTTATATGATCTGGTATATCCCGTTGTGTTCTCCTATTGTCATACACCTGTTTGCTAGTTTTTCCAATATTGGCAGAGGTATCTGATATATCCTCCTGTTTGTGTTCTCCCCCTTCTACTTTTTTGTCCCGCCATTTGTAAACCTTATTGTTATTGTAATCTTCATTCACTTTAACATATTTTTTCTGTTTTTTCTTTTTTACATCTTGTTCAACTTTTAAAATCTCCTTCTGACATTTATATGAAAGTTCTTTGTATTCTTCCATATCTTTAAAGGGCAATAGCTTGGCTTTTAATGCTATCGATTTTATTGCATAATGCTGTGAGTTTGGTCTTTCTTTTTTCAATGATAAACCTCATTGCATTTAAACCACAGCTATTGACAAATTTCTCCCAATCATTTAAATCCTCCTCATCATCTGAGTTGAATGGGAGTTGCCACCTGAGACCATCTGGGATTTTCTCTTCCACCAGAAATTTTTCTAGTGAGATCATATCCCATATGGTCCTAATTTCTTTGCAAATCAGGTGTTGCAATTCAACAAAAACAACATCAATGTCATTAGACTGATGGGTCTCTTTTTTTGTGTTGAACACTTCATCTATGTTCAGATGTAAATTCTCTCTGAACTCAAAAATATCCATGTTATAAATACCTGATCCACACAGTGGGACTAAAACAAATATAAGACACAAAGAAAATTTCTGTGTGATATCAGGAAGAGGTGAAGCAGCAGTCCCAGGATTTGGAGTAAGTCCCTTCTCCAGAAAATCAGCCAAAGTACATATGTATGGGTCCGCGCTAGGTTTCCACCGGCAGGCTTTCACTCACAGGAAGATTCTATGGAGCTGCCACGATGTTACAGGCACATCTCCAATAACAATCCCGATACCGACCAGCAAAGTTTCTTTCCTCCTCTCCTTCAGGAGAAACAGAACATAGTGCAATACCCAGGGTGTTTAATATTAAGTAAGGTTTATTGTACTTACAAACATCAATAGGTAAAAAGCGTGTGTAGATGCCCGACTCGGGTTTCGCCTTTGCTTCATCTGGGGCATTACAAACTAATCAGCCAAAGCTGTGTTCTTATACCTCCCAACTCTTATGTCAGATCCTGTTTCCTGAATTCCGATTCACATATAATAGTATACATTCGATAAACATTCGATTATTTAAATCATATATAGAGTTGAGCGAACACCTGGATGTTCGGGTTCGAGAAGTTCGGCCGAACTTCCCGGAAATGTTCGGGTTCGGGATCCGAACCCGATCCGAACTTCGTCCCGAACCCGAACCCCATTGAAGTCAATGGGGACCCGAACTTTTCGGCACTAAAACGGCTGTAAAACAGCCCAGGAAAGGGCTAGAGGGCTGCAAAAGGCAGCAACATGTAGGTAAATCCCCTGCAAACAAATGTGGATAGGGAAATGAATTAAAATAAAAATTAAATAAATAAAAATTAACCAAAATCAATTGGAGAGAGGTCCCATAGCAGAGAATCTGGCTTCCCGTCACCCACCACTGGAACAGTCCATTCTCAGATATTTAGGCCCCGGAACCCAGGCAGAGGAGAGAGGTCCCGTAACAGAGAATCTGGCTTCATGTCAGCAGAGAATTAGTCTGCATGTCATAGCAGAGAATGAGGCTTCACGTCAGCCACCACTGCAACAGTCCATTGGCATATATTTAGGCCCAGCACACAGGCAGAGGAGAGAGGTCCCGTAACAGACAATCTGGCTTCATGTCAGCAGAGAATCAGTCTGCATGTCATAGCAGAGAATCAGGCTTCACGTCAGCCACCACTGCAACAGTCCATTGGCATATATTTAGGCCCAGCACCCAGGCAGAGGAGAGAGGTCCCGTAACAGACAATCTGGCTTCATGTCAGCAGAGAATTAGTCTGCATGTCATAGCAGAGAATGAGGCTTCACGTCAGCCACCACTGCAACAGTCCATTGGCATATATTTAGGCCCAGCACACAGGCAGAGGAGAGAGGTCCCGTAACAGACAATCTGGCTTCATGTCAGCAGAGAATCAGTCTGCATGTCATAGCAGAGAATGAGGCTTCACGTCAGCCACCACTGCAACAGTCCATTGGCATATATTTAGGCCCAGCACACAGGCAGAGGAGAGAGGTCCCGTAACAGACAATCTGGCTTCATGTCAGCAGAGAATCAGTCTGCATGTCATAGCAGAGAATGAGGCTTCACGTCAGCCACCACTGCAACAGTCCATTGGCATATATTTAGGCCCAGCACACAGGCAGAGGAGAGAGGTCCCGTAACAGACAATCTGGCTTCATGTCAGCAGAGAATTAGTCTGCATGTCATAGCAGAGAATGAGGCTTCACGTCAGCCACCACTGCAACAGTCCATTGGCATATATTTAGGCCCAGCACACAGGCAGAGGAGAGAGGTCCCGTAACAGACAATCTGGCTTCATGTCAGCAGAGAATTAGTCTGCATGTCATAGCAGAGAATGAGGCTTCACGTCAGCCACCACTGCAACAGTCCATTGGCATATATTTAGGCCCAGCACACAGGCAGAGGAGAGAGGTCCCGTAACAGACAATCTGGCTTCATGTCAGCAGAGAATTAGTCTGCATGTCATAGCAGAGAATGAGGCTTCACGTCAGCCACCACTGCAACAGTCCATTGGCATATATTTAGGCCCAGCACACAGGCAGAGGAGAGAGGTCCCGTAACAGACAATCTGGCTTCATGTCAGCAGAGAATTAGTCTGCATGTCATAGCAGAGAATGAGGCTTCACGTCAGCCACCACTGCAACAGTCCATTGGCATATATTTAGGCCCAGCACACAGGCAGAGGAGAGAGGTCCCGTAACAGACAATCTGGCTTCATGTCAGCAGAGAATTAGTCTGCATGTCATAGCAGAGAATCAGGCTTCACGTCAGCCACCACTGCAACAGTCCATTGGCATATATTTAGGCCCAGCACACAGGCAGAGGAGAGAGGTCCCGTAACAGACAATCTGGCTTCATGTCAGCAGAGAATCAGTCTGCATGTCATAGCAGAGAATCAGGCTTCACGTCACCCACCACTGCAACAGTCCATTGTCATAAATTTAGGCCCAGCACCCAGGCAGAGGAGAGAGGTCCCGTAACAGACAATCTGGCTTCATGTCAGCAGAGAATCAGTCTGCATGTCATAGCAGAGAATCAGGCTTCACGTCACCCACCACTGCAACAGTCCATTGTCATAAATTTAGGCCCAGCACACAGGCAGAGGAGAGAGGTCCCGTAACAGACAATCTGGCTTCATGTCAGCAGAGAATCAGTCTGCATGTCATAGCAGAGAATCAGGCTTCACGTCACCCACCACTGCAACAGTCCATTGTCATAAATTTAGGCCCAGAACCCAGGCAGAGGAGAGAGGTCCCGTAACAGACAATCTGGCTTCATGTCAGCAGAGAATTAGTCTGCATGTCATAGCAGAGAATGAGGCTTCACGTCACCCACCACTGTAAGAGTCCATTTTCATAAGTTTAGGCCTAGCACCCAGGCAGAGGAGAGAGGTCCCGTAACAGAGGATCTGGCTTCATGTCAGCAGAGAATCAGTCTTCATGTCATAGCAGAGAATCAGGCTTCACGTCACCCACCACTGTAAGAGTCCATTTTCATAAATTTAGGCCCAGCACCCAGGCAGAGGAGAGAGGTCTCGTAACAGAGGATCTGGCTTCATGTCAGCAGAGAATCAGTCTGCATGTCATAGCAGAGAATGAGGCTTCACGTCAGCCACCACTGCAACAGTCCATTGGCATATATTTAGGCCCAGCACACAGGCAGAGGAGAGAGGTCCCGTAACAGACAATCTGGCTTCATGTCAGCAGAGAATTAGTCTGCATGTCATAGCAGAGAATGAGGCTTCACGTCAGCCACCACTGCAACAGTCCATTGGCATATATTTAGGCCCAGCACACAGGCAGAGGAGAGAGGTCCCGTAACAGACAATCTGGCTTCATGTCAGCAGAGAATTAGTCTGCATGTCATAGCAGAGAATGAGGCTTCACGTCAGCCACCACTGCAACAGTCCATTGGCATATATTTAGGCCCAGCACACAGGCAGAGGGAAGAGGTCCCGTAACAGACAATCTGGCTTCATGTCAGTAGATAATCAGTCTGCATGTCATAGCAGAGAATCAGGCTTCACGTCACCCACCACTGCAACAGTCCATTGTCATAAATTTAGGCCCAGCACCCAGGCAGAGGAGAGAGGTCCCGTAACAGACAATCTGGCTTCATGTCAGCAGAGAATCAGTCTGCATGTCATAGCAGAGAATCAGGCTTCACGTCACCCACCACTGCAACAGTCCATTGTCATAAATTTAGGCCCAGCACCCAGGCAGAGGAGAGAGGTCCCGTAACAGACAATCTGGCTTCATGTCAGCAGAGAATTAGTCTGCATGTCATAGCAGAGAATGAGGCTTCACGTCAGCCACCACTGCAACAGTCCATTGGCATATATTTAGGCCCAGCACACAGGCAGAGGAGAGAGGTCCCTTAACAGACAATCTGGCTTCATGTCAGCAGAGAATCAGTCTGCATGTCATAGCAGAGAATCAGGCTTCACGTCAGCCACCACTGCAACAGTCCATTGGCATATATTTAGGCCCAGCACACAGGCAGAGGAGAGAGGTCCCGTAACAGACAATCTGGCTTCATGTCAGTAGAGAATCAGTCTGCATGTCATAGCAGAGAATCAGGCTTCACGTCACCCACCACTGCAACAGTCCATTGTCATAAATTTAGGCCCAGCACCCAGGCAGAGGAGAGAGGTCCCGTAACAGACAATCTGGCTTCATGTCAGCAGAGAATCAGTCTGCATGTCATAGCAGAGAATCAGGCTTCACGTCACCCACCACTGCAACAGTCCATTGTCATAAATTTAGGCCCAGCACACAGGCAGAGGAGAGAGGTCCCATAACAGACAATCTGGCTTCATGTCAGCAGAGAATCAGTCTGCATGTCATAGCAGAGAATCAGGCTTCACGTCACCCACCACTGCAACAGTCCATTGTCATAAATTTTGGCCCAGCACCCAAGCAGAGGAGAGAGGTCCCGTAACAGACAATCTGGCTTCATGTCAGCAGAGAATTAGTCTGCATGTCATAGCAGAGAATGAGGCTTCACGTCACCCACCACTGTAAGAGTCCATTTTCATAAGTTTAGGCCTAGCACCCAGGCAGAGGAGAGAGGTCCCGTAACAGAGGATCTGGCTTCATGTCAGCAGAGAATCAGTCTTCATGTCATAGCAGAGAATCAGGCTTCACGTCAGCCACCACTGTAAGAGTCCATTTTCATAAATTTAGGCCCAGCACCCAGGCAGAGGAGAGAGGTCTCGTAACAGAGGATCTGGCTTCATGTCAGCAGAGAATCAGTCTGCATGTCATAGCAGAGAATGAGGCTTCACGTCAGCCACCACTGCAACAGTCCATTGGCATATATTTAGGCCCAGCACACAGGCAGAGGAGAGAGGTCCCGTAACAGACAATCTGGCTTCATGTCAGCAGAGAATCAGTCTGCATGTCATAGCAGAGAATCAGGCTTCACGTCACCCACCACTGCAACAGTCCATTGTCATAAATTTTGGCCCAGCACCCAGGCAGAGGAGAGAGGTCCCGTAACAGACAATCTGGCTTCATGTCAGCAGAGAATTAGTCTGCATGTCATAGCAGAGAATGAGGCTTCACGTCACCCACCACTGTAAGAGTCCATTTTCATAAGTTTAGGCCTAGCACCCAGGCAGAGGAGAGAGGTCCCGTAACAGAGGATCTGGCTTCATGTCAGCAGAGAATCAGTCTTCATGTCATAGCAGAGAATCAGGCTTCACGTCAGCCACCACTGTAAGAGTCCATTTTCATAAATTTAGGCCCAGCACCCAGGCAGAGGAGAGAGGTCTCGTAACAGAGGATCTGGCTTCATGTCAGCAGAGAATCAATCTGCATGTCATAGCAGAGAATGAGGCTTCACGTCAGCCACCACTGCAACAGTCCATTGGCATATATTTAGGCCCAGCACACAGGCAGAGGAGAGAGGTCCCGTAACAGACAATCTGGCTTCATGTCAGCAGAGAATTAGTCTGCATGTCATAGCAGAGAATGAGGCTTCACGTCAGCCACCACTGCAACAGTCCATTGGCATATATTTAGGCCCAGCACACAGGCAGAGGAGAGAGGTCCCATAACAGACAATCTGGCTTCATGTCAGCAGAGAATTAGTCTGCATGTCATAGCAGAGAATGAGGCTTTACGTCAGCCACCACTGCAACAGTCCATTGGCATATATTTAGGCCCAGCACACAGGCAGAGGGAAGAGGTCCCGTAACAGACAATCTGGCTTCATGTCAGTAGAGAATCAGTCTGCATGTCATAGCAGAGAATCAGGCTTCACGTCACCCACCACTGCAACAGTCCATTGTCATAAATTTAGGCCCAGCACCCAGGCAGAGGAGAGAGGTCCCGTAACAGACAATCTGGCTTCATGTCAGCAGAGAATCAGTCTGCATGTCATAGCAGAGAATCAGGCTTCACGTCACCCACCACTGCAACAGTCCATTGTCATAATTTAGGCCCAGCACCCAGGCAGAGGAGAGAGGTCCCGTAACAGACAATCTGGCTTCATGTCAGCAGAGAATTAGTCTGCATGTCATAGCAGAGAATGAGGCTTCACGTCAGCCACCACTGCAACAGTCCATTGGCATATATTTAGGCCCAGCACACAGGCAGAGGAGAGAGGTCCCTTAACAGACAATCTGGCTTCATGTCAGCAGAGAATCAGTCTGCATGTCATAGCAGAGAATCAGGCTTCACGTCAGCCACCACTGCAACAGTCCATTGGCATATATTTAGGCCCAGCACACAGGCAGAGGAGAGAGGTCCCGTAACAGACAATCTGGCTTCATGTCAGTAGAGAATCAGTCTGCATGTCATAGCAGAGAATCAGGCTTCACGTCACCCACCACTGCAACAGTCCATTGTCATAAATTTAGGCCCAGCACCCAGGCAGAGGAGAGAGGTCCCGTAACAGACAATCTGGCTTCATGTCAGCAGAGAATCAGTCTGCATGTCATAGCAGAGAATCAGGCTTCACGTCACCCACCACTGCAACAGTCCATTGTCATAAATTTAGGCCCAGCACACAGGCAGAGGAGAGAGGTCCCATAACAGACAATCTGGCTTCATGTCAGCAGAGAATCAGTCTGCATGTCATAGCAGAGAATCAGGCTTCACGTCACCCACCACTGCAACAGTCCATTGTCATAAATTTTGGCCCAGCACCCAGGCAGAGGAGAGAGGTCCCGTAACAGACAATCTGGCTTCATGTCAGCAGAGAATTAGTCTGCATGTCATAGCAGAGAATGAGGCTTCACGTCACCCACCACTGTAAGAGTCCATTTTCATAAGTTTAGGCCTAGCACCCAGGCAGAGGAGAGAGGTCCCGTAACAGAGGATCTGGCTTCATGTCAGCAGAGAATCAGTCTTCATGTCATAGCAGAGAATCAGGCTTCACGTCAGCCACCATTGTAAGAGTCCATTTTCATAAATTTAGGCCCAGCACCCAGGCAGAGGAGAGAGGTCTCGTAACAGAGGATCTGGCTTCATGTCAGCAGAGAATCAGTCTGCATGTCATAGCAGAGAATGAGGCTTCACGTCAGCCACCACTGCAACAGTCCATTGGCATATATTTAGGCCCAGCACACAGGCAGAGGAGAGATGTCCCGTAACAGACAATCTGGCTTCATGTCAGCAGAGAATTAGTCTGCATGTCATAGCAGAGAATGAGGCTTTACGTCAGCCACCACTGCAACAGTCCATTGGCATATATTTAGGCCCAGCACACAGGCAGAGGAGAGAGGTCCCGTAACAGACAATCTGGCTTCATGTCAGTAGAGAATCAGTCTGCATGTCATAGCAGAGAATCAGGCTTCACGTCACCCACCACTGCAACAGTCCATTGTCATAAATTTAGGCCCAGCACCCAGGCAGAGGAGAGAGGTCCCGTAACAGACAATCTGGCTTCATGTCAGCAGAGAATCAGTCTGCATGTCATAGCAGAGAATCAGGCTTCACGTCACCCACCACTGCAACAGTCCATTGTCATAAATTTAGGCCCAGCACCCAGGCAGAGGAGAGAGGTCCCGTAACAGACAATCTGGCTTCATGTCAGCAGAGAATTAGTCTGCATGTCATAGCAGAGAATGAGGCTTCACGTCAGCCACCACTGCAACAGTCCATTGGCATATATTTAGGCCCAGCACACAGGCAGAGGAGAGAGGTCCCTTAACAGACAATCTGGCTTCATGTCAGCAGAGAATCAGTCTGCATGTCATAGCAGAGATTCAGGCTTCACGTCAGCCACCACTGCAACAGTCCATTGGCATATATTTAGGCCCAGCACCCAGGCAGAGGAGAGAGGTCCCGTAACAGACAATCTGGCTTCATGTCAGCAGAGAATTAGTCTGCATGTCATAGCAGAGAATGAGGCTTCACGTCAGCCACCACTGCAACAGTCCATTGGCATATATTTAGGCCCAGCACACAGGCAGAGGAGAGAGGTCCCGTAACAGACAATCTGGCTTCATGTCAGCAGAGAATTAGTCTGCATGTCATAGCAGAAATGAGGCTTCACGTCAGCCACCACTGCAACAGTCCATTGGCATATATTTAGGCCCAGCACACAGGCAGAGGAGAGAGGTCCCGTAACAGACAATCTGGCTTCATGTCAGCAGAGAATTAGTCTGCATGTCATAGCAGAGAATGAGGCTTCACGTCAGCCACCACTGCAACAGTCCATTGGCATATATTTAGGCCCAGCACACAGGCAGAGGAGAGAGGTCCCGTAACAGACAATCTGGCTTCATGTCAGCAGAGAATCAGTCTGCATGTCATAGCAGAGAATCAGGCTTCATGTCACCCACCACTGCAACAGTCCATTGTCATAAATTTAGGCCCAGCACCCAGGCAGAGGAGAGAGGTCCCGTAACAGACAATCTGGCTTCATGTCAGCAGAGAATTAGTCTGCATGTCATAGCAGAGAATGAGGTTTCACGTCACCCACCACTGTAAGAGTCCATTTTCATAAGTTTAGGCCTAGCACCCAGGCAGAGGAGAGAGGTCCCGTAACAGAGGATCTGGCTTCATGTCAGCAGAGAATCAGTCTTCATGTCATAGCAGAGAATCAGGCTTCACGTCAGCCACCACTGTAAGAGTCCATTTTCATAAATTTAGGCCCAGCACCCAGGCAGAGGAGAGAGGTCCCGTAACAGAGGATCTGGCTTCATGTCAGCAGAGAATCAGTCTGCATGTCATAGCAGAGAATGAGGCTTCACGTCAGCCACCACTGCAACAGTCCATTGGCATATATTTAGGCCCAGCACACAGGCAGAGGAGAGAGGTCCCGTAACAGACAATCTGGCTTCATGTCAGCAGAGAATTAGTCTGCATGTCATAGCAGAGAATGAGGCTTCACGTCAGCCACCACTGCAACAGTCCATTGGCATATATTTAGGCCCAGCACACAGGCAGAGGAGAGAGGTCCCGTAACAGACAATCTGGCTTCATGTCAGTAGAGAATCAGTCTGCATGTCATAGCAGAGAATCAGGCTTCACGTCACCCACCACTGAAACAGTCCATTGTCATAAATTTAGGCCCAGCACCCAGGCAGAGGAGAGAGGTCCCGTAACAGACAATCTGGCTTCATGTCAGCAGAGAATCAGTCTGCATGTCATAGCAGAGAATCAGGCTTCACGTCACCCACCACTGCAACAGTCCATTGTCATAAATTTAGGCCCAGCACCCAGGCAGAGGAGAGAGGTCCCGTAACAGGCAATCTGGCTTCATGTCAGCAGAGAATTAGTCTGCATGTCATAGCAGAGAATGAGGCTTTACGTCAGCCACCACTGCAACAGTCCATTGGCATATATTTAGGCCCAGCACACAGGCAGAGGAGAGAGGTCCCGTAACAGACAATCTGGCTTCATGTCAGCAGAGAATCAGTCTGCATGTCATAGCAGAGAATCAGGCTTCACGTCACCCACCACTGCAACAGTCCATTGTCATAAATTTAGGCCCAGCACCCAGGCAGAGGAGAGAGGTCCCCTAACAGACAATCTGGCTTCATGTCAGCAGAGAATTAGTCTGCATGTCATAGCAGAGAATGAGGCTTCACGTCACCCACCACTGTAAGAGTCCATTTTCATAAGTTTAGGCCCAGCACCCAGGCAGAGGAGAAAGGTCCCGTAACAGAGGATCTGACTTCATGTCAGCAGAGAATTAGTCTGCATGTCATAGCAGAGAATGAGGCTTCACGTCAGCCACCACTGTAACAGTCCATTGGCATATATTTAGGCCCAGCACCCAGGCAGAGGAGAGAGGTCCCGTAACAGACAATCTGGCTTCATGTCAGCAGAGAATCAGTCTTCATATCATAGCAGAGAATCAGGCTTCACGTCACCCACCACTGTAAGAGTCCATTTTCATAAATTTAGGCCCAGCACCCAGGCAGAGGAGAGAGGTCTCGTAACAGAGGATCTGGCTTCATGTCAGCAGAGAATCAGTCTGCATGTCATAGCAGAGAATCAGGCTTCACGTCACCCAACATTGGAACAGTCCATTGGCATATATTTAGGCCCCGGCACCCAGACAGAGGAGAGGTTCATTCAACTTTGGGTAGCCTCGCAATATAATGGTAAAATGAAAATAAAAATAGGATTGAATGAGGAAGTGCCCTGGAGTCCAATAATATATGGTTAAGGGGAGGTAGTTAATGTCTAATCTGGACAAGGGACGGACAGATCCTGTGGGATCCATGCCTGGTTCATTTTTATGAACGTCAGCTTGTCCACATGGCTGTAGACAGGCGGCTGCGTTTGTCTGTAATGACGCCCCCTGCCGTGCTGAATACACGTTCAGACAAAACGCTGGCCGCCGGGCAGGCCAGCACCTCCAAGGCATAAAAGGCTAGCTCTGGCCACGTGGACAATTTAGAGACCCAGAAGTTGAATGGGGCCGAACCATCAGTCAGTACGTGGAGGGGTGTGCACATGTACTGTTCCACCATGTTAGTGAAATGTTGCCTCCTGCTAACACGTTGCGTATGAGCTGGCATTGACACAGCTGCCTTGGCGACCTCTTGCTCCTCCTCTGCCTTGGCCTTGGGCTTCCACTTGTTCCCCTGTGACATTTGGGAATGCTCTCAGTAGCGCGTCTACCAACGTGCGCTTGTACTCGCGCATCTTCCTATCACGCTCCAGTGCAGGAAGTAAGGTGGGCACATTGTCTTTGTAGCGTGGATCCAGCAGGGTGGCAACCCAGTAGTCCGCACAGGTTAAAATGTGGGCACTGCAGCATGTAGTCGTTCATGTGTGCCAGGCTGCCCAGGGGTAAGGACAAGCTGTCCTCTGTGGGAGGCGTATCGTCATCGTCCTGCCTTTCCCCCCAGCCACGCACCAGTGATGGACCCGAGCTGCGTTGGGTGCCACCCCGCTGTGACCATGCTTCATCCTCATCCTCCTCCACCTCCTCCTCATCCTCGTCCTCCTCGTCCTCCAGTAGTGGGCCCTGGCTGGCCACATTTGTACCTGGCCTCTGCTGTTGCCAAAAACCTCCCTCTGAGTCACTTCGAAGAGACTGGCCTGAAAGTGCTAAAAATGACCCCTCTTCCTCCTCCTCCTCCTCCTCCTCCTGGGCCACCTCCTCTTCCATCATCGCCCTAAGTGTTTTCTCAAGTGTTTTCTCAAGGAGACATAGAAGTGGTATTGTAACGCTGATAACGGCGTCATCGCCACTGGCCATGTTGGTGGAGTACTCGAAACAGCGCAACAGGGCACACAGGTCTCGCATGGAGGCCCAGTCATTGGTGGTGAAGTGGTGCTGTTCTGTAGTGCGACTGACCCGTGCGTGCTGCAGCTGAAACTCCACTATGGCCTGCTGCTGCTCGCACAGTCTGTCCAGCATGTGCAAGGTGGAGTTCCACCTGGTGGGCACGTCGCATATGAGGCGGTGAGCGGGAAGGCCGAAGTTACGCTGTAGCGCAGACAGGCGAGCAGCAGCAGGATGTGAACGCCGGAAGTGCGAACAGACGGCCCGCACTTTATGCAGCAGCTCTGACATGTCGGGGTAGTTGTGTATGAACTTCTGCACCACCAAATTCAGCACATGCGCCAAGCAAGGGATGTGCGTCAAATTGGCTAGTCCCAGAGCTGCAACGAGATTTCGCCCATTATCACACACCACCAGGCCGGGCTTGAGGCTCACCGGCAGCAACCACTCGTCGGTCTGTTGTTCTATACCCCGCCACAACTCCTGTGCGGTGTGGGGCCTGTCCCCCAAACATATGAGTTTCAGAATGGCCTGCTGACGTTTACCCCGGGCTGTGTTGAAGTTGGTGGTGAAGGTGTGTGGCTGACTGGATGAGCAGGTGGAAGAAGAGGAGGAGGAAGCCGAGAAGGAGGAGGTGGCAACAGGAGGCAAAGAATGTTGCCCTGCGATCCTTGGCGGCGGAAGGATGTGCGCCAAACAGCTCTCCGCCTGGGGCCCAGCTGCCACTACATTTACCCAGTGTGCAGTTAGGGAGATATAGCGTCCCTGGCCGTGCTTACTGGTCCACGTATCTGTGGTTAGGTGGACCTTGCTACAGATGGCGTTGCGCAGTGCACACTTGATTTTATCGGATACTTGGTTGTGCAGGGAAGGCACGGCTCTCTTGGAGAAGTAGTGGCGGCTGGGAACAACATACTGTGGGACAGCAAGCGACATGAGCTGTTTGAAGCTGTCTGTGTCCACCAGCCTAAATGACAGCATTTCATAGGCCAGTAGTTTAGAAATGCTGGCATTCAGGGCCAGGAATCGAGGGTGGCTAGGTGGGAATTTACGCTTTCTCTCAAATGTTTGTGAGATGGAGAGCTGAACGCTGGCTTGTGACATGGTTGAGACGCTTGGTGACGGAGGTGGTGGTGGTGGTGTTGGTGGTACATCCCCTGTTTGCTGGGCGGCAGGTGCCAACGTTCCTCCAGAGGTGGAGGAAGAGGCCGAGGCGGCAGCAGCAGAAGAGGCCGAGGCGGCAGCAGCAGAAGAGGTAGCAGGGGGAGCCTGAGTGACTTCCTTGGTTTTAAGGTGTTTACTCCACTGCAGTTCATGCTTTGCATGCAGGTGCCTGGTCATGCAGGTTGTGCTCAGGTTCAGAACGTTAATGCCTCGCTTCAGGCTCTGATGGCACAGCGTGCAAACCACTCGGGTCTTGTCGTCAGCACATTGTTTGAAGAAGTGCCATGCCAGGGAACTCCTTGAAGCTGCCTTTGGGGTGCTCGGTCCCAGATGGCGGCGGTCAGTAGCAGGCGGAGTCTCTTGGCGGCGGGTGTTCTGCTTTTGCCCACTGCTCCCTCTTTTGCTACGCTGTTGGCTCGGTCTCACCACTGCCTCTTCCTCCGAACTGTGAAAGTCAGTGGCACGACCTTCATTCCATGTGGGGTCTAGGACCTCATCGCCCCCTGCATCGTCTTCCACCCAGTCTTGATCCCTGACCTCCTGTTCAGTCTGCACACTGCAGAAAGACGCAGCAGTTGGCACCTGTGTTTCGTCATCATCAGAGACATGCTGAGGTGGTATTCCCATGTCCTCATCATCAGGAAACATAAGTGGTTGTGCGTCAGTGCATTCTATGTCTTTCACCGCTGGGGAAGGGCTAGGTGGATGCTCTTGGGAAACCCTGCCAGCGGAGTCTTCAAACAGCATAAGAGACTGCTGCATAACTTGAGGCTGAGACAGTTTCCCTGGTATGCATGGGGGTGATGTGACAGACTGATGGGGTTGGTTTTCAGGCGCCATCTGTGCGCTTTCTGCAGAAGACTGGGTGGGAGATAATGTGAACGTGCTGGATCCACTGTCGGCCACCCAATTGACTAATGCCTGTACCTGCTCAGGCCTTACCATCCTTAGAACGGCATTGGGCCCCACCATATATCGCTGTAAATTCTGGCGGCTACTGGGACCTGAGGTAGTTGGTACACTAGGACGTGTGGATGTGGCAGAACGGCCACGTCCTCTCCCAGCACCAGAGGGTCCACTAACACCACCACGACCATGTCCACGTCCGCGTCCCTTACTAGATGTTTTCCTCATTGTTATGGTTCACCACAACAACAAAAATATTATTTGGCCCAATGTATTGTATTCAAATTCAGCGGGATATAAATTTGAGGCTTAGTATTTAGGCGCTGGGTGACCGGTATGGATTTAGTGACAGAATTAGACTGGGAAATGCACAGTAGCGTGTGTGTGAAGTTATTCTGAATGACCCTATGTGCACCTTGAATATTATATACCCTTTTAGGGATAGATTTCAAATAGCTCTGATATAGCAGAAACCACTAAATTATGAAATTGCTAAATTGGGAATTGTATTTCAACCCAGAACAAAAAATGTGCTTTGACGGACACTAAATAACTTTCCCAGCCACAACAGGACAGCGGTAACGAGAGATTTAGCGGGATATAAATTTGAGGCCTAGTATTTAGGCGCTGGGTGACCGGTATGGATTTACTAACAGAATTGGACTTGGAAATGCACAGTAGCATGTGTGTGAAGTTATTCTGAATGACCCTATGTGCATTTTCTACACATTTCATACAATAAAAGGAATTATGATAACCCCAATGCCTACTTATATAAAAAAAACACCTATGTCATGGAAACTGTTAATGTGCTAAGGACTACCTAATAAATACCCCACGCTAAAACCTCTATTAACCCACCCTGTACCTGAACCCCCTATTTTCCTACATATACTAAATAAGGAGCAGCTGATGGACATTAGAAGATATCTAACCTGGTGATACCGTTCAATACATGCTAACTGCCTTCATGTCCCATTCTATATTTAGGCCTTTAGGTTGCAGGGTATTCAGTTCGTATATCCATTTTGCCTCAATTTTATTGATCTGTTGTACCGCATCCCCACCTCTCCAATTTTTCTGCACATGTTCAACTCCAACAAATCTTAAACCGGCAGGATTCTTCTGGTGGACTCTTTTAAAGTGTGCAGATACACTGTGTGACTCAAGACCCCGTTTTATATTGCCTATATGTTCACCAATCCTAGTTTTTAATTTTCTTAAGGTTCTACCAACATATCGTAGCCCGCAGGGCTCACAAGATAATTGTCCTCTCATGCGCAATTCATTTTGATTGGAGCCCACTACACCATCCTACTTTAAAGACACAGGTCATGTTCTGCAGATCTTGAATGAGGTTGATAAGGTGACAGAGGATGTTCATCTGATGACAGCAGATGTTTCATCACTCTACACCATAATTCCCAACGATAAGGGTTTGGAGGCAGTACGATATTTCATGGATCAAGATCAATGCATGACAATCGAACAAAAATAATTTATTTTAAACTGCATCGAATATTGTTTAACCCATAATTACTTCTGGTACAGTGACTCATTTTACTTACAGACGTCTGGAGTGGCGATGGGTGCGAAATTCGCACCCAGTTTCGCCAATCTTTTTATGTCCTACTGGGAAAAAAAATTATTACCCCAATCATACAGAAAATAGGAGCAGGAGGTATGTTGATTCTTTGGAGAAGATACATCGATGATTGCCTGTGTATCTGGAAGGGTGATGAGTCTTCTCTAAGGCTAGTTTCACACTTGCGGCAGGACGGATCCGACATGCTGTTCACCATGTCGGATCCGTCCTGCGGCTATTTCGCCGTGCCAGCGGACCGCCGCTCCGTCCCCATTGACTATAATGGGGACGGGGGCGGAGCTCCGGCGCAGCACGGCGGTGCACGGAGAAAGGCCGCCGGACTAAAATTACTGCATGTCAGGCTTTTTAGTCCGGCGGCTTTCTCCGTGCACCGCCGTGCTGCGCCAGAGCTCCGCCCCCGTCCCCATTATAGTCAATGGGGAAGGAGCGGCGGTCCGCTGGCACGGCGAAATAGCCGCAGGACGGATCCGACATGGTGAACAGCCTGTCGGATCCGTCCTGCCGCAAGTGTGAAAGTACCCTAAGGGCGTTCATTCAGTATATCAACAACAATCAATGGAACATCAAATTTACGGAGGAGAGTAGTAAAGTTAGGGTATATTTCCTTGATTTGGAAATATCTATCATCAATCACAAAACGACTTACAACTAAAACCTTCTTCAAGTCTACAGATAGGAATGGCTATATCGATGCCACTAGTTGTCATTATAGCCCATGGCTACAGGGGGTCCCCAAGAGTCAGCTCCAACGCATAAAAAGAAATTGCACCCACCAGGCAGACTATGAGACACAGAGTGAGATCATTGTAAGTAGGTTCAAAGAAAAGGGTTATAATGAGGAGGTACTACAAGATCAAAGAAGGGTAATTGGTGAAAACCAAGGTGGAATAAAAACAGCTAGAGAGAAAAACACTGATAGATTCAAGTGGTCATTTAAAACTGTGTATTCAGCTTCTTGTCCTGAGATCAAGCAGGCAATCAGGAAGAACTGGAGAATATTGAAGGATGACGAGGTCATTGGTCCTCTGATCCCAAACAAACCACCTTTTATTTTTAAGAGGGCACCCATTGTACGGAACAAAATAGCAAGAGGATGTCTAAAAGCAAAGACCAAAAAGTCCACCAAAAATAACTTTGTGTGGTGTGGTTTTTGTTTGGGTTGCAAAAATAGATCTATGATGGATAAAAAGTGTAGTACTCAGAATACTATATCTTCCTGCTCCAATCAAAATTAATTGCGCATGAGAGGACAATTATTTTGTTAGTCCGCAGGGGTAATCTATGTTTTAGAGTGCCCCTGCGGGCTACAATATGTTGGTAGAACCTTAAGAAAATTAAAAACTAGGATTGGTGAACATATAGGCAATATAAAATGGGGTCTTGAGTCACACAGTGTATCTGCACACTTTAAAAGAGTCCACCAGAAGAATCCTGCCGGTTTAAGATTTGTTGGAGTTGAACATGTGCAGAAAAATTGGAGAGGTGGGGATGCGGTACAACAGATCAATAAAATCGAGGCAAAATGGATATACGAACTGAATACCCTGCAACCTAAAGGCCTAAATATAGAATGGGACATGAAGGCAGTTAGCATGTATTGAACGGTATCACCAGGTTAGATATCTTCTAATGTCCATCAGCTGCTCCTTATTTAGTATATGTAGGAAAATAGGGGGTTCAGGTACAGGGTGGGTTAATAGAGGTTTTAGCGTGGGGTATTTATTAGGTAGTCCTTAGCACATTAACAGTTTCCATGACATAGGTGTTTTTTTTATATAAGTAGGCATTGGGGTTATCATAATTAGGGATGAGCGAACTCGAACTGTATAGTTCGGGTTCGTACCGAATTTTGGGGTGTCCGTGACACGGACCCGAACCCGGACATTTTCGTAAAAGTCCGGGTTCGGGTTCGGTGTTCGTCGCTTTCTTGGCGCTTTTGTGACGCTTTCTTGGCGCTTTTTGAAAGGCTGCAAAGCAGCCAATCAACAAGCGTCATACTACTTGCCCCAAGAGGCCATCACAGCCATGCCTACTATTGGCATGGCTGTGATTGGCCAGAGCACCATGTGACCCAGCCTCTATTTAAGCTGGAGTCACATAGCGCCGCCCGTCACTCTGCTCTGATTAGCGTAGGGAGAGGTTGCGGCTGCGACAGTAGGGCGAGATTAGGCAGATTAACTCCTCCAAAGGACTTGATTAACTGATCGATCTGCAGCTGTGGATCATTGAGCTGCTGATCCTCAATTGCTCACTGTTTTTAGGCTGCACAGACCGTTTGTCAGTCTCATTTTTCTGGGGTGATCGGCGGCCATTTTGTGTCTTGTGGTGCGCCAGCACAAGCTGCGACCAAGTGCATTTAACCCTCAATGGTGTGGTTGTTTTTTGGCTAAAGCCTACATCAGGGTGAAGCTGTCACACCAAGTGCATTTAACCAGCAATAGTCTGTTCATTTTTTGGCCATATACAAAATCAGGGGCAAGCTGCGCCTGTCACCAAGTGCATTTAACCCTCAATGGTGTGGTTGTTTTTTGGCTAAAGCCTACATCAGGGTGAAGCTGTGACACCAAGTGCATTTAACCAGCAATAGTCTGTTCATTTTTTGGCCATATACAAAATCAGGGGCAAGCTGCGCCTGTCACCAAGTGCATTTAACCCTCAATGGTGTGGTTGTTTTTTGGCTAAAGCCTACATCAGGGTGAAGCTGTCACACCAAGTGCATTTAACCAGCAATAGTCTGTTCATTTTTTGGCCATATACAAAATCAGGGGCAAGCTGCGCCTGTCACCAAGTGCATTTAACCCTCAATGGTGTGGTTGTTTTTTGGCTAAAGCCTACATCAGGGTGAAGCTGTCACACCAAGTGCATTTAACCAGCAATAGTCTGTTTATTTTTTGGCCATATCCCAGTCTAATTCTGTCACTAAATCCATACCGGTCACCCAGCGCCTAAATACTAGGCCTCAAATTTATATCCAGCTAAATCTGTCCCTAGTGCTGTAGCTGGGCGAGTTATTTAGTGTCCGTTCAAGCACATTTCTTGTTCTGGGTTGAAATACAATTCCCAATTTAGCAATTTCATAATTTAGTGGTTCCTGCTATATCAGAGCTATTTGAAATCTATCCCAAAAAGGGTATATAATATTGAAGGTGCACATTGGGTCATTCAGAATAACTTCACACACACCCGCTACTGTGTATTTCCAAGTCTAATTCTGTCACTAAACCCATACCTGTCACCCAGCGCCTAAATACTAGGCCTCAAATTTAAATCCCTCTAAATCTCTCGTTACCCACCGCTGTACTGTTGTTGCTGGGCAAGATATTTAGTGTCCGTCAAAGCACATTTTTTGTTCTGGGTTGAAGTACAATTCCCAATTTAGCAATTTCATAATTTAGTGGTTTCTGCTATATCAGAGCTATTTGAAATCTATCCCTAAAAGGGTATATAATATTGAAGGTGCACATAGGGTCATTCAGAATAACTTCACACACACGCTTCTGTGCATTTCCAAGTCTAATTCTGTCACTAAATCCATACCGGTGACCCAGCGCCTAAATACTAGGCCTCAAATTTAAATCCCTCTAAATCTCTCGTTACCCACCGCTGTACTGTTGTTGCTGGGCAAGATATTTAGTGTCCGTCAAAGCACATTTTTTGTTCTGGGTTGAAGTACAATTCCCAATTTAGCAATTTCATAATTTAGTGGTTTCTGCTATATCAGAGCTATTTGAAATCTATCCCTAAAAGGGTATATAATATTGAAGGTGCACATAGGGTCATTCAGAATAACTTCACACACACGCTTCTGTGCATTTCCAAGTCTAATTCTGTCACTAAATCCATACCGGTGACCCAGCGCCTAAATACTAGGCCTCAAATTTAAATCCCTCTAAATCTCTCGTTACCCACCGCTGTACTGTTGTTGCTGGGCAAGATATTTAGTGTCCGTCAAAGCACATTTTTTGTTCTGGGTTGAAGTACAATTCCCAATTTAGCAATTTCATAATTTAGTGGTTTCTGCTATATCAGAGCTATTTGAAATCTATCCCTAAAAGGGTATATAATATTGAAGGTGCACATAGGGTCATTCAGAATAACTTCACACACACGCTTCTGTGCATTTCCAAGTCTAATTCTGTCACTAAATCCATACCGGTGACCCAGCGCCTAAATACTAGGCCTCAAATTTAAATCCCTCTAAATCTCTCGTTACCCACCGCTGTACTGTTGTTGCTGGGCAAGATATTTAGTGTCCGTCAAAGCACATTTTTTGTTCTGGGTTGAAGTACAATTCCCAATTTAGCAATTTCATAATTTAGTGGTTTCTGCTATATCAGAGCTATTTGAAATCTATCCCTAAAAGGGTATATAATATTGAAGGTGCACATAGGGTCATTCAGAATAACTTCACACACACGCTTCTGTGCATTTCCAAGTCTAATTCTGTCACTAAATCCATACCGGTGACCCAGCGCCTAAATACTAGGCCTCAAATTTAAATCCCTCTAAATCTCTCGTTACCCACCGCTGTACTGTTGTTGCTGGGCAAGATATTTAGTGTCCGTCAAAGCACATTTTTTGTTCTGGGTTGAAGTACAATTCCCAATTTAGCAATTTCATAATTTAGTGGTTTCTGCTATATCAGAGCTATTTGAAATCTATCCCTAAAAGGGTATATAATATTGAAGGTGCACATAGGGTCATTCAGAATAACTTCACACACACGCTTCTGTGCATTTCCAAGTCTAATTCTGTCACTAAATCCATACCGGTGACCCAGCGCCTAAATACTAGGCCTCAAATTTAAATCCCTCTAAATCTCTCGTTACCCACCGCTGTACTGTTGTTGCTGGGCAAGATATTTAGTGTCCGTCAAAGCACATTTTTTGTTCTGGGTTGAAGTACAATTCCCAATTTAGCAATTTCATAATTTAGTGGTTTCTGCTATATCAGAGCTATTTGAAATCTATCCCTAAAAGGGTATATAATATTGAAGGTGCACATAGGGTCATTCAGAATAACTTCACACACACGCTTCTGTGCATTTCCAAGTCTAATTCTGTCACTAAATCCATACCGGTGACCCAGCGCCTAAATACTAGGCCTCAAATTTAAATCCCTCTAAATCTCTCGTTACCCACCGCTGTACTGTTGTTGCTGGGCAAGATATTTAGTGTCCGTCAAAGCACATTTTTTGTTCTGGGTTGAAGTACAATTCCCAATTTAGCAATTTAATAATTTAGTGGTTTCTGCTATATCAGAGCTATTTGAAATCTATCCCTAAAAGGGTATATAATATTGAAGGTGCACATAGGGTCATTCAGAATAACTTCACACACACGCTTCTGTGCATTTCCAAGTCTAATTCTGTCACTAAATCCATACCGGTGACCCAGCGCCTAAATACTAGGCCTCAAATTTAAATCCCTCTAAATCTCTCGTTACCCACCGCTGTACTGTTGTTGCTGGGCAAGATATTTAGTGTCCGTCAAAGCACATTTTTTTGTTCTGGGTTGAAGTACAATTCCCAATTTAGCAATTTCATAATTTAGTGGTTTCTGCTATATCAGAGCTATTTGAAATCTATCCCTAAAAGGGTATATAATATTGAAGGTGCACATAGGGTCATTCAGAATAACTTCACACACACGCTTCTGTGCATTTCCAAGTCTAATTCTGTCACTAAATCCATACCGGTGACCCAGCGCCTAAATACTAGGCCTCAAATTTAAATCCCTCTAAATCTCTCGTTACCCACCGCTGTACTGTTGTTGCTGGGCAAGATATTTAGTGTCCGTCAAAGCACATTTTTTGTTCTGGGTTGAAGTACAATTCCCAATTTAGCAATTTCATAATTTAGTGGTTTCTGCTATATCAGAGCTATTTGAAATCTATCCCTAAAAGGGTATATAATATTGAAGGTGCACATAGGGTCATTCAGAATAACTTCACACACACGCTTCTGTGCATTTCCAAGTCTAATTCTGTCACTAAATCCATACCGGTGACCCAGCGCCTAAATACTAGGCCTCAAATTTAAATCCCTCTAAATCTCTCGTTACCCACCGCTGTACTGTTGTTGCTGGGCAAGATATTTAGTGTCCGTCAAAGCACATTTTTTGTTCTGGGTTGAAGTACAATTCCCAATTTAGCAATTTCATAATTTAGTGGTTTCTGCTATATCAGAGCTATTTGAAATCTATCCCTAAAAGGGTATATAATATTGAAGGTGCACATAGGGTCATTCAGAATAACTTCACACACACGCTTCTGTGCATTTCCAAGTCTAATTCTGTCACTAAATCCATACCGGTGACCCAGCGCCTAAATACTAGGCCTCAAATTTAAATCCCTCTAAATCTCTCGTTACCCACCGCTGTACTGTTGTTGCTGGGCAAGATATTTAGTGTCCGTCAAAGCACATTTTTTGTTCTGGGTTGAAGTACAATTCCCAATTTAGCAATTTCATAATTTAGTGGTTTCTGCTATATCAGAGCTATTTGAAATCTATCCCTAAAAGGGTATATAATATTGAAGGTGCACATAGGGTCATTCAGAATAACTTCACACACACGCTTCTGTGCATTTCCAAGTCTAATTCTGTCACTAAATCCATACCGGTGACCCAGCGCCTAAATACTAGGCCTCAAATTTAAATCCCTCTAAATCTCTCGTTACCCACCGCTGTACTGTTGTTGCTGGGCAAGATATTTAGTGTCCGTCAAAGCACATTTTTGTTCTGGGTTGAAGTACAATTCCCAATTTAGCAATTTCATAATTTAGTGGTTTCTGCTATATCAGAGCTATTTGAAATCTATCCCTAAAAGGGTATATAATATTGAAGGTGCACATAGGGTCATTCAGAATAACTTCACACACACGCTTCTGTGCATTTCCAAGTCTAATTCTGTCACTAAATCCATACCGGTGACCCAGCGCCTAAATACTAGGCCTCAAATTTAAATCCCTCTAAATCTCTCGTTACCCACCGCTGTACTGTTGTTGCTGGGCAAGATATTTAGTGTCCGTCAAAGCACATTTTTGTTCTGGGTTGAAGTACAATTCCCAATTTAGCAATTTAATAATTTAGTGGTTTCTGCTATATCAGAGCTATTTGAAATCTATCCCTAAAAGGGTATATAATATTGAAGGTGCACATAGGGTCATTCAGAATAACTTCACACACACGCTTCTGTGCATTTCCAAGTCTAATTCTGTCACTAAATCCATACCGGTGACCCAGCGCCTAAATACTAGGCCTCAAATTTAAATCCCTCTAAATCTCTCGTTACCCACCGCTGTACTGTTGTTGCTGGGCAAGATATTTAGTGTCCGTCAAAGCACATTTTTTGTTCTGGGTTGAAGTACAATTCCCAATTTAGCAATTTCATAATTTAGTGGTTTCTGCTATATCAGAGCTATTTGAAATCTATCCCTAAAAGGGTATATAATATTGAAGGTGCACATAGGGTCATTCAGAATAACTTCACACACACGCTTCTGTGCATTTCCAAGTCTAATTCTGTCACTAAATCCATACCGGTGACCCAGCGCCTAAATACTAGGCCTCAAATTTAAATCCCTCTAAATCTCTCGTTACCCACCGCTGTACTGTTGTTGCTGGGCAAGATATTTAGTGTCCGTCAAAGCACATTTTTTGTTCTGGGTTGAAGTACAATTCCCAATTTAGCAATTTCATAATTTAGTGGTTTCTGCTATATCAGAGCTATTTGAAATCTATCCCTAAAAGGGTATATAATATTGAAGGTGCACATAGGGTCATTCAGAATAACTTCACACACACGCTTCTGTGCATTTCCAAGTCTAATTCTGTCACTAAATCCATACCGGTGACCCAGCGCCTAAATACTAGGCCTCAAATTTAAATCCCTCTAAATCTCTCGTTACCCACCGCTGTACTGTTGTTGCTGGGCAAGATATTTAGTGTCCGTCAAAGCACATTTTTTGTTCTGGGTTGAAGTACAATTCCCAATTTAGCAATTTCATAATTTAGTGGTTTCTGCTATATCAGAGCTATTTGAAATCTATCCCTAAAAGGGTATATAATATTGAAGGTGCACATAGGGTCATTCAGAATAACTTCACACACACGCTTCTGTGCATTTCCAAGTCTAATTCTGTCACTAAATCCATACCGGTGACCCAGCGCCTAAATACTAGGCCTCAAATTTAAATCCCTCTAAATCTCTCGTTACCCACCGCTGTACTGTTGTTGCTGGGCAAGATATTTAGTGTCCGTCAAAGCACATTTTTTGTTCTGGGTTGAAGTACAATTCCCAATTTAGCAATTTCATAATTTAGTGGTTCTGCTATATCAGAGCTATTTGGAATCTATCCCTAAAAGGGTATATAATATTGAAGGTGCACATTGGGTCATTCAGAATAACTTCACACACACCCGCTACTGTGTATTTCCAAGTCTAATTCTGTCACTAAACCCATACCTGTCACCCAGCGCCTAAATACTAGGCCTCAAATTTAAATCCCTCTAAATCTCTCGTTACCGCTGTACTGTTGTAGCTGTGAAAGTTATTTAGTGCCCGTCAAAGCACATTTTTTGTTCTGGGTTGAAGTACAATTCCCAATTTAGCAATTTCATAATTTAGTGGTTCCTGCTATATCAGAGCTATTTGAAATCTATCCCAAAAAGGGTATATAATATTCAAGGTGCACATTGGGTCATTCAGAATAACTTCACACACACGCTTCTGTGCATTTCCAAGTCTAATTCTGTCACTAAATCCATACCGGTCACCCAGCGCCTAAATACTAGGCCTCAAATTTATATCCCGCTGAATTTGAATACAATACATTGGGCCAAATAATATATTTGTTGTTGTGGTGAACCATAACAATGAGAAAAACATCTAGTAAGGGACGCGGACGTGGACATGGTCGTGGTGGTGTTAGTGGACCCTCTGGTGCTGGGAGAGGACGTGGCCGTTCTGCCACATCCACACGTCCTAGTGTACCAACTACCTCAGGTCCCAGTAGCCGCCAGAATTTACAGCGATATATGGTGGGGCCCAATGCCGTTCTAAGGATGGTAAGGCCTGAGCAGGTACAGGCATTAGTCAATTGGGTGGCCGACAGTGGATCCAGCACGTTCACATTATCTCCCACCCAGTCTTCTGCAGAAAGCGCACAGATGGCGCCTGAAAACCAACCCCATCAGTCTGTCACATCACCCCCATGCATACCAGGGAAACTGTCTCAGCCTCAAGTTATGCAGCAGTCTCTTGTGCTGTTTGAAGACTCCGCTGGCAGGGTTTCCCAAGGGCATCCACCTAGCCCTTCCCCAGCGGTGAAAGACATAGAATGCACTGACGCACAACCACTTATGTTTCCTGATGATGAGGACATGGGAATACCACCTCAGCATGTCTCTGATGATGACGAAACACAGGTGCCAACTGCTGCGTCTTTCTGCAGTGTGCAGACTGAACAGGAGGTCAGGGATCAAGACTGGGTGGAAGACGATGCAGGGGACGATGAGGTCCTAGACCCCACATGGAATGAAGGTCGTGCCACTGACTTTCACAGTTCGGAGGAAGAGGCAGTGGTGAGACCGAGCCAACAGCGTAGCAAAAGAGGGAGCAGTGGGCAAAAGCAGAACACCCGCCGCCAAGAGACTCCGCCTGCTACTGACCGCCGCCATCTGGGACCGAGCACCCCAAAGGCAGCTTCAAGGAGTTCCCTGGCATGGCACTTCTTCAAACAATGTGCTGACGACAAGACCCGAGTGGTTTGCACGCTGTGCCATCAGAGCCTGAAGCGAGGCATTAACGTTCTGAACCTGAGCACAACCTGCATGACCAGGCACCTGCATGCAAAGCATGAACTGCAGTGGAGTAAACACCTTAAAACCAAGGAAGTCACTCAGGCTCCCCCTGCTACCTCTTCTGCTGCTGCCGCCTCGGCCTATTCTGCTGCTGCCGCCTCGGCCTCTTCCTCCGCCTCTGGAGGAACGTTGGCACCTGCCGCCCAGCAAACAGGGGATGTACCACCAACACCACCACCACCACCTCCGTCACCAAGCGTCTCAACCATGTCACACGCCAGCGTTCAGCTCTCCATCTCACAAACATTTGATAGAAAGCGTAAATTCCCACCTAGCCACCCTCGATCCCTGGCCCTGAATGCCAGCATTTCTAAACTACTGGCCTATGAAATGCTGTCATTTAGGCTGGTGGACACAGACAGCTTCAAACAGCTCATGTCGCTTGCTGTCCCACAGTATGTTGTTCCCAGCCGGCACTACTTCTCCAAGAGAGCCGTGCCTTCCCTGCACAACCAAGTATCCGATAAAATCAAGTGTGCACTGCGCAACGCCATCTGTAGCAAGGTCCACCTAACCACAGATACGTGGACCAGTAAGCACGGCCAGGGACGCTATATCTCCCTAACTGCACACTGGGTAAATGTAGTGGCAGCTGGGCCCCAGGCGGAGAGCTGTTTGGCGCACGTCCTGCCGCCGCCAAGGATCGCAGGGCAACATTCTTTGCCTCCTGTTGCCACCTCCTCCTTCTCGGCTTCCTCCTCCTCTTCTTCCACCTGCTCATCCAGTCAGCCACACACCTTCACCACCAACTTCAGCACAGCCCGGGGTAAACGTCAGCAGGCCATTCTGAAACTCATATGTTTGGGGGACAGGCCCCACACCGCACAGGAGTTGTGGCGGGGTATTGAACAACAGACCGACGAGTGGTTGCTGCCGGTGAGCCTCAAGCCCGGCCTGGTGGTGTGTGATAATGGGCGAAATCTCGTTGCAGCTCTGGGACTAGCCAATTTGACGCACATCCCTTGCTTGGCGCATGTGCTGAATTTGGTGGTGCAGAAGTTCATTCACAACTACCCCGACATGTCAGAGCTGCTGCATAAAGTGCGGGCCGTCTGTTCGCGCTTCCGGCGTTCACATCCTGCCGCTGCTCGCCTGTCTGCGCTACAGCGTAACTTCGGCCTTCCCGCTCACCGCCTCATATGCGACGTGCCCACCAGGTGGAACTCCACCTTGCACATGCTGGACAGACTGTGCGAGCAGCAGCAGGCCATAGTGGAGTTTCAGCTGCAGCACGCACGGGTCAGTCGCACTACAGAACAGCACCACTTCACCACCAATGACTGGGCCTCCATGCGAGACCTGTGTGCCCTGTTGCGCTGTTTCGAGTACTCCACCAACATGGCCAGTGGCGATGACACCGTTATCAGCGTTACAATACCACTTCTATGTCTCCTTGAGAAAACACTTAGGGCGATGATGGAACAGGAGGTGGCCCAGGAGGAGGAGGAGGAGGATGAGGAAGAGGGGTCATTTTTAGCACTTTCAGGCCAGTCTCTTCGAAGTGACTCAGAGGGAGGTTTTTTGCAACAGCAGAGGCCAGGTACAAATGTGGCCAGCCAGGGCCCACTACTGGAGGACGAGGAGGACGAGGATGAGGAGGAGGTGGAGGAGGATGAGGATGAAGCATGGTCACAGCGGGGTGGCACCCAACGCAGCTCGGGTCCATCACTGGTGCGTGGCTGGGGGGAAAGGCAGGACGATGACGATACGCCTCCCACAGAGGACAGCTTGTCCTTACCCCTGGGCAGCCTGGCACACATGAGCGACTACATGCTGCAGTGCCTGCGCAACGACAGCAGAGTTGCCCACATTTTAACCTGTGCGGACTACTGGGTTGCCACCCTGCTGGATCCACGCTACAAAGACAATGTGCCCACCTTACTTCCTGCACTGGAGCGTGATAGGAAGATGCGCGAGTACAAGCGCACGTTGGTAGACGCGCTACTGAGAGCATTCCCAAATGTCACAGGGGAACAAGTGGAAGCCCAAGGCCAAGGCAGAGGAGGAGCAAGAGGTCGCCAAGGCAGCTGTGTCACGGCCAGCTCCTCTGAGGGCAGGGTTAGCATGGCAGAGATGTGGAAAACTTTTGTCAACACGCCACAGCTAACTGCACCACCACCTGATACGCAACGTGTTAGCAGGAGGCAACATTTCACTAACATGGTGGAACAGTACGTGTGCACACCCCTCCACGTACTGACTGATGGTTCGGCCCCATTCAACTTCTGGGTCTCTAAATTGTCCACGTGGCCAGAGCTAGCCTTTTATGCCTTGGAGGTGCTGGCCTGCCCGGCAGCCAGCGTTTTGTCTGAACGTGTATTCAGCACGGCAGGGGGCGTCATTACAGACAAACGCAGCCGCCTGTCTACAGCCAATGTGGACAAGCTGACGTTCATAAAAATGAACCAGGCATGGATCCCACAGGACCTGTCCGTCCCTTGTCCAGATTAGACATTAACTACCTCCCCATAACCATATATTATTGGACTCCAGGGCACTTCCTCATTCAATCCTATTTTTATTTTCATTTTACCATTATATTGCGATGCTACCCAAAGTTGAATGAACCTCTCCTCTGCCTGTGTGCTAGGCCTAAATATATGCCAATGGACTGTTGCAGTGGTGGCTGACATGAAGCCTGATTCTCTGCTATGACATGCAGACTAATTCTCTGCTGACATGAAGCCAGATTGTCTGTTACGGGACCTCTCTCCTCTGCCTGGGTGCTGGGCCTAAATTTATGACAATGGACTGTTGCAGTGGTGGCTGACGTGAAGCCTGATTCTCTGCTATGACATGCAGACTGATTCTCTGCTGACATGAAGCCAGATCCTCTGTTACGGGACCTCTCTCCTCTGCCTGGGTGCTGGGCCTAAATTTATGACAATGGACTGTTGCAGTGGTGGCTGACGTGAAGCCTGATTCTCTGCTATGACATGCAGACTGATTCTCTGCTGACATGAAGCCAGATCCTCTTTTACGGGACCTCTCTCCTCTGCCTGGGTGCTGGGCCTAAATTTATGACAATGGACTGTTGCAGTGGTGGCTGACGTGAAGCCTGATTCTCTGCTATGACATGCAGACTGATTCTCTGCTGACATGAAGCCAGATCCTCTTTTACGGGACCTCTCTCCTCTGCCTGGGTGCTGGGCCTAAATTTATGACAATGGACTGTTGCAGTGGTGGCTGACGTGAAGCCTGATTCTCTGCTATGACATGCAGACTGATTCTCTGCTGACATGAAGCCAGATCCTCTTTTACGGGACCTCTCTCCTCTGCCTGGGTGCTGGGCCTAAATTTATGACAATGGACTGTTGCAGTGGTGGCTGACGTGAAGCCTGATTCTCTGCTATGACATGCAGACTGATTCTCTGCTGACATGAAGCCAGATCCTCTTTTACGGGACCTCTCTCCTCTGCCTGGGTGCTGGGCCTAAATTTATGACAATGGACTGTTGCAGTGGTGGCTGACGTGAAGCCTCATTCTCTGCTATGACATGCAGACTGATTCTCTGCTGACATGAAGCCAGATCCTCTGTTACGGGACCTCTCTCCTCTGCCTGGGTGCTGGGCCTGAATATTATGCCAATGGACTGTTGCAGTGGTGGGCTGACGTGAAGCCTCATTCTCTGCTATGACATGCAGACTAATTCTCTGCTGACATGAAGCCAGATTGTCTGTTACGGGACCTCTCTCCTCTGCCTGGTGTGTGCTGGGCCTAAATATATGCCAATGGACTGTTGCAGTGGTGGCTGACGTGAAGCCTCATTCTCTGCTATGACATGCAGACTGATTCTCTGCTGACATGAAGCCAGATTCCTCTGTTACGGGACCTCTCTCCTCTGCCTGGGTGCTGGGCCTAAATTATGACAATGGACTGTTGCAGTGGTGGCTGACGTGAAGCCTGATTCTCTGCTATGACATGCAGACTGATTCTCTGCTGTACATGAAGCCAGATTGTCTGTTACGGGACCTTTCTCCTCTGCCTGGGTTCTGGGCCTAAATTTATGAAAATTGACTCTTACAGTGGTGGGTGACGTGAAGCCTGATTCTCTGCTATGATATGAAGACTGATTCTCTGCTGACATGAAGCCAGATTGTCTGTTACGGGACCTTTCTCCTCTGCCTGGGTTCTGGGCCTAAATTTATGAAAATTGACTCTTACAGTGGTGGGTGACGTGAAGCCTGATTCTCTGCTATGATATGAAGACTGATTCTCTGCTGACATGAAGCCAGATTGTCTGTTACGGGACCTTTCTCCTCTGCCTGGGTTCTGGGCCTAAATTTATGAAAATTGACTCTTACAGTGGTGGGTGACGTGAAGCCTGATTCTCTGCTATGATATGAAGACTGATTCTCTGCTGACATGAAGCCAGATTGTCTGTTACGGGACCTTTCTCCTCTGCCTGGGTTCTGGGCCTAAATTTATGAAAATTGACTCTTACAGTGGTGGGTGACGTGAAGCCTGATTCTCTGCTATGATATGAAGACTGATTCTCTGCTGACATGAAGCCAGATTGTCTGTTACGGGACCTTTCTCCTCTGCCTGGGTTCTGGGCCTAAATTTATGAAAATTGACTCTTACAGTGGTGGGTGACGTGAAGCCTGATTCTCTGCTATGATATGAAGACTGATTCTCTGCTGACATGAAGCCAGATTGTCTGTTACGGGACCTTTCTCCTCTGCCTGGGTTCTGGGCCTAAATTTATGAAAATTGACTCTTACAGTGGTGGGTGACGTGAAGCATGATTCTCTGCTATGATATGAAGACTGATTCTCTGCTGACATGAAGCCAGATTCTCTGTTACGGGACCTCTCTCCTCTGCCTGGGTGCTGGGCCTAAATTTATGACAATGGACTGTTGCAGTGGTGGCTGACGTGAAGCCTGATTCTCTGCTATGACATGCAGACTGATTCTCTGCTGACATGAAGCCAGATTCTCTGTTACGGGACCTCTCTCCTCTGCCTGTGTGTGTGCTGGGCCTAAATATATGCCAATGGACTGTTGCAGTGGTGGCTGACGTGAAGCCTCATTCTCTGCTATGACATGCAGACTAATTCTCTGCTGACATGAAGACAGATTCTCTGTTACGGGACCTCCCTCCTCTGCCTGGGTGCTGGGCCTAAATATATGCCAATGGACTGTTGCAGTGGTGGGTGACGTGAAGCCTGATTCTCTGCTATGACATGCAGACTAATTCTCTGCTGACATGAAGCCAGATTGTCTGTTACGGGACCTCTCTCCTCTGCCTGTGTGTGTGCTGGGCCTAAATATATGCCAATGGACTGTTGCAGTGGTGGCTGACGTGAAGCCTCATTCTCTGCTATGACATGCAGACTAATTCTCTGCTGACATGAAGACAGATTCTCTGTTACGGGACCTCTCTCCTCTGCCTGGGTGCCGGGGCCTAAATATCTGAGAATGGACTGTTCCAGTGGTGGGTGACGGGAAGCCAGATTCTCTGCTATGGAACCTCTCTCCAATTGATTTTGGTTAATTTTTATTTATTTAATTTTTATTTTAATTAATTTCCCTATCCACATTTGTTTGCAGGGGATTTACCTACATGTTGCTGCCTTTTGCAGCCCTCTAGCTCTTTCCTGGGCTGTTTTACAGCCTTTTTAGTGCCGAAAAGTTCGGGTCCCCATTGACTTCAATGGGGTTCGGGTTCGGGACGAAGTTCGGATCGGGTTCGGATCCCGAACCCGAACATTTCCGGGATGTTCGGCCGAACTTCTCGAACCCGAACATCCAGGTGTTCGCTCAACTCTAATCATAATTCCTTTTATTGTATGAAATGTGTAGAAAATATAATGAAGTATGACACCTAGATTATATGTGTGGCTCATGTCCAACTCAGAGCGCGCACACTGACACTTTGCTTTAATGTGCTCGTTGAAGTCATGTACCTTTTCAACAATGTAGCAATGTGTTGGCGATTTTATGTGTGAAAATTTTCATTAAAAAAAAGAAATCTTCATACGATTTTATTGTATGTTTTAAAAGGGCCAATTTTATCATGCGATTTTAAATAAACGAATGTTTATCGAATGTATACTATTTTATAATGCGATTTTAAATAATCAAATGTATATGATTTAAATAATCGAATGTTTATCGAATGTATACGATTATATGTGAATCGGAATTCAGGAAACAGGATCTGACATAAGAGTTGGGAGTTATAAGAACACAGCTTTGGCTGATTTAGTTTGTAACGCCCCAGATGAAGCAAAGGCGAAACCCGGGTCGGGCATCTACACACGCTTTTTACCTATTGATGTTTGTAAGTACAATAAACCTTACTTAATATTAAACACCCTGGGTATTGCACTATGTTCTGTTTCTCCTGAAGGAGAGGAGGAAAGAAACTTTGCTGGTCGGTATCGGGATTGTTATTGGAGATGTGCCTGTAACATCGTGGAATCTCCATAGAATCTTCCTGTGAGTGAAAGCCTGCCTGTGGAAACCTAGCGCGGACCCATACATATGTACTTTAGTCAGCAGCTACTGGCAAGCCAAGATGTGGGGAGATATCCGCCGTACACCAGTTGGGCAAGTAGTGATGAGGTGAGGCATGGCAGCTGGTGTTGCGAGCGATAAGGCTCCTGACCCAGAGACGATTGAGGAGGACATCAGTGACGTGCAGACAGTACTCGATGATGATGATGTAGCTGATCGCACTTAGGAGCCGGGTGATGAAGGGGCTTCATTGTCATCGGGATAAGAGGGTGGCAGCTTGCCCGTGAGGCAGCAGCGGAGCCAGCAAGTGGCCGGGAGTCAGCAGGGTGGTAACAGTGGGAGTTCAGGAGCCAAATATGCCCGGGGTAGACCACCTGCTTTGCAGGAGCCTACCTGCCCGGAAAGTAGTGGTGCTGGGGTTCACGGAAGCAGTGGCGATAGCAGTCAGTCAATGGGTAGTGTTGGGGGTAAAATCACCTACTCGGCAGTGTGACAGTTTTTTGTTAAGCCCCTAGAGGAGGTATACATGGCTATTTGTAGAATTTGTAGGCAGAAGGTGAAGCGTGGCAAGGGTGCCAATGTTGGCACCTTGGCCCTGCATCAATATATGTAGTGTCACCATAAAGTGGCCTGGGAGAACCATGGCTCCGATGTGATGGTTCAGTCTATTGCATCACCCAGTAGCACGCACCCGATTTCAGGCAGTCAAGGCTCCACCACCTCAGCCGAAGGGAGCTGTCTGTCCTTCCCATCATCTGCTGGTCCTGATGCTCCTACTCCTTCTCCTACTCCTCATCAGTCATTCCATCAGCAATCAATCACAGAAGCGATTGCCAAGAGACAACAGTATGCGTGCACTCATCCAACAGTGCAGAAGCTGAATGTGCTCCTGGCCAAGTTGCTGGTGCTGCAGTCCCTCCCTTTCCAAGTGGTGGACTTTGCACCTTGCAGAGAACTGATGGCTTGAGCGAAGCCGAGGTGGAGAGTGCCAAGCCGTAATTTCTTTGCCAAAAAGACCGTACCAGCCCTGCACACATATGTAGAACAGAAGGTATGCCAGTCCTTGAGCCTGTCGGTTTCTGCCAAAGTGCACAGCAGTGCCGACATGTGGAGCTGTAACTACGGTCAGGGACAATGCATGTACTTTACGGCCTACTGGGTGAATGTGGTTCCTGCACAGTCACACCAGCAATTTGGCCAGGTGACGCCTCCACATTCTCAGGCCGTTGTTCCTGCTACAATGTCCGCTTCTGCTTCCTCATCCTCCACCGTGTCCTCAGCCTCCACTGCAGGGACAATTCACAGTGCCCCTCCAGCATACCACATGTGCAGGGCACGGCAGTGTCACGCTGTTCTGCACCTTGTTTGCCTGGGCGAACTGAGTCACACATTGGAGGAACTGCTCTGTGTCCTTCATCAAGAAATCAAATCCTGGCTTCTCAAAATCAGAATTATGGTGACCGACAACTGGAAGAACATAGTGCCGGCGCTGCGTCAAGGAGGGCTGAGCCATGTGCCCTGCATGGCACACGTGTTTAATCTGGTCGTCAAGCGGTTCCTGAAGTCTCCCACCCATCTGCAAGACATCCTAAAAACGGCCAGGAAACTTTTCATGCATTTCAGCCACTCACCGCAAAGCACACCCTCCTTGAGCTGCAGCGGCAGAACGGCATCCCCCAACATAGGCTGATATGCGACGTTTCCACCCGTTGGAATTCCACCCTCCATATGTTGGACCGACTATACAAACAGAGAAAGGCCATAAACTATTTCTTGATGATCCAAGCGTACAGGAGTACTCGCCTGTGTAACTTCGATGTCAGCCAGTGGCAGCTCATGCGTGACACCTGCCGTTACCTCAGACCCTTTGAGGAGGCCACGTTATTTGTCAGTCGCCTGGACGACGGGATTAACAACGTCATTCCACTGCTTCATGTCCTGGAACAGATACTTCTAAATCTGGATGGTCAGGGGACTGGAGACGTGGAGCCTAGATCTCAAGGCCACATGAGCCCTGTGGGAGCTGAACTGGAGGAGGATATTGGAACACAAACAATGTTTTTATACACAGGTGACAGAAGAGGAGGAGCAGGAGCAGCCAGAGGAGCTACAGGGCGATCAGGAAGATGAGGCAGAGGATACAGACACACCGTGGCAGTATGCAGTGGAGATGGAGGCAGGGAGTTCCTCCGAGTCACTTGCACAAATAGCCCGATGCATGCTCACTTGTGTGTGTAGTGACAGCCGAATTGTCAGCATTCGGCAGAGGGATGACTTCTGGCTCTCCACTATGTTGGACCCTCTCTACCGGTCCAAAATGGGGGCCTTTTTTACACCCGCTGAGATGGAGGACAAACTGAACTACTATAGAGACATCCTATGTAGTCAGTTGGCCGCTGCCTATCTGCGCCATCGTCCATCCTTTCACAGGTCTGACCGGGGGGGGGGGCATCTGCGCTCACATTCCTCTGCCATGGCTGCTGTGGCAGGGTGGGGGGGTAGGAGCAGTACCAGCTCCATCAGCAGCAATTTGAGTCTAGAGTCGCTAATGAGCAGCTTTCTTCACCTGCCTAGTAAAGAAACTACTCGCCAGCAGCAGCTAGACCTGGAGCAGGACCTGAACCAGCAGGTGGTGGCAAACTTGGACAGCACCCTGCCACCCCACATTGAATATCCACTGGACTACTGGGCAGCCAAACTGGATTTGTGGCCGCAACTGGCAGAGTTTGCCCTGGAAAAGCTGTCCTGCCTGGCCAGTAGTGTGGCACCAGAGCGGGTGTTTAGTGCCGCGGGGGCCATAGTTACCCCAAGAAGAACTCGCCTGTTCACCCAAAATGTGGAGAGACTGACCTTTGTCAAGATGAATCAGGCGTGGATCAGCCAGGATTTCCACCCACCAATGCCTGATGCATCAGAGTAGATCATCCATGGTGCCATACCAACACTTTGACAAAAGAGACCAGTTTCTTCTGGATACCTGCCTCAGCTACTATTCTGATACTGCCACCCGCCTGATTCCACACATCTGATGCCAAGTGCTCCTTCTTTCATCCACCATCTTCAGTTGGTAATGGTATTGCCATCCACCACCTCCACTCCGGTCTCCTGATGCTGCTGCTGCCACGTCCACACTGTTATTGTGCCACCCTGTGGCCTCCTCCTGTGTCTGCTGCTGCTGCTACCTCCACACTGTCATTGTGGAACTCTGTGGCCTCCTCCTGATGCTGCTGCCACCTCCAGACTCTGTCATTGGGCCACTCTGTGGTCTCCTCATGCTGCTTCCACCTCACCACTATGTCATAAGGCCACTCTCTGGACTTCTCATGCTATTCCCACCCTCCCCACTTCATGACTGGGCCACCATTTTGCCTTTTGGCCTGGCTGACATCATAACTTATTTGACCCTTCTTCTGACCTGTCAGAAGGAAGGAAAAATGAGATGCATAACGGATCCTGTCTATGTAACAGCTGTAAGGCCTGCATGACATGGTCCCTATTTTGCATCAGAATTGGCTTATGATTTGGTAGCCAAAAGCAGGAGTGGGTACAAAACACAGAAGACATGCAAATATTCCATTCACGTGTCATCTCTTATTTGGATCCACTCCTGTTTTTTTGTTTTAGCAATACTGATTGATTACTAACCAAATGCTGACTAATTGAAGGCGGATGCTCCACAGATATGATCCGTTTTTTGGGGGTTATTGTTCTGATCAGAGGAAAAGCAAAATAATCAGTGACGTCAACACAAACTTACTGTTGACACCCTCTCCACTCTGTCGGGCGGCTCTACTTGTAAAAGCGTTAAATAGAACAGGTTCTGTAGACATCTATGTAGAATCAGCTGACGACGGTGTAAAAGAAGTAAGCTCTTTCACGCTATAGTAGGATCTTCGGCCTCTGCACGGTTCTTTATACCTGGTGCTAACATTGTTCACACTTCACACTTGAGTTCACACTTGAGTTATTTGGTCAGTTTTGGCCCCATAACTACCCAAATAAGAGAAGTGTGCAGTGATTCTAAGAGCGACACCTGTCATCTACATGTCATACTGACTCACAGTATTGTTTCACTACTCCAGCAGACTCCCTATGCGTGTTACTGAAAGGCACATTGTTCTACACCACTATAAAGTGTCCTTTAGGCCTCTTTCACACTACCGTATGGCTATTTCAGTGTTTCGCAGTCCGTTTTTCACGGATCCGTTGTTCTGTTTTTTGTTTCCGTTTTTTCCCTTCCGTTTTTCCGTATGGCATATATAGTATACAGTAATTACATAGAACAAATTGGGCTGGGCATAACATTTTTTAATTGATGGTTCCGCAAAAAACGGAACGGATACGGAAGACATACGGATGCATTTTCGTATGCATTCAGGTTTTTTTGCGGACCCATTGACTTTAATGGAGCCACGGAACATGATTTGCAGCCAAATATAGGACATGTTCTATCTTTGCAGAGAACGGAGATACGGAAACGGAATGCATACGGAGTACATTGTGGGTTTTTTTGCGGACCCATTGAAATGAATGGTTCTGTATACGGACTGTATACGGACCATATACGGAATGCAAAAAACGGCCTGCAAAATGGAAAAAAAAACAGTAGTGTGAAAGAGGCCTAAGGCACATTCTTTTGTTGGAGCCAACCACAACGTGATCATAGATCCTATCCCTACTATCAAAGGGTAATCAGAGCAGCTCTCACCTGTCTGGAAACTTCATTCATGGAGGCACGGACCGCTTCCTCACCCGGACTGGGAGAAATTCCAGTAGCACTTTATTTCATATAAAAGTTTAAAAACATCCAGATACAGAAGATATTGGTCTACGCGTTTCAGGCAACAAAACAGTTAAGGGCTGTAACTGTTTTGTTGCCTGAAACGCGTAGACCAATATCTTCTGCACCTTGATGTTTTTAAACTTTCATATGAAATAAAGTGCTACTGGAATTTCTCAAAGGAAAGGCTGGACAACCTCTTTTTTTCATTTATACAAATACTCTCCCTACTGTATGTCAAAGCAGTAGACTTTGTTTCTTTGCTGTGGTTTTTTTTCTGTAGTGTTAAACAATTAACTAGCTAAAATTCCTCTGCTATTGTGGTTACCGAATAATAGCACCTTCTGAAATGTCACATACCGCGCATTTACAGGTTTATAGACTGCTACGCCTCTGTTCATAAACTTGTAGTTTTATGGTTTTGCCAGCTTTGACTGGATCAGCAGGAGCAGCGAGAAATATAAATACCGCCACCTCTTCTACTCAACTTCATTTTGCTAACCATAACTATGAAGCATTATAGGCTTATTATAGGCTTATTATTGATGCTATGCACATATACATCAGGATGGACTACAACAGTTCTGACTACAAAAAGAGCAACCACTTCATTCCTGTCATCTTCATATTCCAGTGGTATGTATCATATGCTAACATGGCCAATTAATGAAATCCATTATTTAAATAGCAGCTTTATCGCCTGTGATCCATATACTGCATGATAGCAATATTACACTGAATACCAAATCTTCAGGGCCAGGAATACTACAGATGTACTCATACTTGACTAATACTTCTGCATTGAGCATCGTTATATTATTGTGGCACCACTAGTGTGTGTTAAATCGTTTTATGATCATTTGTAATATATCTTCTATAAAATATACAATGTTGGAAATCTAGCAGGCCTATTTAATAGAAGCAGAGAGTTGATCAGAATTTAAAATCGCTAACTTTCTAGTAACAGACCCAATGTGTTGGGACCACTATTGGTTTTAATGGTACCTATTAAATTAGTAGATAAATCCTTAAAGGGGGCATTCTGGTTATGTTAAGTTAACCCTTATCCACAAGATATAGTATAACTATCAGATCAGTGGGACCCCCCACATACCACTAGAATGGGGACCCCTCAAAGTGAACGATGCAGCCGATTGGGCATGTGCACTGGTTAACTGCAGACCATGATTCTCTGGATTAATTTCCCATTGGGGAGCACCACACCTTACTATTACTTCTATAGAGTGGCAACACGTTGTGACACCTCAACAGTAGGGTTAGGGTCACCCCAAACCGGACCAGTGCACTTTTTCTCCTGTTATCCCTTGTGAAAATGAAAAATGTGGGGCTAAAGCAACATTTTATTGCAAAAAAAAATATTTTTCACGGTTAAGTGTTTTTAAATTCTATGAAACGCCTGTGGAGTCTAAGTGCCTCTTTGCTATCGTTTTTTTCATTAATCACCTTATGACTCTTTTCCTTTTCAGGTTATTATTATGACAACAGCAGCAGCGTTTATAATGTGTCTTGTGATGATGTCGGAACAGGTACCAGACAAGAAAGAGATCATTATAAAGATAAGGGACAATGTTTAGTAAACTTCTAAACCCAGGACTCCAATCTTTCTATGATTTACTACATATGTCATTAGGTGTGGGGACCATCAGCGGCCACCCATACATAAATCAGATCTGTTATAGCTTTTTTATATTGTATTTAAATGCATTACCTCTCTCTCTCTCTCTCTAAGACCTGGTACTTTCTTGCCTCATGTGGACATTTTTTTTTAGTAGGTAAAATGTAATGGTTAATTTCCCCTGTGGTGGCGCTGCAGGGAAATGAAACACTTGATGACTTAAGGTCAGTAATTTGTATGTGAATACTCACCTTTGTTTCCCCACTGTGCACCCTCAAACTGGCTGAGAAATGGATTGAGAGGACTCCTGAGCATGCACACATAGTGGAGAGGACTACAGGAGAAGTCTTCTCTACACATTCCACAGCTGGTTTGAAGGTGCACTATGGGGGTGAGCAACGCCATGCAAATTACTGATCTGGAGTCATCAGCATCAATACTCTTCATGTCTTACTCCACTTAATAGCACCTACAGGAGGAGACAGATTTTCTTTAAATTGAGCCTGAGGAAAAACTGGCACTAGATGTTGGTATGCCCCACAGTGTCGACTGGTTTCTTCCATATTTTACAGTATAAAACCACTAATGCTGATGGATAGGTCCAATAGAAACAAGTCCAAACATCTCTATAATGGTGTTCATAGTGGTGGCAAATCTAAAAAAAATTAACTTTTGGTCTTGGGCTGCTAATTTTCTGCTGGGTGTGACCAAACCAGAAAAGTGCTTTATTGAATATTAGAATTAAAAAAAGGGTAGGTGCCAACCAAGGATCCGTGTACAATAAAATTGTAAAGTTCATGTGGATGAGGTACCTTGAAAATGCTTCCCAAATGGCTTTCTGTAACGAAGACCCACCCAGTCAAGTCAATTTACATCAGTCACAAGCTGCAAGGGGAGAGGTTGGGGAAGCCATATTGAAGAAAAGCTAGAATTCTTCACCGGCTTGGCCACATCCAGCGGACACACAATTAAACTTGCCGCTATGTATTCCACCATACAGATGTATCAATCAGTAACCTACTACACAGGGGATTACAAAAATCTAATAAGGCTGCATAGCAAAACTTCTGCCTGCCCTACCCAGTTTCCCAATACACATTCATTCTGAGCACCAGATTAATCGGTTTATTTACCTTTGACAACTGGCATAAATACATTGATACATCTGCTCCCCTTCTATTACAAACCAGGCTCTCTGCAGCCACCACTAGGGGGAGCTTAGTGCATAGAAATATTAACAGTTACCATTATGCTGAAATAATTTCTGTGCACCAAGCTCCTCTTAGTGGCGTTTGCATGAAAACGCTGAGTTTTCCCGACGGCAAAATAAATAGTTCAGTGCCACTCTTCCTCCCCATAGCAGTTGCTTGGTCTGCCTCCATTAAAGCTACGCCACTTCTACTATGCATTTAACTAGTAGTCTAATGTGACATGCATGCAACACAATAAAATAAATTGCAAAAACAGTCCACTATGTTAATTGCTTAAGGTGCCGCGGCAGTTAGGCTGACAATTGATACATCAGTAGACATACTTGGACATGTTTTAATCTGACCTATCCAGGATTGTTAGTGGTTTAGTACTGAGCAATGTCCTGACAGCCTCCCCATAATGATAAGAAAGATGGTATTTGCTATGGCAGAGATATTGTAGACACTCTGCTGAGATAAAGCAGGTTAACAGAATGGGTTGTCTTGGATGAAAAAAATTGGTCTGGGTCTTCTAAAACCAGATCATCTCAAGCAAATGCAATATACAAGAAAACCCTTTTTTTGGACATAACACAGAACCCTTTTTCCCAATCCAGACAAACCACTTTAATTTGGAGGTCATTTCTTTTGGATAAATCCAATATCTTGTTGACTTTCATGCAATTAGCCATGTCATTGTGGAGGTCCATGAGCGATATCCTATTGCTAGCTATAGAAGGTGGTCTGTACCCCTTTGTATGGTAGCTTCCACATCTGAGCCAATGCCCATACATTTCGTTAGCACTTCCAGAAACGGAACTTATGGGCACCCGCAATGTGCATCACTATCCCATTACAGCCTATGGGCATGCCATCAATATTACATCAGACCCAAAGGGCATAGTGGTCTGTTGAGCGCTGCCAGTGGTCAACTTTCTTCTAATGACAGATGGGGATAAAATGTTATAAAACTGAAGGTTTACATCTCATTCCTTGCATTACGTTCAAATGAAACTCTTAATTCTGTATCTCCAGCTTTCCCATCGTTTACTCTGGTCATGGACACAACTGCTTCTATGGAATACTTTCTATATAATTTTAACGACGTTGCCAGGAATCTTGTCTCTCGTCTCAATGCAACATCTGTCAATGTGACACGACAATACACACTGATGGAATTTAATGACCCAAGTAAGACATTGCTTTACTTGATATAATACATTATTCCATAACATAAGGCTCTGTTCTTATTGCACTTGCTGTACGAGTTGTGCCTGCACAGACTCACTCTATCCAATCAGTGCTGCCATTCTCAGACTGTACAGGTACACTACCCCAACTGGTCACCTCCCCTCGGTACCCTTACTGCAGACTGCTAGCCATTCATTCATAACGCCTAGTAGAAATAATAAAGGAATGGCACATCACAGAGCCATAAGAATAGATGCTCCAGAATTGTTATTACATGGGGGATGCATGAAGCTATTTAAACAGGAAAGTCAGGAGCTGTGAAAGGTCTTCTTTAGACTACATGCACACGACCGTTAGAGATGTCCCGAACTATTCGCCGGCGAACAGTTCCCGGCGAATATAGCTTGTTCGCGTTCGCTGCGGTAGGCGAACATATGCGATGTTCAGTCCGCCTCCTATACGTCATCATTGAGCAAACTTTGACCCTGTACCTCACAGTCAGCAGACACATTCCAGCCAATCAGCAGCAGACCCTCCCTCCCAGACCCTCCCACCGCCTATCAAAAAGCAAGGACAGCATCCATCTTAGATTAATTCTGAAGCTGCAGTGTCACAAAGTTGTAATCACAATGCGATTAATACAGGTTATATTAATTGCATTGCGATTACAACTTAGAGCTGGGTTCCTAATGGTTGTATTGCTAGAATATAACAAAGATTGAGAATATAGTGCTATATTCGTTGTCCATTCTAGCAATACAACCATTAGGAACTCAGATCTAAGTTGTAATCGCAATGCGAATAATGCAGGTTATATTAATCGCATTGCGAATTCAACTTACCACACTCTGCGTCAACTACGTAATTTTCCATGGGAGTTTTGCGATGGATCCCCCTCCGGCATGCCACAGTCCAGGTGTTAGTCCCCTTGAAACAACTTTTCCATCACTATTGTGGCCACAAAGAGTCCCTGTGGGTTTTCAAATTCGCCTTCCTATTGAAGTCTATTGCGGTTCGTAAATTCGTGTTCGCCGTTCGCGAACGGAAAATTTTATGTTCGCGACATCACTAACGACCATATGTGTTTTGCGGATCCACAAAAAAAAAAGGATGACATCCGTATGCCATCCGTTTTTTTTTTTTTGCGTATCCATTTGTAACAATGCCTAAAATGGACAAGAACAGGACATGTTCTATTTTTTTTGCGGGGCTACGGAACAGACATACTGATGCGGAAAGCACACGGTGTGCTGTCCGCATTTTTTGCTGACCCATTGAAATAAATGGGTCCGCATCGTACCTGCAAAAAAAACGGAATGGACACAGAAACAAAATACGTTCGTGTGCATGAGGCCTTAATCTTAAAAAATAAACCAGGGGTCTGCCTGTCGTAGGATGCAACTTTTTTGCAACTTTTCTGCATAATTTCAATTGTCACAGTAAGTGTACCATAACCCAGGTTTAGTCTCACTTTTCTGCCTTAAACATAGGCCACATTGAAAAGTGGCATGGCTCCAAAATGTTGTAGAAATGTGGCAAAAAAAGTCACAATTGGCATGTCCTGCGACATTTTTAGACCAAAAACCAGATGTATCTGGTTTGATAAATGTCTCCCATAATCTTCATTAATCTTCAGCTGAAATGGGTGAAATCTCCAAAATATTAAAGTGGGTTTATCACTGATTCCGGCATCTGAGAATAATAGTGAGGGCTTTCAAGGGTTAGTCCAGTAAAAAAATAATACTCACCTTATCCATTTGAGCATAGAGAGGCCTCTGCGACCATCTTGATTGAAGACACCACGCAAAATTTCATCATACGTCACAGGATTTTACACGGGATCTTCAATCAAGATGCCCGCAGTGGCCTCTTCATGCTCGAATGCAGGGGTGTAGCTATAGGAGCTGCAGAGATAGCAGTCGCTACCGGGCCCAGGAGCCTGAGGGGGCCCAAAGACCCTAGGACACATAAGAAGACACCGGTATTATAGAAAGTGCATGCTGGTCAAGTTACACATCTGGCTGGAGGGAAGGGGTTAGGTCAAGAATCTGGCATGGGGGGTGCCATTTCAATTTTTGCCTCAGGCAGCACGAAGGCTATGTGCTTCCCTGCCCCTGACCACAAAGCACTGAGGGAAGGGGGGCCGAAGCTGAACTTTTGCACCAGGGCCCATGAGCCTTTAGCTACACCCCTGCTTAAATGGATGAGATGAGTATGTTTTGGTTTTTTTTACCGCCATTTCAGGGAAAATTTATTAGTTACCACGACGCGCGACAAAGTTCAGCTTCGCGGTGAATCAAATTCTTCCTGAAATTTGGATCGAAGTCCACTTCGAAAACTTAGATTCGCTCAACCCTAATTAAAAACATAATTTTTCTCAGTAATGCAGGCACATATGAACATGGGACCAACACAGATGCCTTCAGCTGCCAAGTGCACATGTAACAGGTCACCCAGTATCATAGGTGCAAATCTGCCGACAGATGCCCTTTAAAGGGATTCTGTCATGACATTTTAGGCCTATAACCTAAACATATGGCCAGGTCCGTACTAATAACCTGAATCCAAAACTGTCCTTATTAAATCTGCCTGTGGCTCTATTAGCACATAAAACTGGTTTTTATAATCTGTTATTCACCTACCTAAGGTGCCCAAGGGGATGTCGCTTCATACAGTGTGCCCGGCTGCACCCATCTCCGTCTGGTGCCCAGCGCCGCCTTCCCAGTTGAAATCGCCGCCTTCCTCACCTTAGCCTCGCCTCCGCAATCGTCCGGTCCGTCAGGTTATGCCTAGTGCGCACGGGCGGGATCTGGCAGAGGGACCGGATGATTGCGGAGGCGGGGCTGAGGTGAGGAAGGCTGCGATTTCAACTGGGAAGGCGGCATGATGCAGTGATGTTATCACGCTAGCTGAGCAGGACAGCGCACAGGCTGAGGAATTATCCCCTGTGCTCTTCTGCACAGCTCAGCAGGCACGATGACGTCACTACAATGCACCTGCTAGGGAGATCACAAGCTGGAAGCCCTGTAGCTGTGGGCCCCGTAGCAGCCGCTATGGCGGTAGTTCCACCCTTGTTTATTGGAAAGTAAAGACTGTGGGGGAAATTTATCAAACTGGTGTAAAGTAGAACTGACTTAGTTGCCCATAGCAACCAATCAGATTCAACCTTTCATTTTTCAGAGCTCCTTTGGAAAATGAAAGGTGGAATCTGATTGGTTGCTATGGGGAGCTAAGCCAGTTCTACTTTACACCAGTTTGATAAATCTCCTCCTGTATTTGCATTAGTGCCTATAGATGACAGATGTCAATGTATAATATACAATGGCTGACTTGTGTTTATATTTCCTCATAAGAACATATAGGAATCCTTAGATTTGATCAAGCAAGAACTGAGCAGTATGGAGATGATAAGTGGAAAAAAATATTAAAAGAGTTTATTTCATGGGAAGAAAAGTGTAACATGCAGGGCTATTCTTCCCAAGAAAATGACAGGTATGGAGTCCATCAAGTCACAATACATCTCTGGCACTTCATCGATTGGCCATAGATCTTACAGGGAATTTTCCCGGTGGGCCGATGACCAGGGGGGCGCCTAAGCCCTCCTCACGGCCGGCTCCGTTGGGGTAGTATAAAGGGCCTCAATATGATATTGCTGGCCCTTGCTTCCATCATTTTGGACCTGACTACAAAATGGGGCCACTCTTGTGACCCCAGTTCAGTCACTTATATGAAATGGCATGGCTCTTTCACATCTGTGCTTTCGATTCCATTGTTTTGCTCTATTATAATAGTGGTCAAACTCATCTCCCACAACTTGCCTATAATCATTTGACATTATGTATTTTTTCAGGTGTTGGTCCCCTTCGCGTTACCTGCTCCCCTACAGAATTTCTCAATGCCATTTATAACCTCCATGCCTATGATGGGGGTGATTGTTCAGAATATGCAATGACGGGGTTACTGAAAGCTCTAGAAGTCAGCCCATTGGGCTCATTGGTTGTGTTGGTAACAGATGCATCAGCCAAGGACAGCGGTCACACGGATACGGTCAACCAGATATTTTCTTTATTACGTTCTTTGCAAGTTAAGGTAAGATATACAAAGAGGTGCTACTGTGCCATATTTTATAATATTATCACTGTCATTAATCTTCTGCAATTTTTATTCCATATTTTTTTACCAGAAAATACTGCTTCATAATTGTTATTCTTTGTTACATTTTTTAATCAGTTATCCAGAAGAATCCAGGATAATCCACAAATGTTAATAAAACTACATTCTCCGCACAGAGCCTACTATACAGGGAGTGCAGAATTATTAGGCAAGTTGTATTTTTGAGGATTAATTTTATTATTGAACAACAACCATGTTCTCAATGAACCCAAAAAACTCATTAATATCAAAGCTGAATATTTTTGGAAGTAGTTTTTAGTTTGTTTTTAGTTTTAGCTATTTTAGGGGGATATCTGTGTGTGCAGGTGACTATTACTGTGCATAATTATTAGGCAACTTAACAAAAAACAAATATATACCCATTTCAATTATTTATTTTTACCAGTGAAACCAATATAACATCTCAACATTCACAAATATACATTTCTGACATTCAAAAACAAAACAAAAACAAATCAGTGACCAATATAGCCACCTTTCTTTGCAAGGACACTCAAAAGCCTGCCATCCATGGATTCTGTCAGTGTTTTGATCTGTTCACCATCAACATTGCGTGCAGCAGCAACCACAGCCTCCCAGACACTGTTCAGAGAGGTGTACTGTTTTCCCTCCTTGTAAATCTCACATTTGATGATGGACCACAGGTTCTCAATGGGGTTCAGATCAGGTGAACAAGGAGGCCATGTCATTAGTTTTTCTTCTTTTATACCCTTTCTTGCCAGCCACGCTGTGGAGTACTTCGACGCGTGTGATGTAGCATTGTCCTGCATGAAAATCTTGTTTTTCTTGAACGATGCAGACTTCCTCCTGTACCACTGCTTGAAGAAGGTGTCTTCCAGAAACTGGCAGTAGGACTGGGAGTTGAGCTTGACTCCATCCTCAACCCGAAAAGGCCCCACAAGCTCATCTTTGATGATACCAGCCCAAACCAGTACTCCACCTCCACCTTGCTGGCGTCTGAGTCGGACTGGAGCTCTCTGCCCTTTACCAATCCAGCCACGGGCCCATCCATCTGGCCCATCAAGACTCACTCTCATTTCATCAGTCCATAAAACCTTAGAAAAATCAGTCTTGAGATATTTCTTGGCCCAGTCTTGACGTTTCAGCTTGTGTGTCTTGTTCAGTGGTGGTCGTCTTTCAGCCTTTCTTACCTTGGCCATGTGCTTTTGGGCACTCCAGTGATGTTGCAGCTCTGAAATATGGCCAAACTGGTGGCAAGTGGCATCTTGGCAGCTGCACGCTTGACTTTTCTCAGTTCATGGGCAGTTATTTTGCGCCTTGGTTTTTCCACACGCTTCTTGCGACCCTGTTGACTATTTTGAATGAAACGCTTGATTGTTCGATGATCACGCTTCAGAAGCTTTGCAATTTTAAGAGTGCTGCATCCCTCTGCAAAATATCTCACTATTTTTGACTTTTCTGAGCCTGTCAAGTCCTTCTTTTGACCCATTTTGCCAAAGGAAAGGAAGTTGCCTAATAATTATGCACACCTGATATAGGGTGTTGATGTCATTAGACCACACCCCTTCTCATTACAGAGATGCACATCACCTAATATGCTTAATTGGTAGTAGGCTTTCGAGCCTATACAGCTTGGAGTAAGACAACATGCATAAAGATGATGATGTGGTCAAAATACTCATTTGCCTAATAATTCTGCACTCCCTGTAAAAATCATGATTGCAGTTGCCTTTCTGTAGTACAAATTTACTTTAATTTTCATTTACACCATTTTTATATTTTTTCTTTTCAGGTCTTCATTATTGGCAGCCATCCTTGTGGAAGTATGTCTAGTTATGACTTCCAGATTTATAAAGATATTGCTGCCTTCAGTTATGGCCATGTTTTTCAAACTTCCTATATAGGCCCTCAAGTAAGTACCAGGATATGAAAGGATACATTAGTGTATTGCAATAAATTATACTCAGAGATGGCTTTTCCCCCATTTAGGCAGCAAACGGGCTGGAAACTGCTAATAGCTGGAAGAAGGAAATTGCTTCTATGCTATACTGTACTTTCTATTGTCACAGATGATACACAAAACTAATTTAAAAACTGAATTTTTAAATTAAAATTAAAAATAAAATATTAGTGAAGCTGCACTTTAATAGGCTTTGTCATCCCAACAAGCTTTGTCCAAATAGTAGAAGGGCCTATAAGAAACCTTGTAATATGCTGTGTTGTGTAAGAGGAAAAATGCCTCTTTTTCCACTTATCAGCCATTTATTCTGGTACCACTGCACTAATCATCCATAATTCACTGGTAAAATCCATCCTGACAGATGAAAGGGACTATCAGCTCACTGACGTGTACTGTAAATTGGGGGCTGTTATATTGGTAGCCTCTGTCTGTTGCTGCTCCACTATTTCTATTATTAACATTATTCAGTGAACTACTACCACTCCCATTTTTGCCTTCACCACCACTCCCCTCTTCTCCTTGCTCTGTGTGCCATTGCATGGACGCTTCTAATTATTAATAAGCTTCTGCTATAAATGCTGAACTGCCTTCTCACTCCTAGCCTGAGCTTAGGTTCCTAGTTACTTTGATACTCTGCTGCCTGCGCTGACCACAGATTAGTGTCAAAGAATTTCTTGTACTCTGCCTGCCCTGACCTCTACCTGTTTACCAACTACAAGTATCGCCTGCTACTTTGCACCGATGTCTCTGAACGCCATGAGTTAGCTGCCAACTATACCAGTCTATTCCAGCAGGTACAGTAGCAACCTGGTAGGTTCCCTGCAGCAAAGACCAGATCCCTGTATAGTGGGTTAAAGGGTGAAAACCAGGGAATTGCCAGGATAACACCATTAGGATTAGCCCAAAGTCAAACCAGTTAGTTGGGGGGAGATGAATTCCGCTTACATGCAAGTTCTTAAAAATTTTATTTGGCTGCTTCGACGAATTTTACAAATAAATTCACTTTGTGGCGAATTACTTAATCACAAAGCACATTTCTTTGTAAGTAGTGGGAGCAATGACAGGGAACGTGATTGCGCAGCCTTGCGTCATTGAACCCCTCGGATGCCGGGTCCATCGCTCATCGCAGCATCTGAGATGACCATTGCGAGCTGTCAGGGGTTAATCATTAAAAAAATAAGAATTGTACTTACCTTATCCATTTGAGCGCAAACAGGCAGCCGTGACTATCTTGCTTAAAGATCCAGCGCGAAATCTCGCACGGTTCATGCACGCTGGTCAGCGTGGTGACGTCATACATCACATCGCACAAGATTTCGAGCGGGATCTTTAAGCAAGATGGCCACAGCAGCCTTTTTGTACTAAAATGGATAAGGTGAGTATGATTTTTTTTTATTTTTTTTCCAGCCATTTCAGGGAAAATTGATTTGTTACCACGAAGCATGAAGCAAATATCGTATTCTCCCTATAATTCGGATCGAAGTCTACTTTGGATACTTAGATTCGCCGAATACTAGACCACTCCAACATGCTGAGAGAAGTGCCTGGCTACTAAATGATACTGGTGTACCACAAATGGAAATGTTGCAATGTTCTCAGTAGGATAAAGAGCAGTGCAGAGAATTGCCAGCCCCATGCATGATAGGGAGGATGGGGTAAACCTGGCATGCCCCATGATAGTTTGGTGCAAGCCACATGTTGTGCACTCTCCCTCTGTTGGGGGTGGGCAATGGTCACAGACCTAATGCTGCAGCGGCAGGTGGATGGCTATCAGTCTATATAGTATCGCAGCAGAACCGCACACAACTACTGCACAGTTCAAATGCACTATATGGAAAGTATATTATAGGTATATCATACCCCTGCCTCAATCAGTTTTTTGGGGGTCTACAGGTATATCACACCCGTTGCAATTAGTTGTTCTGATACCGTTGAACCTCTATATAGCTGAGGTATCACAGCAGAACCACACCCAACTGCTGCACAGTTCAAATGCACTATTTAGAAAGTATATTATAGCTATATCACACCCCTGCCTCAATCAGTTTTTTGGGGGGCAACTGGTATATCACACCCGTTGAAATTTTTGTTCCAATAGGTTTTGTCCCTCTATATAGCTGTGATATCGCAGCAGAACCGCACAAAACTGCTGCACTGTTCAAATGCACTATATAGAAAGTAGATTATAGGTATATCACACCCCTGCCTCAATCAGTTTTTTTGGGGGGCAACTGGTATATCACACCCGTTGCAATTAGTTGTTCCGATAGCATTTGTCCCTCTATATAGCTGCTGTATCGCAGCAGAACCACACACAACTGCTGCACAGTTCAAATGCACTATTTAGAAAGTATATTATAAGTATATTACACCCCTGCCTCAATCAGTTTTTGTGGGGCAACTGGTATATCACACCCATTGTGATTAGATGTTCCAATAGCGTTTGTCCCTCTATATATGAGACCTGCACATACTAAGGCTTATTCATGAAGATTTTCGGGTGTTGCTTGTGCCGACCAGTTACCTTCCAGCTGTGATTGTGTAGCCTGCACTATAGGAATGAGCTGGAGTTGGCTTGTTTGCTGGACTGTCCTCCAGTTATCAGCCATAACCCCATACATTTCAGGATCAATATGCACTACCATCGTGGTCACCCCAACACTGGTTGTCAATCCATTCTTGTTGACGGAGCACTTTTTTTTTCAGTTTGTCTTTTATATCTTGTGGTTTTGCCCCTTCTGTGCCTGCTGCGTGCTGTTTGTGAAATAAACGTGTGTTTTTTTTCTCCCACGTTCCAAAAAAAAAAAAAGAATTGGCTTATGATTTGGTAGCCAAAAGCAGGAGTGGGTACAAAACACAGAAGACATGCAAATATTCCATTCACGTGTCTTCTCTGTTTTAGATCCACTCCTGTTTTTTTTTGGGCATTAGCAATACTGATGGATTACTGACCAAATGCTGACCGAGTGAAGGTGGATGCTCAACAGACAGGATCGGTTTTTTGGGAGTTATTGTTCTGACGGATTAGAGGAAGGGCAAAATAATCAGTGACGTCAACACAAACTTACTGCTGACACCCTCTCCACTCTGTCGGGGGGTTCTACTTGTATAAGAGTTTAATAGAACAGGTTTTGTAGACATCTATGTGGAATCTCATGTCAAGATCAGTAGATAACTTTTACAGATATGTAATGTTTAACTAGTTAAAGACACCACTTTGTAAAAAATGTCAGCAGGTATCTTGAGTCATGAGTCAAGACCCATTATTTCTTGTGTATTTGTGTAAACAGTGACATAAAGTTCTGGGTGCAGCACATAAAGATCAGGCCCTGTTTTATTTAGTGACAATTGCCTTAAAGGAGTTTTCTAGGATTTTGTCAATGTTTTATTGTTGAGCCCCCTAAGGGTACTTTCACACTAGCGTTATTCTTTTCCGGCATTGAGTTCAGTCCTAGGGGCTCAATACCGGAAGAGAACTGATCAGTTTTATCCTAATGCATTCTGAATGGAGAGCAATCCGTTCAGGATGCATCAGGATGTCTTCAGTTCATGCTGCGGTTTTATCTCTGTCCAAAATTCCGGAACACTTGCCGGAATGCCGGATACAGCATTTTTTCCCATTGAAATGCATTAATGCCGAATCCAGCCCCGAGTGTTATGGCAAAACGGGTCCGGCATTGCAGTCTGCGCATGCTCAGACCGCAAAAAATGTTAAAAAATAAATGCCGGATCCGTTTTGCCTGGTGACGGATCCGGCATTTCAATGCATTTGTCATACAGATCATACGGATCCTGATCCATCTGACAAATGCCATCAGTTTGCATGCGTTTTTACGGATCCGGCAGGCAGTTCCAGCGACGGAACTGCCTGCCGGAATCCTCTGCCGCAAGTGTGATTGGTAGGTAGAAGTCACGCTTGGACCATGGTGTCTGAGGAGCACTGATGAGCAGATATCTTATTAGAAACGACAGATGGTAGATGGGGTCCCTGTTACAGATTTTGCCTTGCGTCCTAGGAGCTTCACGTTATAACTCTTCCCTTCTTCAATTTTCTTACCAGACAGCAGAACTGCTGAATTTCTTTCTGAAACTTCCAGTCGACAGTACAAGTCGCCTGTTTTCTGTGGATAAAGACACGTATTATGGTGCTAATTTTTCAGTGCCATCAAACCTTACTGCACTCATCATATCGCAATCAGGTTCAATTTACTCAATGCGTCTTAATAATCCATCTGGTGAGTTCCTACAGTATATCATACAGTGTTCTAATTATATAAAAACTATTGTAAATGGAACGTCAGAAAATGACTAATTATTTAAATCAGGTTTTTATGTTAAAAATATTATTAAATATCTTTTGCTGATGTTATTTTGAATTTTCCACGTCACTATCTATATTGTACAAAAATACTAAAACCTTGCAGTTTTCAGACTGGCCAGTAAGCCTAATAATTTGCGCCAACTTTTGGTCTGTACTGATTACTTTTCAGCAGTCATTTCATTATTATCAAAGGCAGGATTACAATGACAGATATTATTTCTATATAGATAAAACAGGATCCGGGATCTAAGCGTTGATATCACAGCTTATCTACTCCCTATTGATCTTTGCACATGTCACACAGCATGCCTAGAAATCTCTTCCATAGAAGTCAACGAGTCCCCTCCTGTCCATTGTGTCTATGGCCTATGGTGGCTGCCATTAACTATAACTCTAAGTACTATTGAACACAGCTCAGGCACGATGACATGGCCAATAATAATATTCAGAAAATAGCATTAGAAATAGAAAATTGAATCAGGCCTGAACAGTTCATTCCCAATAATTGCCTGATCAGGCTGCCTGTGTGAAAAAGGGTCTGGGTAGAGTTGCAGTAAATATGTCAGTCCACCACTCCATTCACTTAGCTGAATTTCTTAACCAACCCTTCCTTTCAGCCCTACTGTTAAAGACATACTTGGAAAACATTACATACAGAGCTACAAAACATACAGGGTAATACAGTGCCACATACTGTGCCCACTTCCCAATACTATAGTGCAGAAACTGATAATCCCCCTTCTTCTGCCCCACTCTTACCCCTACCTGGTGCTGCCTGAGGCAATCGCCTCAGCTCGCCTCATTGGTTGTGCACCCCTGCCTCCAAGTGAATCGGTGGACTGACATGTACAGCACAGCTCCATTCAGAAAAGAAAGCTTAGCAACCCTTTGTTCTTGGGACCATGTGGGATCCCAGTGGTCGGATGCCTTGCTGTCCTATATTTGTGACATATCCTGTGGATAGATAATAAATAATTTCCATGAGAAAACCACTTGAAGAAGGCAACTTCATTGGGAAGTGTTTCTGGACTGGACCAGTCTCTTCCTCAGGAACCCGACCTGAAGAAGGGATTAGCCCAGTTCCAAAATGCATTATTTTTTACACACCTAATACATGGACCTGATCATTTAAAGGGGTTGTCCGGGTTCAGAGCTGAACCCGGACATACCCTTATTTTCACCCCGGCAGCCCCCCTGAGCCTAGCATCGGAGCATCTCATGCTCCGATGCGCTCCCGTGCCCTGCGCTAGATCGCGCAGGGCACAGGCTCTTGTGTTTTCAATAACACACTGCCGGGCGGTAACTTCCGCCCAGCGGTGTGTTCGGTGACGTCACCGGCTCTGAGGGGCAGGCTTTAGCTCTGCCCTAGCCGTTTTACTGGCTAGGGCAGAGCCAAATCCCGCCCATCAGTGCCGGTGACGTCACCGGGCTTCCTGTCAGCCCCATAGAGAGCCCCGGTACATCACCGGAACTCAGAAAAATGCCTTTGCCCTGTGCAATTTAGCGCAGGGCAAAGGAGAGCATCGGAGCATGAACTGCTCCGATGCTCATGTCAGGGGGGCTGCCTGGGTGAAAATGGAGGTATGTTCAGGTTCAGCTCAGAACCTGGACAACCCCTTTAACTACCCATTGGAAATTTGATCAGGAAGCAGCACCTGTGCATATCCCCTTTTTTTTCTGCCTTTTTGAGACAAATTTCTTCTGGATCATGTTTCCGGTGTGGCCATTGGGCAGCAGTTTGCAACATCATAATTTCAGGCCCATTTGATTGTTGTGCCTCCACCACAAGACCCTAAGATGAGTGGTACCAACACACACACCTTTTATTGATTCACCCACAGGTACTTCTCTATGTACGCTTTTCTTGTATTTCTACTAGATACAGCTATATCCTTAACTCATTTAACAGTGAATGGGAGCTAAGCAAATAGAATAGCCTTGCAAGCTACGCTGTTTCCAGAACTTTGACCTGCTTGGCCATTTCCATAACTTGCCTGCTTCCGGCCGGTGCGTACTTCCCAGCCATGAAATGCATTAATATAATAATAGAGGGACATGATGTTGAAAACTCGTCTTAAATCTGTATAATAAAAGTATAAGTAAACATAACAACAAGGTTTTTGGGTTTCCTTGAAGATAAATGGTAAAACCATAAAGATGGAATTAGATACCAATTCTTTGGCGTCATTCATGTCTCAATGTTCAGTTGGAAACTTGGTGAAAAGATTGGACCTACTGGGGTCCTACCTGTAAAACAATAAAGACCATCACAACTTGAAATTTGTATATTGCTGATGTCAATGGACCTGCCTTGTGGGGTCGAGACTGGCTTTTAAAGGTGAATCTAGATTAGAACTCCACAGGGGTTGTCTACTCCTTTTATATTGATAGATCATCAATATCTGATGTATGGGCACCCCCCACTGATCAGCTGGCTCTGGCGCAAAAGACTTTAGAGAGAGAGAAAAGAGAGAGGGGGAGTTGATTGTACCCAGATTTGAAGACTTAACTTTCTTCTATTTTAGGTGCTGTACAAAATCTCACAACCATCATGTCAGAATCTTGGGGCTCTGTATTTTACTTGAAAAATCCCAGACCTGGAACATGGGCAATTACAGTCTATGGATCGGGTCCTTATTCTATACGTATTGAAGGATATAAAGGTAAATATTTAAAGGCTATGTACACCTTTGGGGACAATTTTCTTTATTATTGCATTTTACTCATTTTGGGCTAAAAATCATTTTTATTCAACTGGTCCTTATTGAGAAATATTGAGCCATTCTGTCACAAAGGGTTAACAGTTTTTCTACTGTAGCTGTGTGAATCCTACTTTTACTTTCACTTATCTCTAAATTACTAAGAGGTCATAAACCCTTTATTTAAGCCACATTCTGATACAGTAAGAATTGAATGAGTGTTCTGAGAGGTCTGAGAGCAAAGAGCAGGGATAAGGAGCCCGTCAGCTCGCTGTCTGATGGAGCAGAGAGAAAATTCAGATCCCTCTATTACAGCATCTCAGCCCTGTATAGAGAAAAGGACTCCATATTTTTTTTATAAAAATCAATTGAAAAAAGTATTTTTACCTCATAATGAGTACAATGCAATAAGGTTTATATAGCCTTTATGGTTCATCTGAAGATGGAAAAATATAACTTATTGTTAAAACATGATCTTAAAATATTGGGCCTAACATTACAACACTTGACTTATATCACCAGGCAAGCATTATCATTATCTAAAAATTATGTTACTGCACTAAACAAAACTGACAGGCTCCTTCAGTGTACCTCCTCCCCTAATGTTAAAATGTCACACTGTCACGGACGGTGTACAGAAAACAAGACAATGCAACATGCATATATGACTCACTGGATCCAAAGCTAAGGAACCAAAAGGGAGACCCCTGCCCAAAACCTGGCACTTTCCCTGGCTGCTCAGCCTATGCAAAAATCCCAGAGGTGGATGGTTGCATATTCACGTACCTCGACTATATAACACCTGAACACCCTACAATAGTGAGGGGACACGACCACCGGCTCCCTACACCAGACACGGAGGGAGTCAGGGTCACCTGGGATCCAGCAAACAGAAAATAACAGATAAATGTACAGCACTTAACTTAGTAGCAGACTGGGAAATAGGATCAGCATGCACACACACTCCAGGAAGAAGTATAAGCCGCCCAGTAATGCATTATGGGGAGGAATTTAAAGGGAAGCAATCAGTCCAACTACATGACAGCTGAGAGAGGCTAACGAGATGAGGAACTGAACACCACAAAGAAAACTCAAGGAGGAGGTTCTGAAAGGCTTCTGTCAGAGCTTCTCAGCTGTCTGGTTGTGACAGTACCCCTCCCTCTACGAGTGGACTCCGGACACTCAGAGCCCACCTTCTCAGGATGGGACCTATGGAAAGCCCTGATGAGACGAGAGGCCTTAATGTCCGTCACTGGGACCCACATCCTCTCCTCAGGACCATAACCCTCCCAATGAACAAGGTACTGAAGAGAACCACGGACAAGACGAGAATCCACAATCCTAGAGACCTGAAATTCAAGATTCCCATCAACCATAATCGGAGGAGGAGGCAAAGGCGAGGGTACAATGGGTTGAACATAAGGTTTCAATAAGGACTTATGAAAAACATTATGGATCTTCCAAGTCTGAGGAAGATCAAGACGGTAGGCAACAGGATTGATGACAGACAGGATTTTGTAAGGCCCAATAAACCTAGGACCCAACTTCCAGGAGGGAACCTTCAATTTGATATTCTTGGTAGACAACCACACCAGATCACCAACATTCAGGTCCGGACCAAGCACACGTCTCTTATCTGCCACACGCTTATATCTCTCACTCATGCTCTTTAGATTATCCTGAATCTTTTGACAAATAGATGACAAAGACAAGGAGAATCTGTCCTCATCAGGTAAATCAGAAGACCCCTCTCCCGAGAAAGTCCCAAACTGCGGATGAAACCCATATGCACCAAAAAATGGTGACTTATCAGAGGACTCCTGGCGACGGTTATTTAAAGCAAACTCAGCAAGGGACAAAAAAGAACACCAATCCTCTTGATTCTCCGCCACAAAACAGCGCAGATATGTCTCCAGATTCTGATTGACGCGCTCTGTCTGGCCATTCGACTGCGGGTGGAAAGCAGAAGAGAATGACAACCGAACCCCCAAGCGAGAACAGAAAGCCTTCCAGAATCTGGAAACAAACTGCGTGCCCCTATCAGAGACTATGTCTGAAGGAATACCATGCAATTTGACAATGTGATCAATAAATGCCTGCGCCAGCGTCTTAGCATTGGGCAAACCAGGAAAAGGGATGAAATGCACCATTTTGCTAAAACGGTCCACCACCACCAGAATCACAGTCTTCCCCGAGGAACGAGGCAGGTCCGTTATGAAGTCCATGGACAGATGTGTCCAAGGACGGGAAGGAATGGGTAAGGGAAGGAGAGGACCTGATGGCCGTGAATGAGGGACTTTGGCATGAGCGCAAGTCTCGCAGGCTGCCACAAAACCCTCAACCGACTTACGAAGCGCAGGCCACCAGAATCTCTGAGCGATGAGATCCAGTGTGGCTCTTGCCCCCGGGTGCCCAGCAAGGACCGTATCGTGGTGTTCCTTAAAAATCTTGTGTCTTAAAGCGAGAGGCACAAACAACCTCCCAGGAGGACAAAGATCAGGAGCCTCTGACTGGGCTGCCTGCACCTCTGCCTCCAATTCAGAAAAAAGAGCAGAGACCACCACACCTTCAGCCAAAATGGGACCCGGGTCCTCAAAATTCCCGCCTCCCGGAAAACAACGTGACAGGGCATCTGCCTTCACATTCTTAACTCCAGGGCGGAACGTGACAACAAAATTAAACCTAGAAAAGAACAAAGACCATCTGGCCTGTCTCGGGTTCAGACGCTTGGCTGACTCCAAGTAGGCCAGATTTTTATGGTCAGTAAATACGGTAATAAGGTGTCTGGCTCCCTCTAGCCAATGGCGCCATTCATCAAAAGCCAACTTGATGGCTAACAATTCCCTATCTCCCACATCGTAATTTCTCTCTGCGGAGGAGAGTTTTTTCGAGAAAAAGGCACACGGTCGCCATTTGGCAGGAGAGGAACCCTGAGACAAGACCGCCCCCACACCCACCTCAGAAGCATCAACCTCAACTATGAAGGGTAAAGAAATATCAAGTTGCACCAAGATGGGAGCGGAAGCAAAACTCTCCTTGATATTAGAAAAAGCTTTACGTGCCTCTACTGACCAAGAAGAAAAATCTACCCCCTTTCTGGTCATATCAGTGAGTGGTTTAACAATAGAGGAATAATTCAAAATAAACTTCCTGTAATAATTGGCAAAGCCCAAAAAACGCATCAGCGCCTTCTGATTCTCAGGAAGCTCCCACTCAAGCACAGCGCGGACCTTCTCAGGGTCCATGCGAAAACCAGAAGCGAAGAGAAGAAACCCCAGAAATTGAATTTCTGGAACCGCAAACACACATTTTTCCAGTTTCGCATATAATTTATTCTCCCGCAGGATGAGCAAGACCTGACGTAAATGTTCCTTATGAGTTTTGAAATCAGGAGAAAAAATCTAAATGTCATCCAAATACACTAATACAAATTTTCCCATCAAATGATAAAAAATGCTGTTCACGAAATGCTGAAAAACGGCTGGGGCATTCATCAAACCAAAAGGCATAACCAAATTCTCAAAATGGCCCTCAGGGGTATTGAAGGCCGTCTTCTATTCATCTCCTTCTTTGACCCTGACCAGGTTGTATGCCCCTCTTAGATCTAATTTGGAAAAGACTTTAGCCCCAACAACCTGGTTAAACAGGTCCGGGATCAGAGGAAGTGGATAAGGGTCACGAATAGTGATACTGTTCAGCTCCCTGAAATCCAGACAAGGTCTTAAAGAACCATCTTTTTTCTTAACAAAGAAAAAACCAGCGGCAACAGGTGACTTCGAGGGTCGTATGTGTCCTTTTCTCAGACTCTCAGAGATATAAGCACGCATAGCGATTCTCTCAGGTTGGGAAAGATTGTATAAACGAGATTTAGGCAGCTTGGCGCCTGGGATGAGATTAATAGGGCAATCGTACTCCCTGTGCGGGGGCAAATCCTGAACTCCACTCTCAGAGAAGACATCCGAAAATTCAGAGAGAAAAGATGGTACAGTCTTAGTAGCAACCTCAGAAACAGATGTCGTGAGGCAATTCCCTCTGCAAAAGTCACTCCGACCATTTATTTGCCTCGCTTGCCAATCAATGGTGGGGTTATGTTTAGTGAGCCAGGGTAGCCCCAACACTAGAGGAGTAGGCAAACCGCTAAGGACGAAACATGACACATCCTCAACATGAGCATCACTCACAATTAAACGGATATTGTGAACTATGCCCTTTAATGATTTCTGAGAAAGTGGAGCGGAATCAATAGAAAAAACAGGAATATCCTTTCCCAAAGTGCGCACCTGGAAACCATGAGTTATTGCAAATTGATTATCAATGAGATTGACAGCTGCTCCACTATCCACAAAAATCTCACAAAAAATGCTCTTGCTCTCTAGCGCCACCCTAGCAGGCAGGACAAAACGGGAACTACAAGCAAACGGAAAACCTTCAATTTCCGCCTCAACCCTGCCAATAGTAACAGACGGAACATTTTTAAAAGATTTTTTCCTGTTTGTTTCTTTATTACTCCCAGAAAACTGCCTGAATCTCCTAGAGGGACAAACATTTGCCAAATGATTTATACCTCCACAACAAAAACAAACCCTCCCATGCGAGCTGAATCTTCTGTTGTCAGAAGCAATCAACGCCAGCTGCATGGGCTCCTGCTCAGAAGGGGCTGACAGCGACCGAGAGCCCTGCGCTCAGAATGAGACCGCTGCACTGTCCTGGGACTGAGTATGACAGGAAGGAGATATCTCTCCTTTCTCTCTAAGACGCCTGTCAATACGAACGGCCTGAGACATAGCAGAGTCCAAGGAAATAGGCCTCTCATGAAAGGCAAATGCATCTTTCAATCCCTCTGAAAGACCATGGCAAAATTGACTTCGGAGTGCAGCATCATTCCAACCAGTATCAGCTGCCCATCTCCGAAATTCTGAGCAGTATATCTCTGCGGATTGTTTACCCTGGCATAATAGACGTAGTCTAGACTTAGCCACAGCAATACGATCCGGATCATCATATATCTGACCCAGGGCTAAAAAGAATTCATCCACTGAACGGAGAGGCCGTGCCCCCTCCGGCAGCGAAAAGGCCCAAGACTGAGCGTTACCCCTGAGCAGCGATATAATGATCCCCACCCTCCATTCCTCATCACCAGAGGAATGGGGAAGAAGGCGAAAATGGAGTTTGCAAGCCTCTCTAAAACGCACAAAATTCTCACTACCCCCGGAGAATGTATCCAGGAGCGAGATCTTAGGCTCAGAACAAACTCCATGAACGCAAGCTGAACCGGTCACTTGAAGCTGAGAAAAAGTCTTACGGAGATCAGCTACCTCCAATTAAAGACCCTGAAAGCGTTCAGCCAAAAGTGAAACCGGATCCATGCTTGAGACGGTTTTTGCGGCTTATAATGTCACGGACGGTGTACAGGAAACAAGACAATGCAACATGCATATATGACTCACTGGATCCAAAGCTAAGGAACCAAAAGGGAGACCCCTGCACAAAACCTGGCACTTTCCCTGGCTGCTCAGCCTATGCAAAAATCCCAGAGGTGGATGGTTGCATATCCACGTACCTCGACTATATAACACCTGAACACCCTACAATAGTGAGGGGACACGACCACCGGCTCCCTACACCAGACACGGAGGGAGTCAGGGTCACCTGGGATCCAGCAAACAGAAAATAACAGATAAATGTAGAGCACTTAACTTAGTAGCAGACTGGGAAATAGGATCAGCATGCACACACACTCCAGGAAGAAGTATAAGCCGCCCAGTAATGCATTATGGGGAGGAATTTAAAGGGAAGCAATCAGTCCAACTACATGACAGCTGAGAGAGGCTAACGAGATGAGGAACTGAACACCACAAAGAAAACTCAAGGAGGAGGTTCTGAAAGGCTTCTGTCAGAGCTTCTCAGCTGTCTGGTTGTGACACACACTGCTCAGTACATGCTGCAGCTTGGCAGTCAGAGCTATGAAACCCTATCTAATCCGCAAAATGCTGCAGATTTCATGGATGCAAATCCTTTAAAGGGGGTTTTCCATCACAGACAATGGAGGTAATATCGCTAGGATATGCCCCATTGTCTGATAGGTGCAGGCCCCACCTCTGGGACCCGCACCTATGCCGAGAGTGGCGGAGGGTGCATTGTGCATGCGCTGCCGCCCTCCATTTATTTCTATGGGGCCGCCGAAAATAGTCAAGCGCTAGCTCTGCTATTTCCGTAGATCCCATAGAAATGAATCGGAGCTGTGGCTGCGCAAGCGCAGTGCACTCCCATTCACTTATTTGGGGAGATTGCTTGGCTGTGGCCAGACCTCACCTATTTATCTATTATCTATCTGTAATTATTATGAAATAATTTTCAGTAAAGGTTTTTTTTTTAACTTTAAATGGACCCTATCTTTCTCAGTACTATAAGTATCTATCAGACATTACCTCGTTCTGGCTATATCTGGTTCTTCACCCCATTTGACTTATTTTTTTCTTTCCTTTCAAAGGTGACAAGTTCAAAACATCTTGTAAGTATCTGTTGTTTTACATTTGTAGGATATATATCCACCAATAATTGTATTTGCTCCCCACTGTCACCAGTTCTTGTTTCCCTACTTGGCAGAATATTCTAGATGTCTTGTCCAGCAAAAGGCAGGGTGAAGAAGTGGTGTAGGGGCATTAGCAATGTGCTCAACCAGCACTGCAAGTGTATGGTGCATGGCTGCTGCAGTCAATCCGTGTCCTCAGCAATCTAAGGGCTCGTTCACACGACCGTGACGTTTTTTGCGGTCGGCAAAACACGGATGGCGCCCGTGTGCCTTCCGCAATTTGCGGAACGGAACAGGAGGAATATTATAGAAATAATTGTTCTTGTCTGCAAAACAGTCAAGAATAGGACAGGACTCATAATTTTTGCGGGGCCATGGAACAGAGCAACGGATGCGGACAGCACACAGAGTACTGTCGGCATCTTTTGCAGACCCATTGAAAAGAATGGTTCCATATACAGACCGTATGTGGAACGCAAAATATGTTCGTGTGAACGAGCCCTAACACTGAGAACAGTAATTAGCTGCAGCGGTCATGTGCTATATATCTGCACATCAACACTACTGTTTTGGCAGAAGAATTGGACTAACATTAGAAAGACTGGCACTGGAGAAAGGGTAAGTATAAGATGATATTTTATTTTAGGCTATCTGAGGGCCTGTCCAAGATTTTTTATTATCTCAAACAATCCCTTTAAAATAAATTATTTTAAATATTTCAATTAATTTGCTAATTAGAATAAAGAGAAAGAGATCATCTAGTTCATTCCATTAGAGTAAGAAGAAGATAATATTTAAATAGGAACAGATGATATGATAATATAAATACAATCCTCTGTGTAGATATGGATTTGGAGAATAATATGCACACACCCACCAACAGAGGGTGCTTTCTGCACACTGTTTAATTGGGCTGACAATTCCTGTTCTGTAGAGAGAGCTTCTCAGCAGTCATTTCATTATCATCACAAGCAGGATTACAGTGAAAGATAACACCTATATTATTATAGAGCTGGAGGCAGATAACATGATATCCACCATTGAAAATAGCTAGAAACCGCTCACTTTCCCTCGCATACCAACCTGTTCATAGGTCACAGAGCATGCCCACAACATATTCTTGAAGAAGCCAATCATCTCCAAACTACAGTTTCCAATTTCCATGTGGGTGCTGTAAAACAAATCCCTGAAAAGCCAAAAACAGAGCAAAGCAGGAGCTTTTTTCAAGATGGCTACCCAAATAATCATGTACAGAAAATATAATAATAAATATACAATCGGACAATGAAAGAAAGAAAATGTTTCACAATATGGTTTTATAACAATATGGTTGTATAAATAAAAAAATAGGTAACATAGTAACATAGTTTATAAGGCTGAAAAAAGACATCTGTCCATCCAGTTCGGCCTGTTATCCTGAAAGTTGTTCCAGAGGAAGGCAAAAAAAAAACCTGGGAGGTAGAAGCTAATTTTTCCCACTTAAGGGGAAAAAATTCCTTCCCGACTCCAATCAGGCAATCAGAATAACTAACTGGATCAACGGCCCCTCTCTAGTAGCTATAGCCTGTAATAATATTACGCTCCAGAAATACATCCAGGCCCCTCTTGAATTCTTTTAGTGAACTCACCATCACCACCTCCTCAGGCAGAGAGCTCCATAGTCTCACTGCTCTTACCGTAAATAATCCTCTTGTTGTCACAGTCACAGTCCTGGGGATAAATAGATGATAGGAGAGATCTCTGTAGTGACTCCTGATATATTTAGATCTCCCCTTAGTCGTCTTTTTTCTAAAGTTAATAACCCTAATTTTGATCATCTTTCTTGGTACTTTAGCCCATTCATTCCAGTTATTACTTTAGTTGCCCTCCTCTGAACCCTCTCCAGCTCTGCTAGGTCTGCCTTGTTCACAGAAGCACAGACCTGTACACGGTACTCAATGTGTGGTCTGACTAGTGATTTGTAAAGTTATAGTCTGCTGTTCACTAAAATTGCTAGGTCCTTTTCCATGTCAGTGTTACCCAGTGTTTTACCCTTTAGTATGTACTGGTGACTTGCATTATTCCTTCCCATGTGCATAACCATACATTTGTTAGTGTTAAACCTCATCTGCCACTTCTCTGCCCAAGCCTCCAATATATCCAGATCCATCTGTAGTATTATACGATCCTCTTCCATGCTAATTACTGTGCACAGTTTAGTGTCATCTGCAAAAATTGATATTTTACTGTGCAAGCATTCTACAAGATCATTAATAAATATATTGAAGAGAATAGGGTGCTATACTGACCCCTGAGGTACTCCACTAGGGACAGTAACCCAATCTGAGTGTGTACCGTTAATAACCACCCTCTGTTTTCTATCACTGAGCCAGTTACTTACCCACATACAGACATCTTCCCCCATTTGGAGAAGTCAAGATATATGACATCCATTGATTCGCCACAGTCAAGTCTAGAGCTTACCTCCTCATAGAAAGTGATTAAATTAGTTTGACATGACTGGTCCCTCATGAAGCCATGCTGATATGGCGTTATTTGCTTATTTTCATTGATGTAATTCAAGAAAGCATCTCTTAGAAATCCTTCAGTTTACCCACGGCAGATGTTAAGCTTACAGGCCTATAGTTTCCAGGGCTCTGTTTTTGAATATTGGTACCACATTTGCTATGCGCCAATCCTGAGGAACACTCCCTGTCAATATAGAGCCCTTAAATAACAGAAATAAGGGTCTGGCTATGACGTTACAACATTTTCTTAGGATACATGTATGCCATCTGGTTCCGGTGATTTGTCTATTTTAATCTTTTTAAGACACCACTTTCTAGGTCAGACAGGGCAGTTTTAATGGGAAATTTACTTTTACAGTCTGCATTTCACCTGACAGTTTATTTTTGGTAGTGAATACAGTGGAAAAAGAAATATTTTATGGCTTTGCTTTCTCCTCATCGCTGTCTTCAACTATGCCCTGATCACTCTGTAAAGAGCTAACACCTTCAGATTCATACTTTTTACCATTTATATAATTGAATATTTTTAGGGTTAGTTTTACTCTCTTTGGCAATTAATCTCTTTGTCTGGAGTTTTCAGGTAATGGTCAGCCGGCACTCTGTCCAAGAGGCGTGGTGCACGTGTCCGAGATCACAATCCCACATATATTAGAAGAAGAGACCGGCACTCACTTTATCTTCTGCAAATTCAATCTTTTTATTCGTCACATATGGAAAATTCCATATGTGACGAATAAAAAGATTGAATTTGCAGAAGATAAAGTGAGTGCCGGTCTCTTCTTCGAAAAAATTTTGTCTGGAGTTTGACTGCTTTCATTTGACTTTTAGATATTCCATTTTTTCCTTACAGCTTTTCAGTGCTTTCTCGCTACTCTCCTGATTTAGTGATTTAAATGCTTTCTTTTTGTCATTTATTGGTTTCTTTACAATTCTATTCATCCACATAGTTTTTTTCTTGTCTCTTACCCTTTTATTCCCATAAAGTATATACCTATCACAATTAGACTTTAGGATGCTTTTAAAAATATCCAATTTTGTAGTTGTATTTTTTTTTTTTTGAGGACTTTGTCCCAGTTAGTCAGGCCAATGGCCTCTCTTAGTTGGCTAAATTTAGCTTTTTTTGAAGTCTGGTGTTTTTGTGCTTTCCTGAAGAAACATTCTTTTGAATGACAATTGGAAGGTTATTATTTTATGGTCACTATTTCCCAGGTGTCCCCCAACCTGCACATCTGTTGTTCTGTCTGGTCTATTGGTTAGCGCCAAGTTCAGTATGGCTATCCATCTAGTCGGGCCCTGAACCAGTTGGGAAAGGTAATTGTCTTTGGTGATTGCCAAGAACCTGTTTCCTTTATGAGATCTACAGCTTTCAGTTTCCCAGTCTATATCTGGGTAGTTGAAGTCCCCCATAATAACGACCTCATGAATTGCCACCTCGTCTATTTCGTTTAGTATAAGATTTTCATTTTTATGCCCCCCTTGGCTTGGCATCTCTGTGCCCCAAGGCAGCCGCTTGGTCTGCCTTATAATAGCTCTGGGCCTGCTCGTGGTACAGGTAGTATTTTGGAAAGCACTACCTTTGAGGTCCTTGCCCTAAGCTTGTGACATAAATCCCTAAAATCATTTTTAAGGACGCTCCACCTAGTGTACCTCTAACTTTGTCATTGGTTCCAATATGGACCATGACTGCTGAATCTTTGCCAGCCCCTCCCAGTAATCTGTCAACCTAATATATGTCGAACTCGAGCACCAGGAAGATAACACACTGTTCAACAATCCCAATATTTGTAAAAGATCACCCTATTATTACCCCTAATAATTGAGTCACCCACTGAGCACCTGCAATGGACGGGCAATGGCCATGGGTCCCTTAAAGTAAATGTTTTTCGTGACGCCAGTTGCAGTGAAGCAACAAGGGCACAGGGCCCCCTTTAGTGGATGGTACGCAGGTGAAGGAATTCCAAAGTGGTGTAAGGTATCCTAAATGTCCCTTAATGTTGGTGCACGTGTCATGGTGCTCCTACTTGGATATGTTGGAACCTAGGCGTTGTTGTCCGAGGCAGACAAAGGGGGTAGTTAAATGGTGGGATGAAGAATAAATTGAGTCCAGATTTTGTGATGAAGTTGAAAAGCAGCTTAACTTGGCATAGACGTTTCTCCAAACAGTTTCAGGCTTTGTCTTGGTTCCCAGCAGGCTTTGGCATGAACAAAACTGTGGCAGGCAAACTCCTCTTTGCTACGTCTGTTGCTCTCTGGCTCTACTGTACTGTCAGGGTAGTTATATAATTCAGATTTCTCTGGGTGCTGGATCTTCTCTCTGTAGTTTGACTCTAAACTGGTCCAGGGAGCTTTACTCCTGGCTTCAGAGGCTTCCAGCTTCTGCCTCCATATCCAGCTGAGCTGAAGGTGCTCCAGCTGGCCTGGGCAAAGCCACGTTCAATAGGGACTTTCACCTGCTGCACACCCTTCCCCTGTCTAGGGAAGACCTAAACTGGAACTAACTGGTCTCCACCCTTCCTGCAGAAAGCGGGACACGCCCACCACACCATAGAGGGGGTGTTAGAATGGAAGGAAAGCTCCATTCTCTCTGAGTGTAGCTCTACCATTTATGCTGCCACCTGCTGGTGAACCAGGCATTTTACACTTAAACATAACAGTTACATGACAAGAGATATGCACACCATATAGGATCTGGAAATAAACAAACAGATGACATTAGGTTAATCAATAAAGACAGTAGCGGGGTGCAGAAGTGGTAATGCCCCTCTGGGGTGTTGTCACTCAATCTAAAGTCACACACTTAGTACAAACACACAATGGAAAACAAACACGCGAATGCTCACAAACTGTCTGCTTGTATAGGTGCTGCTCCCAAACAACTTCACACCCGAATGCTTTTTTTTCTTCTGGATTCAAAGGTGATACATTCTATTTAAAGACATTGTAAAGAACTAGAAAAGATGGTCTGTTTTTTTCTGTAAATAGAGCCACTCGGGCTACGTCTGATATTGCGTTTAAGCTATAATTATTAAAGTGCCAAGTGGTAATTTTTATAGAAAAAAAGGAGATCCTCAGATCCTTTTTTCCAGTCCTGAAGAACCTCTTTTATCTTCTTATGTGTTTTAGAATATAAATAAATATAACTTTTATTACCTAAATAATAACATTTGATGTTTTTCACAGCATTTTGCGAAACCTGTAACAGCAATGCTGCATGTAAAAAAGATTTACTCGACTACACCTGTGTCTGTAATGAAGGCTTCAGTGGAGACGGATTTTCCTGTTATGATATCGATGAATGTAGCTATTACGGATATTATTCAAACGACAAATGCAGCTATTATGGTTACTGTATCAACACATACGGCTCATACTACTGTAACTGTAACACAGGCTTCACTTGGGATAATGCAACTTGTGTTGATGTGGATGAGTGTTCTTCACCCTCGTTGAACAACTGCGACCCAGCAGCAACATGTGTCAACTACTTTGGATCCTATTCCTGCTATTGCCCCGAAGGATATTATGGAAATGGATATAAATGTGAAGTCGATGAATGTACAAGGGATGTTTGTGGATTTGGTAGAGAATGCATCAAATTCACCGGGTCCCATAACTGCACTGATCCATGCTTTACCTATACCACCCTGAATGACCCCACCAGGAGCACATCATATTATGATTACTATTACTATTACTACTATTACTCCTATTATGGACGCTCTGACTATTACCTAAGTGGATGGTATCGTTTTGAGGGCAGTGGCGGATCCCGTTTGGCAAATTTTTGTCCCTCTGAGGGTAGTTGTTACATCAGATACCCCATGTGGATGAATGGAACACATCCAGTACCCTCAGATGGAATTGTGAATCGTACAATTTGTACCTCCTATTCTGGTTATTGCTGCAGTTTTACATCAGACATAAAGATCAAGGCTTGTCCTGGAGGATTTTATGTGTATAAGTTCAGCACGCCCCCTGTGTACTATTCTGGATATTGCACAGGTAAGAAAATAAAACTCTGTTAAAATCACATTTACTTACAAAGAACTTGGGGAGATCCCAGTCTATTGTAAATACACTAAATGGGGTTTTCCTGTATATATGCCCTATGATTGAATCTCACTCTCTCATATGCAGACCTGAGACCTCCACCACAGAGTAGAGGACACAGCTATATCACCCTGAATATACCATATATTACTATATTTCTCCAGTAGCCTCTATAGTAAAGATATGTAATTGCTCGCAGCTCCCTCTCATGGTAGCAGTTCACATGGAAGTTATCCAGTTGAGACAACTGCCTTAAAGGGTTTTCTGAGATTTTTTAATAGGTCATTAGTATCTGATCGGTGGGAGTATGACTCCCATCCGCTGTTTGAGGAGACACCAGCTATCATAGTAGCGCTGCAGCACGTGTCATGGTGCTCCTACCTGGATATGTTGGAACCTAGGCGTTGTTGTCCAAGGCAGACAAAGGGGGTAGTTGAATGGTGGGATGAAGAATAAATTGAGTCCAGACTTTGTGATGAAGTTGAAAAGCAGCTTTACTTTGCATAAACGTTTCTCCAAACAGCTTGACCAATGAACGTGACTTCACATGGCCTAGTCACAACTCAGCCACATTACAGTGAATGTGGCTGAGCTACAATACCAAGCACAGCCGCTATACAACTAGCCACCATACAGTCATTAAAAATGTCTTGTAACACAAGCTCATCTGAATGTAATGAAACCTTTTACTTAGTAATCCAATATTTTAATCTGGAGAAAAAGTACTTTTAATCCTTATGCAAAAGAGAAGTTAAGTGCACCAAGGGCAGGCCCAAGCCAATCTGTGCACCTTTGCTCCTACTGCCAGACCCTTCCTCTGCCAGACCCTTCCTCTCCTTCTTGATTGGTAGGGCAAGACAAGATACAGGAACCGAGCCCTCTCAATCAAGAAGAAACTGCTCTCATCCAGAAGTGGCATCACTGTTGTCCATGGGCTCTTTCTGATGATGCAGCTTCAGTTCCCTTGCTTTTGACAGACCTTGTATTTGGGCTCTGGTCTTATTAATGCTTCAGTCCCCATACCCTAAAGATAAAAAATATATTAATACTGTAATGTGTTGGCAGGTATTTTAGTGGTTCTTTCCCTTTTAATTCCTTGTAATGTAGTTGGTTATTGGTACCAGATACCTGGCAGCATTCCTGAGGTCTTAAGTAACTTTACATACATACTTCACACTGAAGACCTTTTAAGGGGGCTAGGAGGGGCCAGAAATCTAGAAAACATCTAGTTATGTAACAAAGAAGTTAACTCCAATGAGGAAATTACTGGGGGTAAGATTTGTCTTCCTACTTGCACTGCTCTTGGTATCATATGGATGATGGTGAGGTGCCATGTTGGAAACTGGTCAATGGGGAGCAGAATAATTTGTTCACAGCTTTGGTGACTGTTACTTACTTTACTCTGTATGTTATCTTTTGTATATATCTTTTATCATAGTATAGTAAACGTTCTACACACCTAAAGGCGGGTTTAGATGGGCTAAAGGAGCGTCTATTATTGGGAAGGAAGTGTTCGTTCCCGACAGTCGGGTGCTCCCTTAGTGAAGAAGACTGCTGCTATAGTGATCCCTTGTGATCCAGAATCATTGTTTCTGGATAGCAGGTCACTGTTTAGACAGCTCAATCTGCTGACAAGAAAGATGAGTGGTGGTGCCTGCACGAACAACAGGATCACACGATGAACGAACGTTTTACTTGTTCATCGGGTGATCGGCAGAACATTTTGATGGCCAGATCATCGGGAACTAGCATTCACAGAAACGGCCGTTCTTGGTTCGTCGAAATCCACCTTAAGACGTGTTAAGCCTATCTATTCCTGAATCTCAGAACTCATGGTAATACAGTAAGTAAACAAACTATTTATTTAGATATTGTCTGAATAAACAGAAGCTAATATCCTTACTGATAGTTTCCAGGTAGCCTAAGATTAGTTCAATGGGAATGTTTTATCCAAAAACTACCTACTTTTTAAATCACATTTTTATGTTCAACATATTTTCTAGAATGCTTAGTGAGATTTCTTTTAAATTTTTATAAAACATTTTTTCTTTTCTTTTTTTTTTAAAGATCCAGTCACCATCCCTGGTTCTTGCTCATGTGCTGACAATGAAGAATGTATAGCAGTTGGCGGACGTTACAGCTGCTACTGCAAAAACCATAGCAGTCCTTCAGGTATGTTCAGATAGATTACATGCAAGGAACAGAATGTGAAATATTATATAGTTCTGTCACTTTAATAACATATTCATGTCAAAGATACACTGTACTGTACAATGGTTTTAAAATTTTCACATAGGAGACTTTCATAAAATGTGATCACTAGTTTTAAAATTTATTGATTGGCTTTTGACAGAATTCTCTGAAAATGTTTCTTTCAGTTGTTCCAAGATGTATAGAACAAGTTCACCAGCTTTAAAAAAGCATGATCTCGTGACAAGGTTGTCACAAGATGTTTATACTATAATGAAAGGGTGTATTAGACACCCGATGCTGCAAGCAGTCTCCGGATAGCTATCAGAGGATATTACATGCAGCGATTTCTTCTGCAACATGGGGAGGGGAGATCGATATGCCATCGTTCCCATGCAGGATAGCGGTGTGCCCGCGGCAGTGTGACATTACACAGCAGAATCTGCCGCTGGAAAATCCAGAACTTTCAGCAAGCTGAAAGATCTGAATTGCCCAATGAACAAAGCAGTATTACACTGCTGGATTATCGCTAATTATCGCGATTATCAGGTAGAAAATGTGTCTAATATACCCTTAAAAGGGTTATCCAAAGTGAAAAACTTGTCCCCCAATATTCAGTCCCCTCAGATAGATTATACTTACCCCGCTCCCCAGCACCTGCATCGCTCCTGATCCCCGCACAGCCGCCACTGCATCTCCCCCTCCATATTATTATTATTGTTATTATTATGTTTTGATTTTCTCTACCCCACCTGTGGCTATTTGACAAGTGGCACATCTTATTGAAGGGTATGTGACCTGTGGGCCTAGTACTCAGTATTACAATTGTGGTCACCTTTACCATTGTTTGATGTCTCTTTTGCCTTAATCATGTTTTTCTAATTTTGTTTGTTTGAACTTGTTTTCAATAAATGTCATATTTTAGTATACACTGATTCCGGGCACCATTGCTTGTTCCCTAGGGAACATTCTTGTAGGTGTTATTGGTATATACACATATATTATATATTTATATATACCATAGCTACTGTTTGAGACTTGTTTGTTCTCTATACAAAATACGGCTGTGACAGCTCTCATCCTTCAGAGGGACCAAAGGTATTATTAAGAACAAACTGCCATTCAGTCCCCAGGAGTGCAGCACTCCTGGGGAAAGCCACCTCAGATGCAGTAGTCGAATTTGACCATGGCATCTGAGGGAGTAAATGTCTGCAATCAGCATTATAGCCGATCGCAGACATTAGCCAAAAACAACAAAAACCCAGTGACTAAGATGCCTTATGCATTTTAGTAGAATTAAATGTTTTTAAATATGCAAATTAAGGCTTAAGTGTACCGAGGGTGGGTCCTAGTAACACTGAGCACCCTAGATTGTCTGTTCTGTTTCCACCCTCCATCTGGAAGCCTGGCCATGTCAATCAAGTTCAGAGGGAGTGTCCAGGAAAGCAGAGCAGAGTGTTGCTAAGGCCGCCCTCATTACACTTAAAGAGCACCTGTCACCTGGAAAAACATTGTGAACTAAGTATCCTGACATATACAGCGGCGCCCAGGGATCTTACTGCACTTACTATTATCCCCGGGCGCCGCTCCGTTCTCCCATTATGTCCTCCGGTATCTTCGCTCAGTAAGTTATAGTAGGCGGAGACTGCCCTTGTTCTGCTGGGCGTCTCCTCCTCCTAGGCTGTAGTGCTGGCCAATCGCAGCGCAGAGCTCACAGCCTGGTTTTTTTTTTTCTCCTAGGCTGTGAGCTGTGTGCTCCTCACCACCAGAGCTCTCTCGCTCTCTTCTTCCTGGTTCTCGGTGTCAGCTGTGAAGGCTGCGCACAGTGAGGTCACATGGTGCGCAGCCCTTTACAGCAGACAGCCGAGTGGAAGACCAGGAAGCGGTGAGTACAGATCCTTCACAGCTTCCCGGTCCTCCGGTACTAATGAAGTGCATCCAAAATCGAAGCGTTTCATTAGTATTCACCCCATAAGACCCAGGGGCGAAAAATACGGGGTATTTAAGAAAAAAAAGTTTCATTTTTTAAAAAGTTTCATTTTTACGCCCCCCCCCCCCCCCGTCTCTGCGCCCTAAGGCAGCCGCTTGTTGCCTTACTATAGCGCCGGCCCTGGCTACGACTACAGAGGACACTACACGTCACTACTTTGTTTTCCCCTTCTCATGTTAGGCAGTTAATGGTATCCAGATTATATAATTCACCTGATACTGCTGGTAACCAGATGGTATCATTCATGTTTGCCTAGACTACCTTTCTCCTTCTGGAGGGCTAAACCCAATTCTCTGTGTTCGATATCATATTATTAATAATATGTACTTGACATTAACCTTAACCTTCTCATTTTAACATCTAGCGTGAGGGTTTAGCCTTGTATTTTCATTTGCATATATTGTAGTGCACCTTTGCAGTGATTTATTTATTCTCACAGTCTAATCCACACATTATTTCATTTTGTGTAGGATTTTTTTTTGTGGCACATGTGGTCCTCTGCCGGCATCCTCCATTGTATGCATTATTTGCTGGGGATTGCATTTGCAGCGGATCACATGTGGAGGGTTTGCTCCCCCAGTTATAAATACTCTACAGTATTTGGAATTTTTAGCATTTCCTCCAATTTAGGAAACTTTATTCAGTGATTTGTCTTTATATGTATTGAATGTGCCAATTTTCATTTTTGTAACATTCTGGTGCACCTGGTAGCCTGTGTCACACTACCCTGTTATAGGTGGGGCTCACAGCCTCCTCACATTGCATTTGTGATCTCACTTTGGAGGTTTGTGGAAGCATGGCTGTAAGTCGGACCTTAGCACCTAGCACCTATCAGACAGTGTTCACACACTATAGGTAGGTTTAGCCTTAGGTCCCTCACTAACTGAGATACCTTGACGGGGTACGCAGGCTACGATATGTTCTTGAACTAAATATATTGGCTAAATTCTCATTTTAATATCTATTGTGAGGGTTTAGCCTTGTATTTTCATTTGCATATATTGCAGTGCACCTTTGCAGTGATTAACCTTAACAACCAAATTAGTCTTACTGAATGTACCCTTGTTAGATTGTAAGTTAACCCTTGTAAACATAATTTGCCTACTTTGCTTGCAAAATTACTGTATTCACTCCACTTATTCACAAAAATAAAATAAAAAATCTTCTACCTTCAAGAATTAACTAGCTGAGAATCCAAATCACAAGAGAATTTTTTTAAACTGTGGTCTTATTGAGTTTCTTCTGTATTAGCCAACTTTTGACGAGCTGCTATTTCAGTCTTCATTACACTGCATCCCTTTGCAAGGTTGCAAAATACAATAGCTCTTACACTTTGTATTTTTCTCAATGGGCCTACCGTAGATAACTGAAAATAGCTATTTAATTTCTGAGCCAACCTACATTTATTTTATGGTATTTCTCACAAGACACATTAGACTTTGCTTTTGTGCTATATACTGAAGATGCCAGATATTATATTAAAAAAATATACATGTTAAAGAAAAACGGGGAAAATTATAAAAAAAATATATTTTTTCTTTCTTGTCAATTATTTTCCCAAATGGTTACAAAAGATTTCAAGACAAATCATTTGTAAAATCATTGCCATATGTTTGTACTGAGAAAATGGATGCTACTTGTGTAATTAATCTACTGGCTGGGCTCAGCCCAAGACTTAAAAGACTAGAGTGCATTTTCAAATTTTTAGTGGACTATTTTTCTATTGCTGGTTCTATGACATCAGAATGTCAGTACAGATATTGTCCACTGCCAAAACATTAGAAACTCCTTCAAAGTGGACATTTTAAGCTTTTAGCTTTTTCAATTATTATTATTTTTTTATGCAAAAAAATATATATGCATGCATTTATGTATTTTATACTGCCCCCCCCCCCAAAAAAAACAACCTAAGAACTATATTGTTTATTTTTGTTTATGAAAAAAAAGGAGATAAATGAAATATGTGTGTACATAATCTGCTATGCTAGTACTGAAACTAATAACTAATAATTTTTGTATTTTACTTTCTATTTCTATTTATTGTATTAATTAATTTGTTACTTAAAATGTTTTAATTAATTTTTACATGGAAAAAAGTGATTGAACCCTTTCCTGCCATTGTCAGGGCAAAAAGGAGTTCATTTGCAGCTAATGACAGCACTGTCACAGCAAATTGCAGCGTCATGGGGTGTTGGCAGATCGTTATGTAACACTATGCTTTTATATATCGAGTTACAATTAACAGCCTTAAAGTCATGCAGCGGTTGAAAACTGATTAAACCATGTTCTGCTCTGTGGCAGCCAAGTGGAACGTCAAAGAAAAAAGGGATTATGAAGCACCACTAAGTGAACAACTGTTTATTAAAAACAACAAACATGGGCAAATGATAAAAGAAGTAACACATTTCAAAGGGGTCCCCATTCTTCATCAGACACTTGAATAACTACTTTGTGGCAGAGATAAGGCTGTATTGTCTTCTATCTGCACTTTGTATTGGTTATCACTGCCTCAATATTTCAACTTTATTGCATGAATGTATTATCGCTAGTTTTGCATAATTCACTTCATTATAAAATGTTGGGAAACTGCTATAGATTAACCTTTAAGTTCCTGTTATATGTCCTAACTAAACCACCATGACCAATAGATATTTCCTTTAAAAAAGTCCAGTTATTGACATTATCAACACTAACAATGTTGTGTCCTCTTTTTCAGCCTTAGAAAACATTCGTCCGGTGCTTTCTTGTGGCAATCAGGAAATTAAAGCTTCTTTTGAAAAATGTGATCTGCAAAAATTCAACCTGAACATCCAAAACATACATCTAAAAGACAGCTACTGCAAAGGATTTCCTGATTTCAACACGACAAACATCATATCTGTAGTATCTATCCTAAAGAACGGAGTCTGTGGAAATGTGCTGGTGGTATGTAGATATGAATGATACCTACAAAGGTAGCTTTGCCAAAGTGTCTTAGATGTCTTACGTGAAGTGAAAAAGCGGCAAAATGTGTAATATGGGTCCATATGTCTCCCTACATTACCAACCAAGAGGTCCCGTAGTAAAAATAGAAGTTAGGCCACTTTCAAGGAGGTTCTAATGTCTATATTTCCTTTTTATAACATTGTATGTTTCCAAGCTCAATGTAAAGACCATATCCCTGTGAAGGTTCTCACCATTAGAGATGAATGAATACATTATAAACTAATCAAATACAATACGAATTTCCCCCAAAATTTTGTTTCTAGCTAATCCAAAACTTTTGAGATTCCATTCAGACAAATCTCCCAAAATGGTGGCTACCATTTTACAGAACAGAAGGCAGAATGGGGAAGACATCTGCCACCAAAAAATGATATTTTGCTAATTTTAATACAAAAAGAATCAGTGCAGTATATTATTACACAGGCTGTTTTTTTTTTTACCAATGGCTACCATCTGTTCATCCATAGTCATCATGCTGCCATTTTGACATTACTGAAGCTGTCATAGTGTTAAAGAGTTTGAAAGGGGTTGAATACAGTGCTAGTAGACCTTATATACTACTATTCGGACCCAAATTCAATCTGAGAACTGGTTCATGCTGATTGGACCTCGAACGATTTTCAAGAAATCATCTGTATTCATCACTCATTAAAATGGAGATGAAACAACCCTAGAATAGGGCATTTCACTCCAGGGGCCCCATAACAGCCGCTTGGGCTACCTCTATAACGACAGACCTTATTGGGGAGACCAAGGATCTATATTAGAGATTTATCTGTTTAGACTTTATTCACTTATGTGGAATGAATAAGGATCTGCAATTAGGGTTTTGGTAAATTCAAATTTTGCTGAATCCGTAGTTAATCCCAAAGAAATCTCTATTGATGTGCTTTGACCTAATCCCCCCACCAAAAAAAATAAAATAATAATAATAATGATATTTCTTTCTTTGTACAGAACAACGGCACACATGTCATCTATAAAAACACAATTTTCCTATCCAAGGATACAGGTGCATCCCTTGGCGGAGAAGATATACTTAAAATTAACTACTCTTGTGTATATCTATTAGACATACATGTGTCCCTGGACACAGCTCTCCAGCCCTTTTCCAAGTAAGACACAAAGGTCATGTAATATGGATATTTAATATAACATCTTATCCTCTACATTGTAATCGTTGCTGGTAATATTGGTTTAAACCTCAAGGCATCAGAGAAAAGATATGTAGAATGAATTGAGATGAATTATTAATCAAGGAGCGTTCCTATCTTATGTCAAGGGACATTCATATTCTATAATAGCATGAGTGGTGAAGGTCTATCCTTTGTGATCCCCACTGATTGTGAGAAGAAAAGAACCTCAGTGTTTTTTAACTATCTTTCTGTTGATCCATCTACCTGTAGGTCTGTCTACAATTCTCTATTTTCTGCAATATAGATGCCACCTTTGGCTGAAATCTAACTTGCACTGTAACTCCTTCTATGGATTGTATGTATTGTGTGATGTTGCTCTGCAATCTTTTATATGTGATGGGACAACCCTTATAATCCAAGCCATACATGGCACAAAAATATGCTGTAAAGAGGTAACCGTCACACCCATGCCCTGACCAATCGGCAAAATAAGACATTAGTTTTATGCATGGCCTATGGAGGACTCTGTTACCGAATTTTGGTGCCGTAAAACAGGCTTTTCTTATCATTACAGTTCAGTCATTGTGGATATAAATGGCACAGGGACGTTAGAAGCAACTATGGCTCTGTATAAAGACTCAAGCTACACGTCTCCCTTTGAGGGATCTGCAGTTCTACTGACATCCACAACCAACCTGTTTATTGGAATTATCCTAAAGATAGCAGATGTTTCTCAATATGCTGTGCTGATGAAAAATTGCTATGCCACACCCTCAGTGAACTCCACAATAAAATATGAGATCATTAAGGACAGGTATGTATTTTGTTATATAGGACACTTGCAGCAAGCCTGGGAGGGGAGATGGAGAGGACAGGAGCAGTGGTGGTGACTAAGATTACAATAGCAGTAGTTACGGTAGCAATCCTCTCAATGGGTTTTATGGAGAAAGGCAGTGTGCCCTTGGGGTACCGGCAATAAAAGGGCAATGGTGTGACAGTGCAGGCAATGCAAGGAAATGAGGAGGCTGGTTTTAAAGTCTACTTTACGGAGGCAATTTGAGAATACAATATGTCACACACAGGCACTTGCAAAAATAAGTTTAGTCTTTTCAAATTATATACACAGTTTAATGCTGTGTATGGGGATATAGGCCATACAATGTGTACCTCCTTCAGTCTCTCTCCTGTTAATCCAAGCAAACCACCCAATTTGGCCAGGATTTACAAATCTCTCACAATAAATTGTCACTCTTAATATGGTTATACAAGACTTAGCTGAGGTGTGTAGTATTTAACAAATGTCCAGTCTATCTTAAAAATATGGCAGGGTACCAGAGGCTTCTCCACCACCAAACGCAATGAAGTCCACAGTTTCACATAGTTGCATTACTTTCTGTCAAATTCTTCTCTCCCTCAGAGATTGGCTTGCCTTAGAATCACTGTTATAGCTGCTCTGGTCTTGCACAGTTGAGGTATCCCTGTTGGTTGCTTCTCTCAGGTACCATCTACATACCAAGGGGAGGGAACTGCTCGCACCCAGCAGCTGCATCTAAGGGCCAGGACATTAACCCTTTACTCCTCATACACAGCTTTTGGTATAAAAAAAAAAAAAAGAAAGAAAGAAAACAATTTAACCCATTTTGCTGTGAACCACCAGGTCACTGCACATTTCCTTGCTGCAGAGCATTATATTATAATGAATCTGAGATAGATCCACAGTGCAATTGAACAGATTTGGCTTGGCTCTTCTCCTAAGGCGCTATTTAAGTGGTCTTCACCCTTTAACCCGTATACGGGGATCTGGAGTTGGCTGCAGGAAATCTATTCAGCCTGTACCTCTTGGTTTGGTCTCTGTCAATAAGACTGCTGGCCCATAGGGTCAAGAGACTCTGGTGGGGAGCCCAAGAAATCAGGCAGAACCGCAGTCAAGGATAGACCGAGATCAAAGCAGGCCGGGTACAAGCGATCCAATAGACATCCGAGGTCAGGGCAGGCAGCTCGTTGTCAGAATGAAGATCAGGCAGAGGTCAGGTCAGGCAGCGAAGGGTCACATCCAGAAGTCAGTACACAGGAAAGCAAGCTAACAGCACACCTCTGCAGGACAGTAGAGTTCAAGAACCTATTGCTCAGGCACATCCCCACAGGCTGGCTAGCCATAGACGGGGGAAAATCAAGGCTTGCACTGACCATTTAAAAGTCAGACGTGCAGTGAGAAGCATTACCAGCAGAAAGCAGATCTCCGCCTGCATAAAAGAAGAACAGTGTTACTCTGATGGCCGAGCCCAGCAGATGGGGTTAGATGGGCGCCAGGGGAACTGAACCACCAGTATCCAGTAGCTGTGGAGTGGGTGAGCAACGAGGAGCAGAGTAGCGGTGAGCACGGATCTCCACAATAACACATATCTTGTGTTTTCCATAGCTCATATTCAGTGTGACACTGGGGTTACTTGGTCCATCTATATAATGTGAATCTAAAGAGCCTTTATCCACCTATACAGAACATAGGAATGCCCACTTTTTTGATATTTTAAACCTTGCTGTTATCATTGCACCTATAGTACATATCATCAGTGAAATCTATTAGCCAATCTGTGAATCATCCCATAAGAAATAAACCTTAGACTCAAAAGAGGATCCCCTGGTACTCTAGTCTATCAGACCGAACCTGCTTTGGTTTTGAGAATTTGAGAATTCCTGCCTAATTACCGATACCAGAATGACTTCAGATAGGTTGTGTTTTTTCTTGCAGTTGCCCCAGCAAGCAAGACTCTACCATTAATGTGATGGAAAATGGAGTGTCTACAAAGGGACGTTTTTCTGTGCAGCTCTTTGGATACATAAAGGATTTGGATGTTGTGTATCTGCACTGTGACATCCATCTTTGTAATAGCAACTGCAAACCGGTGGGTTTAAAAATAACAAGAAACTGCTGTATAGTCTATTTGCATAAAACAACAAGAGCAGTGACAACTGATTCATATGCCACATCTGAGGTTAAATAAGGCTAGCTTTTTACCAGGTTTTTCAATTATATTAGCCTTGTCAATTCATTAATAGCAAGCATAGACCTTGAAAAATGTGATGAATTAAAAGGCACAGGATATTTGAAATGTTTAACTATAGAAGAGTTAATGCAATAAAAGCAACTTCCCTAGTTTCAGATGGAAATTTGACATGGGCTAGTAGAGAATACTCTTCTCCAGGGCTCTCCATGTTACCTATTTAGCCACAGGTTCATTAATTCCAGGAAACCTCTTTTGCTACTCAAGATGGCTGTGGCACTTCTCAGACTACCTCATCCACAGTGTGGTTGTATGAGAGAAAAATATTAGGGTCAAACTGGTGTAAATTAGGACTGGCTTAGTGGCCCATAGCAACCAATCAGATTCCACCTTTAATTTTCCAAAGGAGCTGTCAAAAATGAAAGGTGGAGTCTGATTAGTTGCTATGGGCAACTAAGCCAGTTCTACTTTACACCAGTTTGATAAATGACCCATATGTCTCTATGAAACTACCCTTTGACATGTCTAAGAGATAATAGGAGTTACAGTTGCTGGTAGTCCAGGTCCTTAGACCACCACTCACCACAGGAACAGAGGGAAACAGTCGCTCTACTTTGCATTCTGCCACTCCACAACCTTTTTTCTCTGTTTATACACTGATGAGCAAAAGGATAACAATGTTTTGAACTTTTGACTTTCAGGCTCCATATCTCACCATCCACTACAGCTTCGAACATGAGACTAACATCATTTTATAGACAACCATCTTGGCTATCTCATACGCAAATTGGGCTGGCAACTATTTAGCATAAGATTAGATATGCAGATTCTTGTTATATAACTGCATTCTTACTGTTTTGATCCTAAAATTTTAAATTTACATTTTTATTTTGTTAGCATTGTGTAAATCCACCTTTGGCTTTTAACACTGCCTAAATCCTTCTGGACATGCTCTCGATCAGATTCCAACATATCTCGACTGAAATCTGTTCCCAGATCTCTTCTACGTGTTTTTAATGTTGGTGCGTACTCACGTGGGTTCGAATACAGCTTTTTCTTCAACTCTACCCACAAGTGTTCGATTGAGTTGAGGTCTGGGGACTGTGGGGGCCAATCCAGCACCTCTACTTCATTGTCATCGAACCATATCTTCGCCAATCTCTACGTATGCTTTGGGTCGTTGTCCTACTAGAACACTATGTCGTCCTTTTCACACCATAGTACTCTAGTGTACAAAGTAACTCGTAGAATACTCACATATAGCTCAGCATTGAGAACACCATCGATCTTGGTCAAGTATTCAATGCCTTTGGCTGTAAAACTATCCCATATCATCAGGCTTCCTCAACTGAACTTGACAGTTCATTCAATTTCTCAATCCATTAGCCCCCTTTTCACTTGTTTCTTCCAGACCCATTTGCACCCATGAGAGCCCAATCTATTGACTTTCGTCTCATCACTCCAAATCACCCGTTTCCAATCTTCTGCTGTCCACTGTTCGTACTTTTTTGCAAACTTGAGCCAACGCTTCTTATGACGATATTGAAGTTGAGGCTTCTTCGCCTTTTTTCTGGCCACCATTCAAGACTTGTGTAATGCGCGTCTCAAGGTGCTTGCATGGATGTCTGTGATCTCACTATTCTGAAGCATAGGAGCCACATCCACTACTGTGTTCGCGCCAGAACAGATAGACCTTGTGATGATCCGACTTGTTGACTCTAATGTTTTGCCTGGACATCCACCTCTTCACTTTGAAATGGATGGATGGACTTCATTTTGCATTCTTCCAACTGTCATGGCAATCACATGATGCAGTTTGTCAATGTTCTTGGCCGAGATACCACTATTAATAAACTGGAATATGCTGTTTCTCTTTTCTTGGGAAATCTTTATGGTTGCTCCTCGATTCGAACCAGTGACCCTTCGCTTGGGAATCAACCTAATACTGCACTGATCTATTAGGGAATGTGAGAACAGGCTCTCAATCCAGCACAAGTATACAATAAGAAAAAGATTGTTCCACCACCAGGACCAAAACATTAACAATGCAGTTACATGACAAGAATCTGTATAACTAATCATATGCTAAATAGTTAAGTCCAATTTATGTATGAAATACATACATTCAAAGCTGTAGTGGATGGTGAGATATAGAGCCTGAAAGTCACAAGTTCAAAACATTGCTACCCTTTTGCTTGTCAGTGTAATTATGTTGCATATGACATATGAACACCATAGAATGTGTTCCTCAGTTCAGGACACCTCCCGTACCCCTATGTAAATCAAAGTGGAGAGTCAATGAGTAAGAACAGTCCCTTCTCTGATAAAATCAGCCTGGCCATGCATTACACGCCACTAATTAATTTGATGGGGCGCCTTGCTATACTGCAATCTTGTGTATCTACAGAACATCCTTTGAAAGTAGTTGTCCCATGTGAACATTTGTGGCATATTCACAGGAGGATATGCCATAAATGTCTGATTGGTGTGGGTCCCGACTCTGGAACCCACTCCTATTTCAATAACAGGGTCCTACTGAAATGGAGATGACACAGTAAATGTGCACCTCTTTCTATTCATTGCTATAGGACTTTTTAAAACAGTTGAACCCACTTACTCTGCTATCATTATGCTATAAGTGTCCAGATGAATTGGTAAAATGAATAACTGTCACAACATTAACATTTTGACTTTTAGACCTGCACTGGACTGAGGGCTCTGAGCACCGCAGATAGCGTGACAACTGATGCCAGTTTGACTGTGGGCCCTATCGTTAAACAAGGTTTATATATTAATTTTCATTATTAGTCACAATATATTGTCATCATTTAGATATTGTTTTAAACAGTAGAAGAATACCCCAGTTTTCTGCTTAAAGCTGTTTTTCCCTAAAGCAGCACTGTTACCCTACTACAGGATAGGGAATGTGTTTGATCAGCAGGGTTCTGGCTGCTGGGGTCCCTTCCAATCATGAGAACAAAGGTCCCATGTTCCCCCATTTGAACAGAGAGCTAGTCATGTCTGCTGCCTCTACATTCAATTCTAGAGCTAGCCAAGCACAGTGCCCACAAATATGCTGTAGCAGAGGGATGCACACAGCAGGGGTACAACAAATAACTATGCAACCCCATGCCAAAACTTGGAATGAAGCTCAATTAAATTTTTAACACTCCTCATCCATCACCCATAGTCATCTCTAACGGCCTCTAAGTTGTGAAGCCACCTAGTTTTTGGCCTCAATAGCAACTGGTTTGCCTGCAAATTTGGAAGTTACAACCATTACTGGGACCCACTCTCAAATATTTGGGTCTCAAGTGCCTCTTTTGGATTGAAGATCCAAATTTGTTTCCTCTAACTATGTTTTCTTTGTATTTGCAGCTGATACATCACCCAGCACTGGAGGTAAGCACTTGATTCTGAAGGCTCTTTCACACTGACCAAGGATTGGGACAATTATTTGGCAGTAGCTCAATTCCAATAATTGCCCTTTTGATCACTTGCTATGTGTCATGACTATTGTTTAAACTACCGATGTCCCTTGGACCAAATTACACCTTTAAATCCTGCACCTCCTTATCCTAAAACTTAACCTTTAATAAATTCATATCTAATAGTTAACTAAGGATGCTTTTAAAATTGCCAGTCCGTCTCTGCAATTGTGGGTAGTGGTTGTCATTCCCTGTTGGTATCTCCTAACATGGAATATACATTGTTACCTTCCTGGCTGCGCCATGCCAGTATTGCTGGAGGTACAATGTAGCTAATGTCTCCTACTTATATTTTGCTAGAGACTGTGCTGTATTAAAACATGAGATCCACGCTGCCCCCCGACATGTTTCGCCGAGTACCGGCGTCTTCAGGCGTTAGGGCAGCGTGGATCTCATGTTTTAATACAGCACAGTCTCTAGCAAAATATAAGTAGGAGACATTAGCTACATTGTACCTCCAGCAATACTGGCAGCGCGCAGCCAGGAAGGTAACAATGTATATTCCATGTTAGGAGATACCAACAGGGAATGACAACCACTACCCACAATTGCAGAGACGGACTGGCAATTTTAAAAGCATCCTTAGTTAAAGGGCTTCTGTCACCCCCCAAAAGTCATGACACCGATGACGTCTTCTCTTTCGGGTGATGTCATCGGCGCAGGCGCACTGAGGGAGTGCTGAGGAAGCGAGCGTCCTTCTCTCAGAGCACCTGCGCTGAATGAGGTGCAGGCGCGGGATTTGAATTGCAGACAGGGCCAGCCGGAGGAGGAGAGCACTCGCTGGTCCTGTCAATCAGCAGGAGAAGGGGGCGTTTTTTTGAAAGGAGGATGCAGCGGCTACCAGCAAGTAAACATCCTACTTGCTGGTAAAGAGGTAATTTACATATTATAAAAGTGCCGTTTTTAAAGAAACTAGCCAACAGAAAAGGGTAAGAGCCCTATATATTGAAAAATCGCAGTATAAGGATTTTAATTAGCCTAAAAAAAAATATGACTTTTGGGGGGTGACAGAAGCCCTTTAACTATTAGATATGAATTTATGAAAGGTTAAGTTTTAGGATAAGGAGGTGCAGGATTAAAAGGTGCTATTTGGTCCAAGGCACATCAGTAGTTTAGATTTAAATAGTTAAAACACCGTATTCTGACACCATAAGGGAAAATATAGGTAGTTATGACTATTGTTTGGTACGCCTATGCTGTACCCACATCACACATCAGTGCATGCTCGAAGGCATCATGTTTCCCATAGCATTAGAAGGCAATCATAAATAATATACAAACAGTTGAAACTAGAAGTTTACATACACTATATAAAAAAAGACACATATGCATGTTTTTCTCAATATCTGACATGAAATCAAAACAAACCTTCCCTGTTTTGGGACAATTATGATTACCATAATTATTATTATTTTCCAAATGCCAGAATAAAGAGAGAGATAATGTTATAAGGCATTTTTATTACTTTCTGCAATGTTAAAAGTTTACATACACTAAGACTACTATGCCTTTAAACAATTCTGGACTGCCCATATGATGATGTCATGTGTTTGGAAGCTTCTGTTAGGTTTGTTGGCATGGAAACATCTCAGTTAATTAGAGACACACAAGTAAATGTATTTATACGCAAGTATAAACAAGATGGGAATGTACCGCTCAGGAAGGAGATGGGTTCTGTGTCCCAGAGATAAACGTGCTTTGGTCCGACATGTGCATATCAACCCAAGAACAAAAGAAAAAGACCTTGTGAAGAAGCTGGTAAGATTGTGTCAATATCCACAGTGAAACGAATACTGTATCAACATGGGCTGAGAGGCCACTCTGCCAGGAAGAAGCCATTACTCCAAAAGAAACCGGAAAAAGCCAGATTAATGTTTACAAATGTACACAGGAACAAAGACCTACATTTTTGGAGACATGTCCTGTGGTCTGACGAAACTAAAATTGAACTTTTTGGCAATAATGACCATAGTTACATTTGGAGGAAAAAGGGAGAAGCTTGGAAGCCTAAGAACACCATCCGAACTGTGAAACACGGGGGTAGCAGCATCATGTTGTGGGGTTGTTTTGCTGCAGGAGGGACTGGTACACTTTACAAAATAGATGGCATCAAGAGGAAAGAAGATTATCTGAAAATACTGAAGCAACATCTCAAGACATCAGCCAGGAAGTTAAAGCTTGGATGGAAATGGTTCTTCCAAATGGACAATGACCCGAAGCATACTGTCAAATTGGTTACAAAGTGGCTTAAGGATAACAAAGTCAATGTTTTAGAGTGGCCTTCACAAAGCCCTGATCTGAATCCTATTGAAAATTTATGGGCAAAGCTTAAAAGGCAGGTGTGAGCAAGGCGACCAACAAACAAGGCTCAGTTACACCAGTTTTGTCAGGAGGAATGGGCCCAAATTTTGACCAACTATTGTGAGAAGCTTGTGGAAGGATATCCAAAACGTTTGACCCAAGTCATACAGTTTAAGGGCAATGGTACCAAATATTAATGAAATGTATGTAAACTTTTGACTTTGCAGAAAGTAATAAAAATGCCTTAAAACATTCTATATCTCTCTCATTATTCTGGCATTTGGCAAATAATAATAATTTTGGTAATCTTAATTGACCAAAAACAGGAAAGTTTTATTCAGATTTTGTGTCAGATATTGAGAAAAACATGCATATGTGTCTTTTTATATTGTGTACAGGGGCGGACTGAGAACCCTCAGGGCCCCCGGGCAAAATAGATCAATGGCCCCCTTTCATGCCCCGCGCATGTTCCGCCTCCATCCACGCCCATGTTCCGCCTCCAGCCACACCCATATCCCGCCTCCACCACCCGGTCGTGGTCGCAACACGATCATTACGCCCCTGATCCAATCACAACAGAAATACAGAGCCCCATACCTCTTACATACAGTGACGTCTCCTTTGACGTAGATGTTCTCTGTCCTCGTCTTCTCCTTTCAGACCAGACCACCATTTTGTCGCCATTTTCTGTCTTTTTGACAACAAAAAAAATCTTAGTTTACTACTTTTCCATCATCCTCCATCTTCTGGACAAATCATCCTACTACCCCCAATACTGTGCCGCTGTGCTCCCCAATACTATACTGCAGAAACATATAATACCCCTGATATTACTAGTACCACACAGAGCCCCCAATATAACAAGTAACAAGTGCCTTCTCCTCCCCCCCCATAGGCCAGTAACAGTGCCTCTCTTCCCCCCATGTGTCCAGTAACAAGTGCCCTCTCCCCATGTCCAGTAACAAGTGCCTCCTATCCCCACATGTGCCAGTAATCAAGTGACTCATCCCCCCATGTGCCCCAGTAACAAGTGCCTCTCTCCCCCCCCCATATGCAGTAACAAGTGCCTCTCTACCCTCCATATGCCAGTAACAGTGCCTCTCTTCCCCCACTGTGCCAGTAACAAGTGCCTCTCCCCCATGTTGCCAGTAACACGGTGCCTCTCTCCCCCTATGGGCCAGTAACAAGTGCCTCTCCCCCCCATATGCCAGTAACAAGTGCCTTCTCCCCCCCCCATATGCCCAAGTACCAAAGTGCCTCTACCCCCCCCCATATACCAGTAACAAGTGCCTCTCACCCCCATGTGCCAGTAACACGTGCCTCCTCCCCCCATGTGCCAGTAACAAGTGCCTCTCACCCCCACCGTGGGGGGCCGCCCCAAGTAACAAGTGGCCTACTCCCCCCATGTGCAGTAACAAGTGCTTCTCCCCCATGTGCCAGTAACAAGTGCCCCTCTCTTCCCCCCCCTATGTCCCAGTAACAAGTGCCTCTTCCCCCCATATGCCAGTAACAAGTTCCTCTCTTTCCCCCTTCCCGCCCCTGTCCCCGTAACAAGTGCCTCTCCCCCCCCTAGTTCCAGTAAACAAGTGCCTCACCCCCCTCATGTCTCAGTAACAAGTGCCTCTCTCCCCCCTATGCCAGTAACAAGTTCCTCTCTTTCCCCATGTGCCACTAACAAGTGCCTCTCTCCCCCCCATATGCCAGTAACAAGTGCCTCCTTCCCCCCCCATATACCAGTAACGAGTGCCTCTCTCCCCCCATGTGCCAGTAACAAGTGCCTCTCCCCCATGTGCCAGTAACAAGTGCCTCTCCCTCCATGTGCCAGTAACAAGTGCTTCTCCCCCCATATGACAGTAACAAGTTCCTCTCTTTCCCCCCATGTCCCAGTAACCAAGTGCCTCTCTCCCCCCAATGTTCCAGTAACAAGTGCCTCACCCCCTCATGTCTCAGTAACAAGTGCCTCTCTCCCCCCCTATGCCAGTAACTAGTTCCTCTCTTTCCCCCATGTGCCAGTAACAAGTTCCTCTCTTCCCCCGATGTGCCAGTAACAAGTGCCTCTTCTCCCCCCATATGCCAGTAACAAGTGCCTCTCCCCCCCCATATACCAGTAACAAGTGCCTCTCCCCCCATGTGCCAGTAACAAGTGCCTCTCCCCCCATGTGCCAGTAACAAGTGCCTCTCCCTCCATGTGCCAGTAACAAGTGCTTCTCCCCCCATGTGCCAGTAACAAGTGCCTCTCTCCTCCCCCCCCATGTGCCAGTAACAGATAGTCCGGTATAAAAAAAAAAAAAAAAAAACACTTTTATTTACCTCCGCTGCGATGCAGGCCTCTTCCGGCCTGTGTCCCGCGCTGTACAGCTCAGGCAGCACAACGTCATCGCACCGCCTGCCTTGTGCCAGCAGCCTGTCAGAGAAACAGGAAAGGGAGACGCCTCTCCCTCCCCTACCCCATAGCACAGCCATCTGTATCACTGTCCTGAGGACGGCGATACAGATGACTATGGAGATGAACGCGTTCATCTCCCTCTGAACTGCCGCCACGGGCCCCCTTCCCGGCCGGGCCCTTGGACCACGTCCAAAGTGCCTGACCTCTCAGTCCGCCCCTGATTGTGTATGTAAACTTCTGGTTTCAACTGTATATACATATATTTCCCAATATCAGTTGTATGATTGATAAATCATTCAACTAAATACTATTATACTAAATATAATATTCACAGTACTATTTAACCTTTCATTTATTTATTTTTTTAGGAACATACTCCATGGCAGTGAGCTTGGCAACTCTTCTCTTCTTCCTATCAGGAGCCTTGCTCTTTACCGCTTAAGTTGATCACTTACCTTTGACATTGTTTTAATCAATTGCTGACTTCCCTATATACTCAATGTTCAGTATAATTATATTACAATTGTAATGAAACAAGATGTATTAGAAATTGTATAATCATTTATAAGCAGTGTGTCCTTATTATCAATGGAAAGAAAATAAATTGTTCCCTTCTTTGGGAAAGTGGCAAGGGTGACGTAGAGATGCCACTTGCACATGGATTTAGGCACAATTGAATTTTAAAACTCTCAAACGCGAGGTTTGGAACTTTTTAATGCCAGGAAAATGGTGTGGGTGAAATGATAGGTTGCTCCCCATGTGCCTCACCTGTATTAAATGCAAATCTGTGGTAAATGATGTGTATTATGTGCTTTTTATACAGCCCGTGAACAACGGCCATCAAAAAAATTAGGACATGTCCTATTATGCCTGTTTTCGCGGCCCAACAACCTACTATTGAAGGGGACCATTTTAATGGATGTTTCTAAGAAAAGCATCAGTGAAAAAACATCCATTAAAAATTGTGTGAATGGAGCCTAAGGCTGGGGCTGCACAGCGACATGTGTCGTGCATCAAGAAAGTTGTGACACTGAATCCAATAATTGTCAATGATGTCACACTGCAACTAGAGATGAGCAAAGTACTGTATGCTGCTTCGCCGAATTTTCCCCCAAAATTTATTTCATAATGAATTACTTCGTCACAAAACGCATTTCTTTGTAAGTACTAGCGGGTACAGTGACAGGGGGCGACGATTGCGCTGCTGCCCGTCATTGTGCCCCTCAGATAGCAATAAAACAGTCTAAAATAAAATAAAATGAATAAAAATTACATTATACCTACCTCATTCATCTGCTCTCAACTGGCCGGCCGCTGTCACCAAGATGGGGTGGGGGGGCCGTTGCTAGCAAATGGATAAGATAAGTATATTTTTTTTTTTTTACATCATTTCAGGGGGGAAAAATCACAAAAAACACAAAAGAATTTCGGCTTTGCGAGAATAGAATTTTCCCTGAAATTCGGATCGAGGTCCACTTTGTGGACTTTAATTCACTCAACACTAACTGCAACAAACAACATGCTGCGATGCGGGGGGGTTTTTTTTTTTTTTTTGGGGGGGGGGGGGGTGCACAATTGGTATGATTTTGTTGTCGCAGGTCTCAAAAAACTGGCTTGCTGAGGAGGAAAATGTCTTCTCCTGGGGTCTCTGGACGGTACTCACAGCTATTGTCTCAGGGTATGCTTCTTCCTGTAACTGGAGGTGGCTGCTTGCTTTCTTCCAGCTGAGGCTGCAAGGCTCAGGCTGGGGATGATGATCAATGTCTCAGCCGAGACAAGATCCTGGCTTGGATCCCTATATCTGGGAGCTCCTACTCGCACAGCCTTCCCCAAGCAGGGGTGGCTGGCACACTAACGTAGCTTCCTTCCCCACCCATGAGGCAGGATATGGGCGCAGACCATTTATGCTCACAGAAGGGGGAGCTGAACTGGAAGGTACTATTCCAGCTCAGAAACACTAAACTGGCTTTTAAGGGCTTCTGTCACCCCCCTGGAAAAGAAGCATTGGGTGTAGGCTGACGTCATCGGCGCAGGCGCACTGAGGAGGGAGCGGGAAAGCGAGCGTCCTTCTCTCAGAGCGCCTGTGCCGAATGAGGACTGGTACGGTGCAGGATTTTATGGGCAGAGAGGGCCAGCGATAGGAGGAGAGTGCTCGCTGGCCCTGTCAATCAAGTGGAGGAGGGAGCGTTTTTTTTTACCGAGGATGCGGCGGCTACCAGCAAGTAACCGCCCAACTTGCTGGTAGTGAAGAAATTTGCATATCACAAAAGTACTATTTTTAAAGAATTTAAAGCACAGCCAGAGGTAAGAGGGGTATATATGGACTCTGCGTACATTAGCAATTATATTAAGTCCAATACTGAAAATTGCTGTTTGGGGGGTGACAGAAGCACTTTAAGGCTACTTTCACACCTGCGTTCAGGTGTCCGCTCGTGAGCTCCGTTTGAAGGGGCTCACAAGCGGCCCTGAACGCAGCCGTCTGGCCCTAATGCCGCTCCGCTCAGTGAGCGGACACCTGAACGCTGCAAGCAGCGTTCGGGTGTCCGCCTGGCCGTGCGGAGGCGAGCGGATCCGTTCCGACTTATAATGGAAGTCAATGGGGATGGATCCGCTTGAAGATGACCCATATGGCTCAATCTTCAAGCGGATCCGTCCCCATTGACTTTCAATGTAAAGTCTGAACGGATCCGCTCAGGCTACTTTCACACTTAGAAATTTTTCTAAGTTATAATGCAGACGGATCCGTTCTGAACGGAGCCACCGTCTGCATTAATATGACGGATCCGTTCAGAACGGATCCGCTCGAACGCTAGTGTGAAAGTAGCCTTAGTCCTTGCTGAACACATTGCAGCCACCTGCTGGTGAACATAGAAATTACAGCAATATATACTTTACAAGGCTTTAAATCAGTGTTTCTCAAATGGTGGGGCGCACCCCCCAGGGGGGGCGCCAGGCTCCATAAAGGGGGGCGCGCAATGAAATATGCGGCAGGGAGATGAGCGCTTCCATTGTGGAAGCGCTCATCTCCCTTCCTCTGATCAGAGGCTGGCGCAGGCGCTGAGGGACTGGGAGGAGGAGCTGGGGGCCGGGAATAGCAGCAGGGCGGTGCAGTCAGTGTACTATAGCCCCGCCCCGCCGCTCCGGTATAGCAATATAAAATATCTTATTCAATTAAAATGTATTAGATATGCCCCCTCACTCCTAAATTCCTAGTACCTTACATCCTATTCCTAAGTTCTGTAATGCCGGCAGGTCGGGCGGGCGGTAGCGTAACTCCCTGGTGTCACGTGCCTGCGCCGCCTACTTTATGAATAAAGCAGGCGGCGCAGGCAAGTGACGTCAGTGAGTGACGCATCGGCCGCCCGCCCGGCCTGCCTGCCGGCATTGTACAGAACCTAGGAATAGGATGTAAGGTACTATTAGGAATTTAGGAGTGAGGGGGCATATCTAATACATTTTAATTGAATAAGACATTTTATATTTGAATAAGGGGCAGTGGCATCCACAGTTAAGGGGGGTCTGTGGATGCCACTGTTATAGGGTGGGGGGTCTGTGGATGCCACTGTTATGGGGTGGGGGGTCTGTGGATGGCACTGTTATGGGGTGGGGGGTCTGTGGCTGGCACTGTTATGGGGTGGGGGGTCTGTGGATGGCACATATATAACAGTGCCAGCCACAGATCCCCCACCCATAACAGTGCCATCCACAGATCCCCCCTGTAACAGTGCCATCCACAGATCCCCCTATAACAGTGCCATCCACAGATCCCCCCCTGTAACAGTGCCATCCACAGATCCCCCTGTAACAGTGTCCGTCATCCACAGATCCCCCCGTAACAGTGTCCGTCATCCACAGATCCCCCCATAACAGTGTCCGTCATCCACAGTTGCCCCCCGTAACAGTGTCCGTCATCCACAGATCCCCCCGTAACAGTGTCCGTCATCCACAGATCCCCCCGTAACAGTGTCCGTCATCCACAGATCCCCCCCGTAACAGTGTCCGTCATCCACAGATCCCCCCCGTAACAGTGTCCGTCATCCACAGATCCCCCATAACAGTGTCCGTCATCCACAGATCCCCCCAAACAGTGTCCGTCATCCACAGATCCCCCCTTAACCACCTCCGACCGCTGTACGCAGATATGCGTCCGGGAGGTGGTTGCTTTACTCCTCCTGGACGCATATACGTGTCTTCTCGCGAGACGCGAGATTTCCTGTGAACGCGCGCGCACAGCGCGCCGCTCACAGGACCGGAAGGTAAGCGAGTGGATCTCCAGCCTGCCAGCGGCGATCGTTTCGCTGGCAGCTGGAGATCCGAATTTTTTAACCCCTAACAGGTATATTAGACGCTGTTTTCATAAACAGCGTCTAATATACCTCCTACCCTGGTCCTCTGGTGGTCCCTTTTGTTAGGATCGACCACCAGAGGACTCAGGTAGGTTCAGTACAGTCCCACCAAACACCACACTACACTACACCCCCCCCCCCGTCACTTATTAACCCCTTATAAACCCCTGATCACCCCACTAATAACTCCCTGATTCACCCCCCTGTCATTGATCACCGCCCTGTCTTGATCACCCCCCTGTCAGGCTCCGTTCAGACGTCCGCATGATTTTTACGGATCACGATACATGATCGGATCCGCAAAAAGCATACGGACGTCTGAATGGAGCCTTACAGGGGGGTGATCAATGACAGGCGGGTGATCACCCATTAACTCCCTGATCACCCCTGTCATTGATCACCCCTGTCATTGATCACCCCCTGTCAGGCTCCATTCAGACGTCCGCATGATTTTTACGGATCCGATCCATGATCCGTAAAAATCATGCGGACGTCTGAATGGAGCCTTACAGGGGGGTGATCATGACAGGGGGTGATCACCCTGATTACCCTGATCACCCCCTGTCATTGATAACCCCCCTGTAAGGCTCCATTCAGACGTCCGCATGTTCGGATCCGATCCATGTATCCATGGATCCGTAAAAAATCATGCGGACGTCTGAATGGAGCCTTACAGGGGGGTGATCAGTGACAGGGGGGTGATCACCCTGATCACCCCCTGTCATTGATAACCCCCCTGTAAGGCTCCATTCAGACGTCCGCATGATTTTTGGATCCGATCCATGTATCCATGGATCCGTAAAAATCATGCGGACGTCTGAATGGAGCCTTACAGGGGGGGTGATCAGTGACAGGGGGGTGATCACCCTGATCATCCCCTGTCATTGATAACCCCCCTGTAAGGGCTCCATTCAGACGTCCGCATGCGTTTGTGGATCCGATCCATGTATCCATGGATCCGTAAAAATCATGCGGATGTCTGAATGGAGCCTTACAGGGGGGGTGATCAGTGACAGGGGGGTGATCACCCTGATTACCTCACCCTGTCATTGATAACCCCCCTGTAAGGCTCCATTCAGACGTCCGCATGCGTTTTCGTGGATCCGATACATGTATCCATGGATCCGTAAAATCATCGGACGTAACTGAGGAGCCTTACAGGGGGGTTGATCAGTGACAGGGGGGTGATCACCCTGATTACCATGACACCCCTGTCATTGTAAACCCCCCTGTAAGGCTCCATTCAGACGTCCGCATGCGTCTTGTGGATCCGATCCATGTATCCATGGATCCGTAAAAAATCATGCGGATGTCTGAATGGAGCCTTACAGGGGGGGTGATCAGTGACAGGGGGGTGATCACCCTGATTACCCTGATCACCCCCTGTCATTGATAACCCCCCTGTAAGGCTCCATTCAGACGTCCGCATGCGTTCTGTGGATCCGATCCATGTATCCATGGATCCGTAAAAATCATGCGGATGTCTGAATGGAGCCTTACAGGGGGGGTGATCAGTGACAGGGGGGTGATCACCCTGATTACCCTGATCACCCCCTGTCATTGATAACCCCCCTGTAAGGCTCCATTCAGACGTCCGCATGCGTTTCTGTGGATCCGATCCATGTATCCATGGATCCGTAAAAAATCATGCGGATGTCTGAATGGAGCCTTACAGGGGGGGTGATCAGTGACAGGGGGGTGATCACCCTGATTACCCTGATCACCCCCTGTCATTGATAACCCCCCTGTAAGGCTCCATTCAGACGTCCGCATGCGTTTTGTGGATCCGATCCATGTATCCATGGATCGCTAAAAAATCATGCGGAATGTCTGAATGGAGCCTTACAGGGGGTGATCAGGGAGTCATATAGGGTGATCACCCCTCTGTCATGATCCACCCCCCCCCCCCTGTAAGGCTCCATTCAGACGTCCGCATGCGTTTTGTGGATCCGATCCATGTATCCATGGATCCGTAAAAAATCATGCTGATGTCTGAATGGAGCCTTACAGGGGGGGTGATCAGTGACAGGGGGGTGATCACCCTGATTACCCTGATCACCCCTGTCATTGATAACCCCCCTGTAAGGCTCCATTCAGACGTCCGCATGCGTTCTGTGGAATCCGATCCATGTATCCATGGATCCGTAAAAAATCATGCGGATGTCTGAATGGAGCCTTACAGGGGGGGTGATCAATGACAGGGGGGTGATCAGGGAGTCTATATGGGTGATCACCCCCCTGTCATTGATCACCCCCCTGTCATTGATCACCCCCCCCCTGGTAAGGCTCCATTCAGACATTTTTTTTGGCACAAGTTAGCGGAAATTTTTGTTTGTTTTTGTTTTGTTTTTTCTTACAAAGTCTCATATTCCACTAACTTGTGTCAAAAAATAAAATCTCCCATGAACTCACCATACCCCTCACGGAATCCAAATGCGTAAACATTTTTAGACATTTATATTCCAGACTTCTTCTCACGCTTTAGGGCCCCTAAAAGCCAGGGCAGTATAAATACCCCACATGTGACCCCATTTCGGAAAGAAGACACCCCAAGGTATTCCGTGAGGGGCATATTGAGTCCATGAAAGATTGAAATTTTTGTCCTAAGTTAGCGGAAAGTGAGACTTTGTGAGAAAAAAACAAAAAAAAATCAATATCCGCTAACTTATGCAAAAAAAAAAAATTCTAGGAACTCGCCATGCCCCTCATTGAATACCTTGGGGTGTCTTCTTTCCAAAGTGGGGTCACATGTGGGGTATTTATACTGCCCTGGCTTTTTAGGGGCCCGAAAGTGTGAGAAGAAGTCTGGGATCCAAATGTCTAAAAATGCCCTCCTAAAAGGAATTTGGGCCCCTTGCGCATCTAGGCTGCAAAAAAGTGTCACACATGTGGTATCGCCGTACTCAGGAGAAGTTGGGGAATGTGTTTTGGGGTGTCATTTTACATATACCCATGCTGGGTGAGAAAAATATCTTGGTCAAATGCCAACTTTGTATAAAAAATGGGAAAAGTTGTCTTTTGCCAAGATATTTCTCTCACCCAGCATGGGTATATGTAAAATGACCCCCCAAAACACATTGCCCAACTTCTCCTGAGTACGGCGATACCACATGTGTGACACTTTTTTGCAGCCAAGGTGGGCAAAGGGGCACCTTTCGGATTTCGCAGGCCATTTTTTACACATTTTGATTGCAAGGTACTTCTTACACATTTGGGCCCCTAAATTGCCAGGGCAGTATAACTACGCCACAAGTGACCCCATTTTGGAAAGAAGACACCCCAAGGTATTCCGTGGGGGGCACGGCGAGTTCCTAGAATTTTTTATTTTTTGTCACAATTTAGCGGAAAATGATGATTTTTCTTTTTTTTTCTTTTTTCCTTACAAAGTCTCATATTCCACTAACTTGCGACAAAAATAAAAAATTCTAGGAACTCGCCATGCCCCTCACGGAATACCTTGGGGTGTCTTCTTTCCAAAATGGGGTCACTTGTGGGGTAGTTATACTGCCCTGGCAATTTAGGGGCCCAAATGTGTGAGAAGAACTTTGCAATCAAAATGTGTAAAAAATGCCCTGCAAAATCCGAAAGGTGCACTTTGGAATATGTGCCCCTTTGCCCACCTTGGCAGCAAAAAAGTGTGACACATCTGGTATCGCCGTACTCAGGAGAAGTTGGGCAATGTGTTTTGGGGTGTCATTTTACATATACCCATGCTGGGTGAGAAAAATATCTTGGTCAAATGCCAACTTTGTATAAAAAAAATGGGAAAAGTTGTCTTTTGCCAAGATATTTCTCTCACCCAGCATGGGTATATGTAAAATGACACCCCAAATCACATTCCCCAACTTCTCCTGAGTACGGCGATACCAGATGTGTGACACTTTTTTGATGCCAAGGTGGGCAAAGGGGCACATATTCCAAAGTGCACCTTTCGGATTTCACCGGTCATTTTTTACAGATTTTGATTGCAAAGTACTTCTCACACATATGGGCCCCTAAATTGCCAGGGCAGTATAACTACGCCACAAGTGACCCCATTTTGGAAAGAAGACACCCCAAGGTATTCCGTGAGGGGCATGGCGAGTTCCTAGAATTTTTTATTTTTTGTCGCAAGTTAGTGGAATATGAGACTTTGTAAGGAAAAAAGAGAAAAAAAAAAAAATCATCATTTTCCGCTAACTTGTGACAAAAAATAAAAAATTCTAGGAACTCGCCATGCCCCTCACGGAATACCTTGGGGTGTCTTCTTTCCAAAATGGGGTCACTTGTGGCGTAGTTATACTGCCCTGGCAATTTAGGGGCCCATATGTGTGAGAAGTACTTTGCAATCAAAATCTGTAAAAAATGACCGGTGAAATCCGAAAGGTGCACTTTGGAATATGTGCCCCTTTGCCCACCTTGGCAGCAAAAAAGTGTGACACATCTGGTATCGCCGTACTCAGGAGAAGTTGGGCAATGTGTTTTGGGGTGTCATTTTACATATACCCATGCTGGGTGAGAAAAATATCTTGGTCAAATGCCAACTTTGTATAAAAAAAATGGGAAAAGTTGTCTTTTGCCAAGATATTTCTCTCACCCAGCATGGGTATATGTAAAATGACACCCCAAATCACATTCCCCAACTTCTCCTGAGTACGGCGATACCAGATGTGTGACACTTTTTTGATGCCAAGGTGGGCAAAGGGGCACATATTCCAAAGTGCACCTTTCGGATTTTGCAGGGCATTTTTTACACATTTTGATTGCAAAGTTCTTCTCACACATTTGGGCCCCTAAATTGCCAGGGCAGTATAACTACCCCACAAGTGACCCCATTTTGGAAAGAAGACACCCCAAGGTATTCTGTGAGGGGCATGGTGAGTTCCTAGAATTTTTTATTTTTTGTCGCAAGTTAGTGGAATATGAGACTTTGTAAGAAAAAATAAAAAAAATAAAATCATCATCATTTTCCGCTAACTTGTGACAAAAAATAAAAAGTTCTATGAACTCACTATGCCCATCAGCGAATACCTTAGGGTGTCTACTTTCCGAAATGGGGTCATTTGTGGGGTTTTTCTACTGTTTGGGCATTGTAGAACCTCAGGAATCATGACAGGTGCTCAGAAAGTCAGAGCTGTTTCAAAAAGCGGAAATTCACATTTTTGTACCATAGTTTGTAAATGCTATAACTTTTACCCAAACCATTTTTTTTTTGCCCAAACATTTTTTTTTTATCAAAGACATGTAGAACAATAAATTTGGCGAAAAATTTATATATGGATGTCGTTTTTTTTGCAAAATTTTACAGCTGAAAGTGAAAAATGTCATTTTTTTTGCAAAAAAATCGTTACATTTTGATTAATAACAAAAAAAGTAAAAATGCCAGCAGCAATAAAATACCACCAAATGAAAGCTCTATTAGTGAGAAGAAAAGGAGGTAAAATTCATTTGGGTGGTAAGTTGCATGACCGAGCGATAAACGGTGAAAGGAGTGTAGCGCCGAAGTGTAAAAAGTGCTCTGGTCATGAAGGGGGTTTCACCTAGCGGGGCTGAAGTGGATAACAGTGTCCGTAATCCACAGATCCCCCCCATAACAGTGTCCGTCATCCACAGATCCCCAGTAATAGTGCCACCCACAGACCACCATTAGTTCCAAACCCACCAAAAGCACACCTTTTTGGTTAAAAATATTTTTGTTGTAAATTGATCCACATTTCTTTCTTCATTTTCTTATACGTTAATAAGGATACAGTGTTATGCAGAGGTGTACTTATTAATTATAACAATTTTATAGACAAATGATACTATTTACAGTCGCGCGGGGGGCGCGAAATGTTTTCTTCTTCCTAGGGGGGCATGACAGAAAATAATTGAGAAGCACTGCTTTAAATGCACATATGTGAGAATATTATGTGAAATTACACAAGATGACAAGGTAAATACACTTAACAGGTTGTAGCGGGGTAAAAGAGTTTCGTAACACAACTCTGGGGTGTTACACATGTGCCCGGTGTTAGGATGGCCGTAGACAGCCGCTCCAAACCCAGGTCTTTACCTGCATATCCTAATCCCCACCCCCTTGGGCGTGCTCCACGGCCGTTCCACCAATCAGAAGTGTAGGCGTGTACAACAAGACACACCCTGCGAGGGGAATCAATTTCAGCTGTGAAAAATAAGAACAACCAAACAAAGGGAGAAAAAAGTGCAGTGGTTTACAGTGTGTGTGTCGGGTGGGTGACTAACTCAGTACACCCTAAGGTCCTTTCCGAAGATGGTATCATATATAGGAGCGCGATCATGCCAGGATTGATGTAACAGTCATATCAGGCACGAACAGCATTCACAACGTGTATGGTAGCGTGAAAGCCATATTAGGCACGATCCGTATCCAGTGTCGGACTGGGGTGCCTTGGGCCCACCAGTGGAATTGATTCTGGGGGCCCACCATACAGCTACCATAAATGGAAATGTTTTTGGTCTCATGCACTTGACCGTGTGCATTTTAGTACACAGTACAGTGGGCAAAACAGAATTATATTGTGCACTATTACACTATATCAAAGTTTTTTCATGAAGCAACGAACACATGGCTTTTAGTTGATAACTTGTTGGTTATTTACAGTCAGCAGCGTGGATGGTACTAAATGAACCACCCAGTCCCTCAGCCAGGTTAAAACATAATCCAAAGTGAAGAAAATGCTTGCCAGCAACTGAAAAAGTTTATTGGAGTGAATATATCATAAGGGTAGGGCTACACGGTGACACTGGCCGCACACCAGCTGTCACGGCCAGGATCACTAAGTAGCGGGGATCCTAAAGAAATTAATGGGATCTTCATGACAGTCATAAGAAATCCAACAAACAAAAATTATTTATGTAATGAACGAAAAAACCTTATGGCTGTCAAAAGTGTAATAAATGAAAAATAAATAAATACATTTGAAAATGTGCCTGGTCATGAAAAGCTGAGGAAGAGGACTAGTTATGAACAGTCTAACCTTTATTTTTATTTTTTGTAAAGGAATGGGAAAGAAAGGAAATCAGCTTTTTATGGCATGCTACTGGATTACAATATAGATCAGTAGTCTATAGTGCAATGTATTTATCTCACCTCTAATTATCTGAGTGTCCCTATAGCCTGTTCTTGGTTGATACCTGGGTCTAGGTGCCCTGATTTTATCATAGAATTACTCAATAAAGTTATTTATTTTTTATTTTTTCATTCTATCAGGCTGAGAATTAGATTATTTACATGAACGTCTACTTTGATTAATCTTTGATGTTAGTTGGGTTAGTATTGCAGCTCAGCTGCATTGACTTGGAATGGGATGAGAAGCAATATCAAGAGCCGCCTATAGACAAGTTGGGGCTATTTGAAAGAAGAAAAGACTATTTTCTATTCCCAGGCCATCCCTTTTATGATTTCTTCACTGATTTCTATTGAGAATAAACAGTCTTTGTCTGAAGACAAACACCAGGTGGAACTGCCCCCAGATGATGTCACAGGTCTGGGCTATGCATAAGATCAGATTACTGCTTAGTAATAATAGGAATTGGAGTGTGAATAGCAGTTAGTCACGAAAAGTAGTTAAAGAGGTTATCCCATGACTAATGTAAAAAGTGAAAATCAGCGTTTTAAAGGGGTTATGCCATGATTGGTGTGCAACGTGACAGCCCACAGGGGCAATATGTGAGTATAATGATGATGATGTGCCGAGTGAGGGTAGTAGTACTCACAGTTCAGTTGTCCCCTGGGCCGGCCTGCAGTGGAGGGGAATAATGAATATAGAGAAACCAGCACTCGCTCAGGTGCACGCTACCCGGGAGAAGAGGCCACTCCACAATAATTGATTTAGAAAAAATCCCAGCAGTCGTGTCTTGATGCAGATAAGCTATTTTATTCCATGAACGGAAATGGTCCTATAACCAGGATGCGTTTCGGCGATGTGCCTTCAGCAACAGGTATGATATGATCATACCTGTTGATGAAGGCACATCGCCGAAACGCGATGGAGTGTCTGCTTGATTTGCAGATAAGCAATTTTATTCCATGAACGGAAATGGTCCTATAACCAGGATGCGTTTCGGCGATGTGCCTTCATCAACAGGTATGATCATATCATACCTGTTGCTGAAGGCACATCGCCGAAACGCATCCTGGTTATAGGACCATTTCCGTTCATGGAATAAAATTGCTTATCTGCATCAAGACACGACTGCTGGTATTTTTTATAAATCAATTGCAGTGGAGGGGAAGACAGCACTAGATCCTCCGGGGCACTCTCTATTGCAGGGAACACCAGCCAGATGGTGGTTGAGGTGTACTTGATGGTAATGGATATTTAAGGTGCTTTAGTGGTTGAGCCGTTAGGTGCAATTAGGAGATGAAGTAGAATGATAGGAGAGGCAATAGTTGAACCAAACAGGAACTTTACTTATAAATTGTAGTCTTGCAATAAGTATCATCCAATAGCAGCTCTTTGTCATAAATACAGATGGTAAAGCTGTAAATTCCAATAACAGGCTCAGTGAGGTGGTGCATGTAGGTTTCCAGGTCAACTGTGTAGAAGTGATGATCTTACTTGTACTTGGTTACTGATCTTGCTCTGCTTACTCAGCCTTTCAATAATAGTTTGGATCCTCTGTAAGTAAATATTCAGCAATATTCAGCAACTCAAGGGCGGTCTCCCTTATGGCAGGCAAACTCTCTGCTCCATTCTTTGAAAAGGTTGCACAAGATACAGCAATTATTCCCTTAGTCCCTGGAAGGGTCCCTAAGAAGGAGCATTACAGTAAAGGATCAATCCGTCCTAGTCCTGGACTACAAAGGTTGAAGTAGCTTTACTCCCTGGGCAAGGCCAGGAGGACAGAGCCAAGTCTGGCTAATCTCCTCCTAACTCCTCACTCCTACTCTCCCTTCTCTCACATCTCTAACTAACTTCCTGTGTGTTGACCTATATAAATGGTGTAAAAGTGACACCTAGAGGTGGAGATGTGTAGTGTATTGAACCAGCCTGAAATGGTAATTTAGCAGCTGTGACAAAGTAAAGTAAATAGTGCAAAATGACATAGGATGGCACAGACAATTTTGGAGTGTTCCCATCCACCTGGAGTGTGATACTGCAGGTGTAAAAAATGAAAATCAAACATCATATAGGACATAACAATCTCTTTCTAACAAAGCTAGAACCAGACCTGTACCTCACATGGGTCCAGAGATCTCCCCAGTCATTGCTCTGCTACATTTATATTAAGCTGGCAGCTCAAGGGGAGCGTCTTTTCTGCTGCAGCTAAGGGGCGTGTCCATGCTCTCCCTATCACAGCTAAGGGTGTGTGTCCATGCTCTCCCTATCACATCCCAGGAGGAAGTTAAAGAGGACCTTTCACTACAATAAAAAATCTAAACTAAGTATACAGACATGGAGAGCGGCGCCCAGGGATCTCCCTGCACTTACTATTATCCCTTGGGCGCCGCTCCGTTCTCCCGGTATAGGCTCCGGTATCTTCAGATTTTCAGCTCAACTGGGAGGAGCCTGCCGGCATCTCCTTCTCCCAGGCTGGAGTGTTGGCCAATCGCAGAGCTCAGCTCATAGCCTGAGAGAGATAAAAAAAACTCTCAGGCTATCAGCTGAGCGCTGCGATTGGCCAGCGCTACAGCCTGGGAGAAGGAGACACTGGCAGGCTCCTCCCAGTTGAGCCGAAAATCGGAAGATACCGGAGCCTATACCGGGAGAACGGAGCAGCGCCCAGGGATAAAAGTAAGTGCAGGGAGATCCCTGGGCGCCGCTCTCCATGTCTGTATGCTTAGTTTAGATTTTTTATTGTAGTGAAAGGTCCTCTTTAAAGGATACAACTGAGCATGTGCGGCCTTCTCAGTGAGCAGGACAAAGAAATAAGAATAAGAACAAACAGCAGGTGGTGCTATACAGATACATTTAATTGAATATCTCAGTGGGTATGGTACATTTTTTATTACATTCCATCACAAAACTATTCAGATCCAGGTGCTGGTTTCAAAACTGTGGAATATTATTTGTGGGACAACCCCTTTTAAGCAATATATCTAATTTTATAGGATATTATAACATTGGACTGTAAGGTGCCTTACAGTTTAATTAAAGGAAAAGAAAAAGAAGCAGAACATACGGCATGCACATTTACCCAGACTATACGTTAGTTATTTGCATTTCTCTGTCCACACATAATGATTGACAGCTCAAATGAGTTTGTATACAGGAAGAGCTGTCAATCACTCTGTATGAAGGTGGGAGGCAAGACTCAGACGTCCTGGTAAGTTCAGCCAATTAATGAGGCAACATAAATTAAATCCACATGGGAGGTGCCAGGAGGAAACCTTTCCTATCCAGAAAGAAAACCAGAGCAATACAGGAGCAGAGCAACTAGTCAAACACCAGGATACAGGCAGCACAGGGGCTTAGTGGTTAGCACTGGTTCCTTGCAGCACTGGAGTCCTAGGTTCATATCTGACCATGGACAACATCTGCATGGAGTTTGTATGTTCTCCTGGTGTTTGGGTGGGTTTCCTCCGGTTTCTAGGAACAAGGGGACAGATTTACTAGTCCTGTCTAATATGTGTAAAGTGGGAGGGGGTTAATGTATCAAGTATGCTACGCCAAAAAAGTAGACTCTTTTGTCGTGGAGTGAGCATTTGAGCCAAATTCAGGACATATTTATTTAAGGTGGTTTGCTTGTGTCTAGCATCTTGCATTTATTAAGGGGCGGACAGATTTTTTTGTGGGTGGGGCTACATTTTTAGCCAGGTTTATCATTGTGACATTTTGTGTTAAAAAGTTACATATAGTCCCTTGGTAGTGTACTAACTGATGAAACCATTGTTATATATGATTAGAATTTAGGGTTAGTGAAAAATTCTTAGGTATTTCTTGCAAGAAGTTAAAACAATTCTGTAAAACCTTTTGTAAATTTGTTGCAAAAAAAAAACCACTGGCTTCAAATCAAGCAGACACTCCAAACAAAGGTCACGTGTTAATACATTATAGCCCCTATACAACCCCTATAATGACCCCCCTAATGCCCAGGCTCCTCATATAGGTTATACTTACCCCTCCTCCCAGCACCCACGTCGCTTCTGATCCCCGCACAGCCACCACTGTATCTCCCCGTCGTGCAGCTCAAAACATCCCAGAATGGGGGGGAGCAGCCAATAGCAGGCCACCACGGGGACGAGCCTCCTTAGTGACACCCATAATTCTAGGAAGGCTTGTCCTCGTCATGGCCTGTTATTGGCTGCCCCCCCCCCTTGTTGCTGAGTGTGTGCATGAGGTCTTATCAAGAAATGCTACACTGGAGTGAAAGTAATTAACATAGCTAACCACACCCATTTTTCAAAACTGGAGTGAGTGGTGTAAAATGCAAAATGTACAGGAATTGATACATTCCCCCTTAAAGCTAAATCTGTCTAGTCTACATGGGTGATTAATTATGAGGGTAACATATAAAGTGATTTTTTTGGAGTGTCCACTGTTGGCTGCATCATTTCTTTTGTGGCAAATTAACAAATGTCACTCATCTGTTCTTAAAGGGGTTATCCAACCCCTATAATGACCCCACTAATGCCCGGGTCCCTCATATAGGTTATACAGTTGCAAGAAAGAGTATGTGAACGCTTTGGAATAATATGGATTTCTGCACAAATTGGTCATAAAGTGTGATCTGATTTTCATCTAAGTCACAACAATAGACAATCGCAGTCTGCTTAACTAATAACACACAAAGAATTAAATGTTACCATGTTTTTATTGAACACACCATGTAAAACATTCACAGTGCAGGTGGAAAAAGTATGTGAACCCCTAGACTAATGACATCTCCAAGAGCTAATTGGAGTGAGGTGTCAGCCAACTGGAGTCCAATCAATGAGATGAGATTGGAGGTGTTGGTTACAGCTGCCCTGCCCTATAAAAAATACACACCAGTTCTGGGTTTGCTTTTCACAAGAAGCATTGCCTGATGTGAATGATGCCTCGCACAAAAGAGCTCTCAGAAGACCTACGATTAAGAATTGTTGACTTCCATAAAGCTGGAAAGGGTTATAAAAGTATCTCCAAAAGCCTTGCTGTTCATCAGTCCACAGTAAGACAAATTGTCTATAAATGGAGAAAGTTCAGCACTGCTGCTACTCTCCCTAGGAGTGGCTGTCCTGTAAAGATGACTGCAAGAGCACAGCGCAGACTGCTTAATGAGGTGAAGAAGAATCCTAGAGTGTCAGCTAAAGACTTACAAAAGTCTCTGGCATATGCTAACATCCCTGTTAGCGAATCTACAATACGTAAAACACTAAACAAGAATGAATTTCATGGGAGGATACCACAGAGGAAGCCACTGCTGTCCCAAATAAACATTGCTGCACGTTTACAGTTTGCACAAGAGCACCTAGATGTTCCACAGCAGTACTTTCAAAATTTTCTGTGGACAGATGAAACCAAAGTTGAGTTGTTTGCAAGAAACACACAACACTATGTGTGGAGAAAATGAGGCACAGCATACCAACATTAAAACCTCATCCCAACTGTGAAGTATGGTGGTGGGGGCATCATGGTTTGGGGCTGATTTGCTGCGTCAGGGCCTTGGCGGATTGCTGTCATCGAAGGAAAAATGAATTCCTAAGTTTATCAAGACATTTTGCAGGACAACTTAAGGCCATCTGCGGAATGGAGACACAGATCGGAAGCCGGCTTCCGATCCACCAGCTGAAGCTCAACAAAAGATGGGTGTTGCACAGGACAACGACACAAAGCATAGAAGTAAATCAACAACAGAATGTCTTAAACAGAAGAAAATACGCCTTCTAGAGTGGCCCAGTCAGAGTCCTGACCTCAACCCGATTGAGATGCTGTGGCATGACCTCAAGAAAGCGATTCACACCAGACATCCCAAGAATATTTCTGAACTGAAACAGTTCTGTAGAGGAATGGTCAAGAATTACTCCTGACCGTTGTGCACGTCTGATCTGCAACTACAGGAAATGTTTGGTTGAAGTTATTGCTGTCAACGAAGGTTCAACCAGTTATTAAATCCAAGGGTTCACATACTTTTTCCACCTGCACTGTGAATGTTTACATGGTGTGTTCATTAAAAACATTGTAACATTTAATTCTTTGTGTGTTATTAGTTTAAGCAGACTGTGATTGTCTATTGTTGTGACTTAGATGAAGATCAGATCACATTTTATGACCAATTTAGAAATCCATATCATTCCAAAGGGTTCACATACCGTATTTTTCGCCGTATAAGACGCAGCGGCGTATAAGACGCCTAGGTTTTGGGGAGGAAAATAAGAAAAAATATTTTGAACCAAAAGGTGCGCTTTTGAACTAATTGTGGTCTGTGGGTGATGCACTGTTATGGAGGATCTGTGGATGACACACTGTTATGGGGGATCTGTTGTTCTGGGG